>NC_137080.1:39226843-39533375 GCF_951640355.1 Cnephaeus nilssonii | reverse complement strand
TTTTTTTTTTTAAAAAAAGATAATTTTCTAGACATGTAATTTTAAAACACAAGTTGGTCTGTTGTCATCTTCTGCACCTACCAGGAAATAGGTTTCTCTTACATAAATTGAGATAAACACACATTTACTTATTCACTAAGGAATCCAATTCCTGAGTTTACATATGATTAGATCTGTACAAGAAGAACACTGCTTGCTTAGAAAAGATGGAGACTATGATTACATTTGTCAAACTAACCATGACTCTGAAACTAACTTGGGGAAGAATTGAAAATTTGGAAAAGAATAAAAAAGAAAGAAAGAAAGAAACTGTGTCTTGCTGTTCACTAAGTAACATAGGTAATACATTTGTGGTCATTTTGTAAACTATATGTACAGATATTGCCAGCTGTGGCTGTTACACCTTTGCCAATGTGTGGTTTTTAAAAATATCTTAATATGTTTTTTTATTGATATCAGAGCAATGAAGGGAGAGAGAGAGAGAGAGAGAGAGAGAGAGAGAGAGAGAGAGAGAGAGAGAGACATCAATGCATCAATGATGAGAGAGAATCATTGATAGGCTGCCTCTTGCACACCTCCTGCTGGGGATTGAGCCCACAACTCAGGCAAGTGCCCTGACCAGGAATTGAACCGTAATCTCCTGGTTCATTGGGTAGATGCTCAACCACTGAGCCATGCCGGCCTGGCTGCCAATGTGCTTTTAATATAAACCATCTTGTTGTTAAAATATTGATGTGTTCATAGGAATAGTTATAGTGTGTAGTAACTTGCAACTTTTTCTAATTGTACTATATGTTTCTCTTATTATGTACTTTTACATTTAAGAAGATGAAACTCCTTTCAACAATTTAACTGATTTTTTTAAGTCATAAAGGTTTTACTTTTTATTTGGTATTTTGAATGCAGGTAAAAATTCTGAGTGAATATGTGTAAGAAGTAAAAAAGTGTAGATTCAGTATCTCCCCTAGACCTGGGCAGGAGTGACCCCACTTTAAAAAGCACCTCTTCTTTGTCTGTGCCTCTGAGGGCAGGCCCTGCTCCCGGGGTGGATATCCCCAAGCTAGGGAGGTGGCAGGGAGTGTGTTCTGAACTTGGATGTGCAAGCTTAGATGTCTACTAGTACTTGCAGATGTGGGGAACCTGGTAGTGCAGAAAGGAGACAAAGGAGTGAAGAAAAGGAGGCAAACCTGAGGTCATTTTGAAGGTATATTTTTAAAGGCAAGAAATAAAAATGTACTTTAATAGTTTAATAGCTTGATTCATAACTTTGAAATATTTGAACATATGGTATGGGAGTCTTCACTAATATTCTTGTTCTTATATTTTTATTTCCCATTAGCCAGCAATGTTGAGACAAATGTGGGTAGATTTTTAAAACAAAACAAAAAAGGTTGAACTCATCTGTTGAACTCATCAACTTATTTTCTTAATTATCTTAATCTATTCATAAATTCTTTGACAGGTTATCTTTGAATTTGACCATGAATTACAGGTAAAAGTCTTTATCTAAAGATACATCCCATAGCTTTTAGATTCTTCAAATAAAATCACCCCATATGCCGAAACCGGTTTGGCTCAGTGGATAGAGCCTCGGTCTGCGGACTGAAAGGTCCCAGGTTCGATTCCGGTCAAGGGCATGTACATTGGTTGCGGGCACATCCCCGGTAGGGGGTGTGCAGGAGGCAGCTGGTCAATGTTTCTCTCTCATCGATGTTTCTGGCTCTCTATCCCTCTCCCTTCCTCTCTGTAAAAAATCAATAAAATATATTAAAAAAAAAATAATAAAATAAAATCACCCCATATATTTTAAATGCTAGCTCTTCAAGGAGAATATTGGCAGAGGAGGAAGATAATGAAAAAGCAATAAAATAATTAGCTGATGATACTTAGTTCTTCTATGTATTTAAGGCACAGAGGAAATATTTTTAGTGTAAAAAATGTTCCTTGTCTGCCCAGCCAGTGTTGCTCAGTGGTTGAGTGTCGACCTATGAACCAGGAGGTCACAGTTCAGGGCACATGCCTAGGTTTTGGGCTCAATCCCCAGTTTGGGGCATGTAGGAGGCAGTTGATCAATGATTCTTTCTCATCATTAATGTTTCTATCTCTCTCTCCCTCTCCTTTCCTCTCTGAAATCATTAAAAATATATTTAAAAAATACAAAATAAATGTTTCCTGCTCTAGAGGAGCTTATGAAACAGAAGGCTGGAGAAATGTTCATGAAAAATTAGTTACTGTGTAGGTACAAGAGGCAAATGGGCTTGAAAGATTTATACAAACAGACTTGCAGGCTGTATAAGGCCCTCAAAATCATTTGGTCTGGCCCTGCCAAGGCATTAGCGGTGAGTTAATGAAATGTTTGACAAAATATAGCAGGCTCATTTTTAAGTTCATTTTGTATGACCTGCAAATGATGTTATAAATATCCAAATGACCCTTTGAACTGCGTCCAGCACGGCCAGTGGTGAACCTGAGGAGGGGCAGTGAAGGATTAAAGAAAACAGACAAGAGAATGTAGTTGGGGCCAGGTGGATCACTGCATCTGGATTAGGACACAGTGGTACAGCCTGTAAGCAGAATCTTTATTTTATAGTCAGATCACACAAAGCAAAACAAGGGAGTGGTCAAGATGTTTACAATGTTCTTGCAAGTTTCAAATCTACTTCTTTCCTGTTGTTGTAATTCTCTGAAACTCTATCAAGCTTTGTTTTGGCAGCACTTGCTGCACCTCCTGCACCGCAGCCTACATCCCTCAGCTACCTTGGACTACAGGGTCAGACTATAAGGTCAAGCTTATATACAACCATAGCCTTTGGCTATAATTGTGCTGGGAGGGCTTTGCCCTCCAAGCTGGGACTTATATTTGGCTTTGCCATAAGGGGACTGTGCCCTCTCATCAGTCCGAGGCTTGAACCTGTCCAAATGCTGTAGCCGCTCTCCACAACACTTGGCAGAAAAAAAGTTCCCCACCCCTGGTTTAGGGCTTTGAAACTTTGGGCTTTATCCTGGAGACAGTGGACAGTTATTGAAGGTTTCTGAGATATAGACAATAGGATAAAATCTGTGACATGGAAGGAACAAACAAATGGCTATGTTCAGATGGACTGGCAGAAGGGGCTGAGAGGCAGGCAGACCATGGAGGTCCTGAGCTCATGGACCAGACATGAGGCCAAGGATCTAATATTTTGAAAAGACACATGTCTTCTCTTTCATGGAACTTACATTTTCTAATGGTTTTCAGAGATATCACTGATTTCCATGGAGAACAAATGATTGGTGATGAAATGGAATAGAATAATAGAAAAGGAGTACCCCTGTAAATAAGATGCCTTTTTCACTTGCCACACTCCTATTTCATGTCCTCCTAGCATTTTATGTTTACCTATCTGCTTTTCTAAATGAAGAAAAGGTAAGTACCACCTAACTCGTATTTCAAGTAGATCAGGTATATTTCCAAAATTCAACCAGTGGAATATAACTATATTAACCTTGTCTGCACAGAGCTTAGAGAAGTGTCTTTAGCCCCAAGTAATGAAAACATGTTACTTTTTCTTAAAATATAAAATGTGGGGCAGGCAGCATGGTAAAGTGGAGAAAGGCATTGGACCCTGGGAAGTCTGTGAGCTTGTTCTCCTGACAGTCCTTCCACTAAATGGCTCTAGGACATGGGGCAACTCCTGTATCCCTGGACAGCCTCACTTAAGGAGATTAAATTCTAAAACTCCAAGGCCCTTTTCAGCTCTAACATTCTATAATTATGTGGGTTAGACCTAACATCAAAAGAGCATTTCATAAAGTGGATTTCAAATACACTTTGAGTCAGACTCTCTAGTTGAGTATCCTGGTGGCTAAGACACCAAAGAATGCCGAGCTATGGATTTATCTGTGATTAATTCATGGGAAACTTGAGGAGGAGATTTTTTAAAATGCTGATTGTGAGTTATAATCATTAGGTCATCAGTATGTAATTATATTTCCCTCTCTCCTATAAATCACCATTAAAAATGAGTTAGCTTGTAGATGTAGATGTGACTTAGTGAATAATATTTCTTCTGTGAATTTTTTAGGGACTTCCCATGAGTAACAGAAAGTGAGGCCAAATTTCTTATGGAAAAGTGCAAGCACTTTTGAAAAGGCTGAGAGACAGTGTGGTGATTGGTTAAAAGCATGCATTCTGGAGTCACATCAGCTCAGGTTCAAATCCAAGTTCTGCCACTTGATAGCTGTATGACCTTGGGCTAGTTAATAAGTGTTTCTGTGCTTCAGTTTACTCATCTGCCTTATCGGGTTATGGGGATTAAGGGAGTTTATTACAGATAAAGCACTTGGAACACCACCCCCACAAGTAAATTTAGTGGAATGTTCTTCTTCTTATTATTATTAGACAAGTATTATTATTATTAGATAATTCAACAAAGTATTATTATTAGACAGTTCAACAAAAAAAGTATTATTATTAGACAATTCAACAAAAAAGGTATTTATTCAGGAAGGCACCCTGGCCTATAGGCATAATTATGCATATCATTGTATCTTCTTTAAGATCAGTTCAGCCACTTCTGCAATTATTTTTGGCATTTCTCCAATTGTAATTCCAAAGCCACAAAAATGACATCTTTCTGATCATTGCTTCGTCCTATTTGCATTTTACTAAAGATAAATGCATTCTGTCTGTACGGAATGTTCAGGAAGAGGAGGCTTAGAGGCAGAAGTGGATGAAGTGGGTCTGAGGTTCACTCTGTGCTTTCAGAATGCAGTGAATGTTCATTTAAATGGTGCTTCCTGACCGAACGTTCTGCTGTAGTTCGAGGAACTGCAATTTCAAATGCAGCTGAAGCAGTGAGTCATGGTTTCTAAGTTAATCCTGTTCAGCCTACTTCATTTTAGATAACAAATTGAGCTTGGACTTCAAATGATAGTTCATGAATTATAGCTCAGATTCTCTCAAATTAGGCTTCATTTGCATTTTAGCTTCTCACTCTCCCCCGGTGATCTGAGGCGGGACCAAATAACCAGAAAAGTAAAAAAGAGGGAGGGGCGTGGACAATGGGTGTTTTTGTGGCCCCACCCTTCCTTCAGACCCTTGTCCTGCTGGCAAATGTTTTTCTGCCAAGCTTGTCCTGAAGTCTCTCTCTGTTCCTCAGCTGAGCGGGAGCCATTTTTATGGGGCTCATCAGAAGCGGGCATGAAGGTTTTCTTCCTGTGGAAGGATCTCGAGTCTGAAAAGGCCTTTCATTCTCTCTTCAGTTGGTCCAGAGCAAGGCACCAGACCATGTGGAAAGGGTGTGCCATGGCCCCAGTCCCCTCCCCTGAGGGCAAAGGAACCTCTGCAGAAGTCCCTGTCCCTCTGCAAAGGGGGAGCCCCACAACAGCACCAGTGCCAGGACTGCGCCCCTGAACCGGGATGTAGCTGTCTGCCCTGTGAGACACGTTGTGGAGGGGTGTCGATGGTTTCCACTTCTGCTCCCCGAGGTTTAGATCGCAGGATATGCTGTCCTCTAGGTGAGATCTGTGCACCCGGGAGACCGCATCATTAATGAGGGCATACAAACACGAGAAAGAAAATAATGAGTGTGGATATATTTTCTTGTCTGTCAGGAAGATTAGATCTATCTTATCTGTCCTTCTAAACCTTAATTCCAATTATGTTTGTCACCCAATAAAACCAGTTTAACTGTGGTTTGGGCCGAGACTGGTGACAGCTGCAATCTAGAAACTGGTGCACACACTGAATTCTAAAATCTTGTGCTGAAAGTAATTGCCATGTGGGGCAACGCCTGAAGGTTTGGGCTGAGCTTCTTAGGCATCAGCTAAGGACAGTTGGCATTTGGCAGAGCACAGACCAACGGAAAGGGTGCCCACATCAAGTGTGTTCTACCCAAACGTATTAATCTTATAGAACACATGTAAGCTCCACATGCCTCCTACTTTGAATACTGACAGCAGTTTTACTTTTGAACCATGTTTTCCTGGCTTATGTTAAAAGGAACTTTTTAAATTCAGCATGCACCTCTAATTAGACATAAACACCAAGCCAAGAAAAACCTTGTCTAGATAATAGTGATGTTCATGGATATCACATCAAGAGCATATACTTTAATCAAAAATCATTTCCACCAAGCCCTGCTGGTGTGGCTCAGTTTAATTTGTAAAAGACCAAAAAATAATGGAATTTGGTGCTATACATATTCTCATTACAATATTTTATTTTCTCTTTTTTTTTAAATGAATGACATTTTTCCACACACACAAAAGAAAAAATTTTTTTAGCAGCATTCACATTTTAATTGAGAGGCATAAAACATGTGTGGTCAATGTTCTTTTCATTTGCAAATGGAAGACTTGGGAAGTGTGAAGACCTGTGCTGGACTTTTTATCAAGATTATCTGCCAGACTTTTGTAGGTCTGGAATTCTTTTCCCACTGCATAAGAGTGTGTAGTGGGATTCCCTGTTGAAGATAACTTTTTTTTTTTTTTTTTTAAGAAACAGCACAGTGAAATTTCTTAGCCTTAAGGATTTCTGAATTTTGGATTTTGTCTTTGGAGGAGGTCAGGATCTTCCCAAGGGCTGGGTCCTCAAATATTCTTCCAGTCTTCAAAAGTGGTATTCTCTGATTCCAAACATAATATATTCACTTTCATCTTTTTTCCAATTTAGGGTCAATTAGATTACAAGTTTATTATAAAAGGTGATAATCAGGAACAGCCAGATGGAAGAGACCCATAGGGCAAGGTATGGGGAGGAGGCATGAAGCTTCCATGCCCTCTCCATTCTCCCCGCACCTCCACGTGTTCACCATCCCAGAAGCTCTGTTTAATCCTTATCACAACTCTATGAGGTAGATACAATTATTATTCCTATTTTTCCAGGCGAGAACACTGAGGAATAAAGGTCTCTCAGCTAACCCAAGATCACTGACTAGTAAGTGTCAGAGGTGGGATTCGAACCTGTGTTGCAAAGCTACACATGTGCTCCCGACCGCTGCACATGTTCCCTCACATGCTATGGTAGTGGGAGGGGCAGAATTGGATGAATTCTAGCCAGGTCTACTTGTCTTGTGACTTTGGCAAAGTTACACTTACCTCTAGTTTCTTCTTTTGGAGAACGAGGATAATGCATTTGGGCTTTTGCATTCATGTGGCATGCATCCAGTGGGATTGGGCCCTTAGTTGCTGCTCTCCTCTCCTCCCTCCACAATGCTAGCCAAAGACAGAGTCTGTTTACTTCAGGTACTCCAGATCCTGTAAGATCTATCCAGCACGAGGACATTAAGCCCTGCTCTAGCTTAGCAAGCAAACTGAGGTGGCATTTCTGCTCTGTTTAATGTGTGGTCCTCTCTTTAAAGGAGGTAGGGAAGGTCTGCAAAGGTATTTCTATGTTTCTGGCCAAATTCAGGCCTTCATTAAAGTTCCTCAGTTGTATATTCTTCAAAGAAGCCCTGGTGCACTTGCATGAGCAACAGAATTTGGGGAAAGGGTTCCAGCAGGATAAGAGTGGTTCTGCCTGCAGCCTGGCTGTGAGCAGGACTGTACACAAAAACAACATGACCACCTGGGACCTGGACATAGCAGCTGCTATGGTGCATTTAAGTGCAAAACACCACCCGGCCCCTGGGGATTTGGCTCAGTGGTTGGGCACTGACCTATGAACCAGGAGGTCATGGTTCCATTCCTGGTCAGGGCCCATGCCGGGTTGTAGGCTCCATCCCCAGTGTGGGGTGTGCAGAAGGCAGCTGATCAATGATTCTCTCTCATATTGATGTTTCTATCCCTCTCTCCCTCTCCCTTCCTCTCTCTAAAATTAGTAAAAACATATTTTAAACAAAAATTTAAAAAATATATTTTTATTGATTTCAGAGAGGAAGGGAGAGGGAGAGAGAGAGATAGAAACATCAATGATGAGAGAATCATTGATTGGCTGCCTCCTGCATGCCCCCTACTGAGGATCGAGCCCACAACCCAGGCATATGCCCTTGACTGGAATGGAACCCACAACCCTTAAGTCCATAGGTCGACCCTCTATCCCCTGAGCCAAGCTGGCTAGGGCTAAACAAAATTTTTTAAGTGGAGAAAAACCTACCTTTTCACCTTCATCTTCCTTACCATGTAAAAGTGGCACCATGAGTTATACATCACTTAATAACTTTGCAAGACAGGTTAATTAATTTAGTCTTGCTGAGCCTCACTTTTCTAATTTCTAAAATGGGACAATAATATTGACCTCTTAGGGTGGTTATAGGGATCCTATCGAATAAAAGAGTAATATGCAAATTAACCATCACTCCACGACAAAATGGCGGCCCCCATAGCCACAAGATGGCGGCGCCCAGTCCCCTCAGCCCCGCTGCTGGAGTGTCTGGGCCTGTCCGCCGGAGCAGCGAGGCTGGTGGATCCAGCCTCCCCGCTCCACTGGTGCTGCAGCATCTGGGCCCGTCAGCCCCGCGGGGGTTCACGGGGACCAAGCAGTGAGGCTGGATCCACCCCCAGACACAGCAGACAGAGCCTGGACAGCAGGGCTTGCGGGCTTCCTTAGCGCAGCAGCAGCGGGGAAGCCCCAGGACCAGCAGACAGAACCCAGACAGCAGGGCTTGGGGGCTTTGTTTGCAGGGTGATGGTGGGGAAGCCCCAGGCCCAGCAGTCAGAGCCCGGACAGCAGGACATGGGGACTTCCTTAGTGTGTCCGTGTCGGTGAAGCCCTCAGGCCTGGCAGACAGAGCACACTGCAGGGCATTGGGGCTTCCTTCATATGGCACATGGCAGCGGCAGGCAGAGAGCGGACAGCAGGGCATGGGGGCTTCATCTCCATGGCTACAGTGAAATCCCCAGGCCCTGCAGAGAGCAGAGAACCACAGGAGTGGGCCTAAGCCATCAGTAGGACATCCCCTGAGAGCTCCTGGATTGTAGAGGGTGCAGGTTGGGCTGAGGGACCCCCATGCACGAATTTCGTGCACCGGGCCTCTAGTTAAATATAATCAGGGATTCTTAGAAATTAAGACAGGCCTAGATCACTTCCATTTTAGAAAGTTCTAATATATTAGAACAAAAAAAAAATAGGGTTGTAAAAATAATGGTATGTTCTAAATGTTTAAACAAATTAATGTTCTTAGCCCACAAAATATAATGGCAATGTAATTCTATGATTTATAAGATAAGGATTTATACTAAAAATGTCAGTTTATCTTTCATGAGATGACGTTTTATAAGTTTTAAAGATTCCTGTTATTGTCTCACTGTACCTGAGTCTTTAACGTCATTCAGAAACACTGCACAAGTTTGTACCCGAGGCCCCTGAGGCCGGGGCTGAGTGCATCCCTCCCACCCCAGTTAGAGACTCAGGCGCTGCCGAGGCTCCTGGTTCCTAGGAGGCACTCGTGGACCTTCATTCCCACCCTCCCTTCTTTCCAGTTCCCGCTCCACAACTGCCACTGAAACGATAGTGGGAAAGACTCACGTGGTGATTTAATCTATTTGGTCTTAGCATTGTCCCAGGGCCCCATAACTTTTTTTCATGAATTTTCAGAGGTTTTTTTATTATTACTATTTTCATTCATTTCCTTAGGCTGGTGCAATAAGGAGACTAGAAAGAGTCTCACTTCATTATTGTTCATCATTTTAAAAAATTGAGAAATCATCCACACATCATAAAATTCACCCTTTTAAAGTATACAATGGTTCAGTAGTTTTTAGTATATTTCCAAGGTTGTATAACCACCCCCACTATCTAATTCCAGAACATTTTCATAACTGCTAAAAGAAACCCCATAGTCACTCCTCATTCCCTCTTTTTCCCAGTCCCTGGCAACCATTAATCTACTTTCTGTCTCTATAGATTTTCCCAGTCTGGACATCTGATATAAATGGAATCGTACAGTATGTAGTCTTTTGTGTCTGTTTTTTTCCACTTTGCGTAATGTGTTTAAGGTTCTTCCGCGCTGTAGCATGTACCAGCACTTCATTCCTTTCTATTGCCAAATAACATTCCATTGCATGGATATACCACATGTAGTTTATCCATCAGCAGTCAGTGAGCATTGGGTTGTTTCCACTGTTTGGCTATTATGATGAATAAGGATGCTGTGAACATTCGTGTACAAACATTGGTGTGGACACAAGTTTTCAGTTCTCTTGGATATATACCTAAGGGTGACATTGCTGAGTCATATGGTAACTCTATGTTTAACATTTTGAGCAACTTCCACACTGTTTTCCAAAGTGGCTGCACTTGTTACAATCCCACCAGTAATGTGTAAGTGTTCTAATTTATCCATATCCTTGCCAATACTATTGTCATCATTTTAAGGATAGCCATCCTAGTGGGTGTGAAGTGATGTTTTGTGGTTTTGGTTTGCAATTCCCTAAAGATAATGATGTTGAGCACCCTCTCATGTGCTTACTGGCCATTTGTATATCTTCTTTGGAGAAATGTTTATTCAAGTCCTTTTGTCCATTTTTATATTGGGTTGTTTGTATTTTTAGTGTTGAATTATAAGGTTTCTGGATGCTAGACCCTAATCAGATACATGATTTGCAAATATTTTCTCTCTGTGGTTTATCTTTTCACTTTCTTGACAGGGTTTTCAGAAGCACAAAAGTTTTTACTTTTGATAAAGTCCAATTTATCTTTTTATTTTTATTTTTATTTTTGGTTGCTTGTACTTTACATGTTATAAGAAACCATTGCCAAATTCAAAGTCAGAAAGATTTACACATAAGTTTTCTCCTAAGAGTTGTATAGTTTTAGCTCTGATATTTAGGTCTTTCCATTTTGAGTTCCAGTTTTTATGTAGAATGATGTAGGGGTCATCATCCATTTTTTTTTTTTGCTAGAAAATCTGTTTTCCCAGCGCTATGTCAGGGAAGACATAATCACAGAACCGATCACCAGGTCTTGGGGAAAGATAAAGTCAAGCTAAGACTGCTCACTGCAGGCTGAAGTTACCAAGAGGATTTGGGTATTAAAAGAAATTTGGCTGCTACAATGGAGGTGAAAGTTTAGCCCAGAAGAGCTCTGACCCTCTGACAAAATAAATTTATGAAGAGAATAATTACAAAACCTTTCCAGCTAGTACTTGTACTTACCAGCCACGAGAATTAAATCATGACTCATGGGTCTGCAACACTCTGTCCTGGTCTTGATGGTGATGCGGGCCTCCAGCTCCTCCTTTGTCCAATGTCATCGGCATCCCCTCCGGAAACAGCACGAGGCAGAGGCCCAGCTTCCTGTCGCCCTACAGGCCCGTTGTCTCTACTGCTGGAGACCCTCCATTGGAGCCTCTGCTGTGTCTTGCTTTGGCCTTCTGGTTTCTCGAGGAGTCAGTCAAAGGGGAGTCCTAGAAGGAAATCAGAGAGGAGGGGTGGGGGTAATGTGGGCATTGGTTCTCTGGGATCCCTCTCTGTAGGGTTGCTGCAGGCTGGCCATGCCCCTCAGCTCCTGGGTGACCTCTCAGCACAGCCTGTCTGGTATCTGCTCCCTCTTTGCCCTTCAGATTTCTTCGTTGCCCTGGAGTAGGGCACTGCTCTCATGGATTCTCTGCGTCCTACAAATCATCCCACTCTTCCTGTACTTTCTTATAGGACCTGACCAATACCCTTCTCCCCAGCCAGGCATTTGTGTGCTGAACAGGTCAGACTTCAAGCCTTTCACTTTAGAAAAAATCTGTGAAATGTATGTATTCATTCAGCTGATGTCATTGAAGTACATTTTATAGATGTGAGATGTCTATTATGAGCCAGCTCTTTCAGACACTGGCTTTTTAGGGTGAATAAGATTGATAAAGTCCTTGCTCTTGAGGGGCTTACATTCTGACAGGAGGACGGAGGTTAAATCAAATAGATTTACAGTATATTGTTAGCTAGTGATAGGTTATGGGGGAGAAGGAGCACAGGCAAAGGGAGCAGAAATGATGGGGGATGCTATTTTAGAAGGAGGGGCGGTCCCAGAAAGCCTCTCGGAAGAGGCTTGAATTGAGTGAAGAAGGCCATGCGGCGGTCTGGGAGAAGGGAGTTCCCGAAGAAAGAGCAGCAATATAGAGGCCCTGGGCATGGTTGAGGAGGAAGGGAATGAGGCAGAGCCTAGCAGAGAGGTAGGCAGGGGTCAGATCACACTGGGGCTTGGGGCCATTGTAAGAGCTTTGAATTTCTTTCTCAACATAGTGGAAGCCATGGGGGGATTTTAAGCAGGGGACCAACATGCTCTGACTTATGATAGAAATAAAATTCTGTAGTTCAGTTTATGAGGGGAATATCTCACCAGGGGGAGTCATAAAAGAAGAACTAGTTGAAACCTAATATAATAATAGATTGAGTAGATTAAAAAAAAAACACAATAAAGGATGGCAATTTAAAGATGGTTTCTTTTAGAAATCTTTAAAGCTCAAATACTGACTATTTGCACTGGGAAGATGTGTTGGGCCCTGTGAACACATGCTCTCTACTTATTTATATGCACATTGTCAGTGACTAATAGCTGAAATATGTTTACATGATTTTTTTCTAAAGTGATATGGAAGGGCAGGGCCAACCAATGTGGGAGGAAAGTCAAGGGTTGGCAATTCTGCTTTCTTTTGCATCCAGCCCCACCTCTGTGCTCTGCCAAGATCCAGTCATGGAGTCTGGGACAGGAATTTTTCACCCAAACCTGCTTTCCTGCTCCAGAATACAGATTCACACTGGTAGAGGAAGAATGAGTGTGTGGCAAAAGTCCTCAAAGCTGAAATGACTGGTAGGGAATTTGACTGAGGGGTAGGCAGGAGAAGGTGTGCCAAATTCTCATGCCTTTCCCCATACCCTGGGGAAAAAGTCCTGTTGCTAGTGGTAAGCAGAGCACATGACCGTTTTTTCAGTGTTCACTTTTTAAAAAACAACAATACTTTTTTTTTTTTTAATTGATTTCAGAGAGGAAGGGAGAGGGAGAGAGAGAAAGAAACATCAGTGATGAGAGGGACTCATTGATCGGCTGCCTCCTTCATGCCCCACATTGGGGATCGAGCCTGAAACCCAGGCATGTGCCCTGACCAGGAATCCAACTGTGACCTGCTGGTTCATAGGTCGATGCTCAACCACTGAGCCACACCAGCCAGGCTCATTGCTCACTTTAAAAAAGAATGTGTACTAATGAAATGGTACTATACCCGAGTGAGCCTGAAAAATAATTAAAACTGGCAGCTCTTCCTCTCATCTCTGCCGGATGTGAATTTAATGAAGTCTCCTCCTGTCAGAGGATTTCATTGGTTTGTTTTAAAATAAAACTGCAGGCTTGCTGTTTTTACTTCATTCATTATGATAATCACAAAGCATAACCTCCCCCCCAAAACACTTTATTTAAACAAAAAGATGAAGTAACCACGGTCATGTCAGAGTAATTATTACTTAGGCTTATTAATGAACTCACTGCAAGGTGGCTCAGCAGGAACCTCCAGTGGAGAGGCTTCCTGCAAAAGGGCTGACTCCTGATCAGAACTGGAAAATGCTGCTGGAAGCTGGCCACAGAGAAATGTGTCTTTTACGGGAAATAATGGCACTTATTGCCCCAGGGTAGAGCCAGCAATGCCTGTTATAAACTGTCACTTAAATTTTACCTACCCAAATGTGATCTCATATGTGGCTGGTTTAGAGTTCAGAGAAAATATAGAGGTATAGCTCTGAGAATGAAAACGAGTTCTAGGCCCACTCTACGTGGTTTGTGGACATTTCCATTGGGAAATATTAACTGTCTCTTAAGTTCTCCAGGACCCAAGCCAGTCTCCTGACCCCTCCGATGGCACTTCCCCAGCGTTCACACGGGCCTTGAGGCGGCATTATGAGGTGCTTTGGATTCAGCACTCTCAAAGCGGGGTCTTCTTTCCCTCAGTCTTTCTTTTCTTCTATTTCCACAATTTGTGGTCACTTCAGGCCCCTTGGCCCTTCCCTTCAGGTCCCTGTCCAGCTGGGCCCACCGAAGGCTGCCTTGCTTGTCTTCCTTCAACACTGCTTGGATCACGTCACCTCCTTGCTCGGGAACCTGCAAAGATCTCATGTTTCCCACAGCTTCCCACCTTCCTGACATGCCTGGCAAGGCCCTCCCCAACCTAGGTTAATCTCACTTATTCAACCTTCCACTTATCCCACCGACCTCCAACATGTCTCGTCACTCCCCTGAGCCCCCTCTGCCTGTTGTCACTACATAGCCTTTCTGCAGGCTCTTCCCCTCACCTGGAATGCCATTCCTCAACTCTTGTCTCGTTAAATCTATCTTTCAAGGCTTGCCCTTCCTGCGGTCTTCTGGCACACCCTCACTGGCCTTTTACTCTTTGAACTCTTAAAGCATTACACATGTTTCTTCTGCACATTTTAGCATTTAATTATATGCCTGTCTGCACATTGGTTGTTTTATAGACAAGTCTATAAACTTCTAGAAGTCAAAATAAGCCTTATATTCTCTATCCTTTACATAGTGAATATGTTGTAGGTACCCTATAGAAGATGGTAATTATTTCATTGTTTTTTTCTATCCAGGTTGGATCAGTAGAAAAATTCTTATTTTCAGATTATGTTGTCAAGAATATGTATAGCCACAGAACTAAATACCATAAATGTTTTTAATATAAATGATTTCCACAGAATTAATATTAGATTATAAGAGTTTTATCTGTTACCAGTTATAATACTTCTTTAGAAAGAAAGGAACAAAGAAAGAAAAGTCCAGTGCTAGGATGCATGCATTTTAAATATTAATTCAAATGCGACCCCTTCAATAAAGTACTACTTTTTTAAAAAAATCCTCATCCAAGGATATTTTTACATTGATTTTTAGAGAGAGTGGAAGGGAGGGGGGATAAACAGAGAGAGAGAGAGAAACATCGATGTGAGTGAGACACATCAATTGGTTGCCTCCCGCACTTCCCCCAACCAGGGCCAGGGATTGAGTCTGCAACCGATGTATGTTCCCTTGACCGTAATCAAACCTGGGACCTTTCAGTCCACAGCCCCACACTGTATGCACTGAGCCAAACCAGCTAGTGCTAAAGCACTACTTTTTCTACACAGCTCAGCCATAAATGGTAGCTATTATCATATGCCCACTGCATCCCATACATACCTCTAAACAATAACATCACCTTACACTCCTTCACACACCTATCTTCCTTCATTCCCTTTTACCTCAAATTGTGAGTTCCTTGATGGCAGAGACTGTCTTTTTATCCTTGAAACTGACATAGACCTGGCAACCAATTAATGCTATTGAATGAATAAATGATGAGAGCCCTCTGTAACCATGGGTGTGTAGTTATGGTTGGCAAATGACCATTGAGTTTTCAGAAATAACCTTTTAATATTTATAAATGTTTTTATTGATTTTAGAGAGAGAGGCAGGGAGGGAGAGAGAGATAGAAACATCAACAATGAGAGAGAATCATTGATCAGCTGCCTCCTGCACATCCCCCACTGGGGATCTAGCCCATAACCTGGGCATGTGCCCTGACTGGGAATCACACCTCAACCTCTGAGCCATACCAGCTGGGCACCTTTTAATATTTTTGAGTGATTATTTAAGATAACTTCCTTTTTCTTTACTTTAGGAGATTTTAACTCTCAAACTATTCAAATTTTATCTTTTTACATAGACAATATAGAGGAAATCATCACTGAGTTTAGACCAGCAGAAAGTGAATTGTTTTCTGCCAAGCCTAGGTAAATTTGTAATACATTTTAAAAATAGGTATAGTTATTACTTCTTATAACTCTTCTTAAGAATAGTTCTCTGCCTGTGGGGCTTGCCCGGGGTGGGAATGGCTGGGGGGAAGGGGGGAGTCAATTGGGGGGAAAGGAGACATATGTAAAACTTTAGACAATAAACAAACAAACAAATAAATATAAAAGCTAAAAAAAAAAGAAAAAAAGAGGCCCTGACCGGTTTGGCTCAGTGGATAGAGCATTGGCCTGCGGACTCAAGGGTCCCAGGTTCGATTCCGGTCAAGGGCATGTACCTTGGTTTCCGGCACATCCCCAGTAGGGAGTGTGCAGGAGGCAGCTGGTTGATGTTTCTCTCTCATCGATGTTTCTAACTCTTTGTCTCTCTCCCTTCCTCGCTGTAAAAATTCAATAATATATATATTTTTAAAAAAAAAAAAAGAAAAAAAAGAATAGCTCTCTGCTCTGACCAGGTAGCTCAGTTGGTTAGAGCATCATCCTAATAAGCCAAGTTTGTAGGTTCAATCCACCCTGAGGGCACATAAAAGAATCAACCAATGGCCCTGGCCTGTGTGGCTCAGTTGGTTGAAGCATTGTTCCATGTGCCAAAGGTTGCTGGTTTGATTCCCGGTCAGGGCACATGGCTGGGTTGCAGGCTGGATTCCTGGTAGAGGTGCATACAGGAGAAACAACAGATTGGTGTTTTGCTCTCTCCCTCTCCCTTCCTTTCTCTGCAAAAATCAATACAAAATCTTTTTAAAAAATCAACTAATGAATGCATAAATAAGTGGAACAACAAATTGATGTTTCTCTCTTCCTCTCTCTCTAATCAATCAATAAATTTTTTAAAAAGAATAGCTTTCTTACTCAAAAACAAAAGAAAAAATATTCTGATTTTAAAAATGAGCAAAGGACTTGAATAGACATTTCTCCAAAGAAGAACTACAAATACACGCATATGAAAAGATGTTTAACATCACTGGTTATTACAGAAATGTCCATCAAAACCATAGTGAGATACACCTCATACCCATTAGGATGGCCAATATAAAAATAAAAATAAAAATACCTAGTGTTAGTGAAGATGTGGAGAAATTGGAATCACTGAGCACTGTTGATGGGAATGTAAAAATGGTGCAGCTACTATGGAAAGTCTAGCATGAAGGTTCCTCAAAAAATTAAACATACAATTCCTTTTTGATCCAGCAATCCCACTTCTGGGAATAAATCCAAAAGAATTAAAGGTAGGACCTAAAAGAGATATTTGCATACTGTATTCATTGCAGCATTATTCACAATAGCTCAGAGATGGAAGCCATCCAAATGTCCACTAACAGATGAATGAATAAAAAAAGTTGGTACATACATACAATGGAATATTATTTAACCTTAAAAAAGGAGGAAATCCTGTCTCATGCTACAACATGAACAAACCTTGAGGATATTGTGCTTAGTGAAATAAGCCGGTCAAAAAGAGACAAAAACACTCTATGTTTGGTACCTAGAGTAGTCCAACTCATAGAGACAGAAATGAGCATGGTGGCTTTCCGGGGCTAGGGAGAGGGGAAAATGGAGAGTTGTTTAATAGGTATAGTTTCCGTTTTGCGAGATGAAAAAGTTAGCTCTGTGGCACAACAAGGTGAAAATCGTTAACACTACTGAACTGTACACCTAAAAATGATTAAGATGGTACATTTTGTTATATGCTTTTTACCATAATTTAAACTAAAATTAAAATTATAAAAAAGAATAGCACCTCAAATATACACTCACCATCATCAATAATATATGTTTGCACATTGACATGAGCCAGTAGGTTTTTAATAAATGTTTCTAATACTGATGGTCATGATGAAAAAAATAGGAGAGCATTTTTTTTTCTGATTTCTATCACCTAATCATAATTTAAGTAATTAAAAATCTAATCGTAGTGTGACTATTTTGTTGAAGAATGAAACTTGTTACCAAATACTGAAAACCTCTGGTAAGACTTATGCAAACTAGAAACAAATGGAGCAAATGTTATGATAATTACTGACATATTTATTGATGAATATAGATATCAAGTATTTGGGTTTTAATGAGGTGGGCATCATTTTTGCCTTTTTTATTATGTTGTACTCATATTTTTTGTAATGTTACATGGTATGTGGCTTATGGGATATAATTTATATCTTTTTTAAAAAGCATAACTATACAAAAGCTGGAGTTAAAACAAGACCCAGCAAAAACTCAGCATTAAAAAAGTTGACGTTGTCCACTAGAAGAAGAAAATTAAAGCTAAAATATCCTTCTTGCTTTCTACTTCCTATTTCCTGTGTTCAGGGTTTCCATATAATTTAATGCATGCAGGAAAACTTTCTCAAAACTTCCTCTGTTGCCTTTTCAGCCACTATGGCTCAGTGTCACACCCCAAGAAGGGCGCACCTCTGTAACCCTTGCAACCCTTGAATCAAACACACCCTTATTAAATGTGCTTTCCCCATAACAGTCAGTACCTGTCATTCAGCTCAGCCTCTGGGAGGGAGCAGCAGGGCTGGAGAGGGAGCTGGTGAGAGTTAAACTGGGCAGGCTGGAAGGAGGAAGACTAGATGGGGCTATTTTGAGAAGTCAGAAGATTGATATTGGTAATGCCTGAACAGCTACATTTTTCTTCTCATATTCTCTTGGTGGTTCTCTAGAAAGCAAAAAAGAAGCAACATCATGGTAAGAAACTAACTGGACTTTTGTTATCTCTTCATTGACTAAGACTTTCTTTTGAACTTACATTGTATTATTAATGACATCAATTAACTTCACAATGTGTTTATTGTCCAGAGCTGGCATATTCTCTGGGCTTAAAAAATGTAAGCAATAGTGAGTAGAAGGAATATAATGGGAGGCTGAGAACCCTGGGGGACTTTGGCTTGAAGTAGAAGTGAAAATGCCTAGTATGTGATCTTCAAAATACTGCCGGTAATCTTTGACAAGCTGTATTTGAGTTAATATATTTGAGTTCGTTCCACCTGCCAGCCTTACACTGTCAGTTCTATAGACCTGTTGTTGAGTGTGCTATAAAGAATTTAGTTAATCCTCTCCTTCCCCCCTCCCCCCTTCAGTTAAAAAAAAAAAATCTTTTCTCCCCGCCTCTTTTCCGAATGTCAAGGGCAAACTGGTGTCCAGCCCCTTGGAATACACTCCTTGGGAAGCATTGTATTGAGAGTAAGGAATGATCTGTATTTGTCTTCATGGTAAGAGAACGTAGAACTCTGTTACACATTATTTTAAAATGTAGGTTGTCTTTCAAATGTGTTCTCCAGTGGGCGTTGTCCCCATAACAAGTTATTATGTATTGCACATACTTTCCCCAAACGAGGTTTTATTAGGACACAGAAATTTATGGGCCTCAGCTTCTTACAACCCCATCATTCAAGAAGTGCTATGGCTTAAAATAAGTTATGAGAAAAAAGCAATCTTGTAAACTTTTAAGAAAAATAGGTTTATGTAAGGTCTATTAAATGTTGCTCAGTAGTTTGATCATAGAGGCATAAATATAAAGCCCCAAATATGTGTTGGACATTACTGCCACCATTTTCTTTCCTTGATATTTTAGTCACAATGGCTTCATAATTACTCTGTCAAACAGTCTTTACATTAAGAGATGAGCTCCTAATCTTCACAGATTTAATACCTTGTGTTTTTATAAGAAATGCCTTTTTAAAATGATTTGGCACCCTAGCCGGTTTGGCTCAGTGGATAAAGCGTCGGCCCGTGGACTGAAGAGTTCTGAGTTCGATTCCAGTTAAGGCCACCTAACTCAGTTGCAGGCTCGATCTGATCCCCAGCCCTGGCCGGGGCTCATGTGGGAGGCAACCAATTGATTTGTCTCTCTTACATCGATGTTTCTCTCTCGCTGGCTCTCCCCATCCCTTCCACTCTCTCTAAAAATCAATGGGAAAATATCCTTGGGTGAAGATTAACAAAAACAAAACAAAACAAAAACATTAATAAATAAAATAAAAATAAAATGATTTGGCAAATTTTTAAAAAGTAAACACCTAGGTTTAAGAGCATCTTGACTATGAACCTCCAAAATGCATTTTAAGTTTAATAAGTGAATTTTACGACATTTTGGTCAATCATTTTTTAATACTTAATCATAAATATCTAAGAAATGTACTACACAGATTAATTGAGCTGTAGCCTACGTCCATTGGTAAGCAAGCCGGAGCAGTGGGGGTAGAGCTGCAGGAGGAGGTATATTGGCCAGGCTGGTAATTTTGAAGGTTGTTTCTCCCTTAATTTCCCTGCAATGTGAAATAAAGGTGCATGGAAGGCACTGCAGGTGCTAATAGTGGCCAGTGAGACGGACATTTTCATTTTCATTCAAATGTTGAAGTGGGCAGGAACCTGCTGCCTGTGTCTCCAGGCAAAACAGAACTAGGGCAGCGCTCAACCTGGATGCACAGGCTTGTCGGCCTCAAGCCTGTACAGGACTAGTGTTTGCAAAATGCAATCCAAACCTGCAAGCTGAGGCAGAGAGGAGGCATCCGGCTCACGCTGCCTGCCAGGAACAGAGTGGCGAGAGGGTGATGCAATGTTTTACTTTGCAAATCTGAGGGAGCAGCAACTTTCTCACAGACTCCCAATCCCCCCAGGACAATCTAGTGGAGGAGTGAAGAACTGGATTAAATTCCACAGGGGGAAATCAAGTGGATTTTCCTGAGGGCAGGAAGCAGGGGAGTGAGAGGGCCAGAAGACGCAGGGAATGGAGAAAGATATCAGACACTGAACGAAAACCCATAATGTATAGGCCCCATGAGCTGCAGGTGAATTTCTCCCCAGTTTGATAGTTCCAGTGCTGTTCTCTGGGCTCCTTTGGAGCTGCCCCCCCCCCCCCCCCGCCAGCCCTACTCCTTGGTTTCCACTGTCCATTTCCCATCCTTGTACCTCTCCCCCTCCGCCGCCCCACCAAAAGGACCAGAGCAGGAAATAGGAGAGGAATGTGCATCTTCTGGTCCCACCAGCTGTGCATGACCTTAGGCAATCACTTAAATTATTTTTTACCCGGCAGTTTTATCAAATGTGAGATAAGTATGACAGTTACCACCTTTCAGGACTGTTACGAGGTCCCTGGCTCATAGTTGCTTCTTAAGAATTGTTAGCTGAGCCCAGTCAGTGTGGCTCGGTGGTTGAGTGTCAGCCTATGAACCAGGAGGTCACGGTTCGATTCCCAGTCAGGGCACATGCGTGGGTTGTGGGTCGATTCCCTGTAGGGGGCATGCAGGAGGCAGCTAATCAGTGATCCTCTCTCATCATTGATGTTTCTATCTCTCTCTCCCTTCCTTTCTAAAATCAGTAAAAATATATTTAAAAAAAAAAAGAATTTCTAGCTGAAATAAATCACAGAAGAGTAAAAATAAAAGGCCAAGTCTTGGTTTATAAATAAAATACCCAAAGTTTTTTAAAATGCCAATAAATATATAAAACATGTTTGATGCCATTAAAAAACAAAGAAATGCTTTATTGTAAAATGTAGCATGCATCAGAAAAGTGTATAAAATATAAATATAAGATGTAATGAATATTTATAAAGCAAGCACCGGTATAACTAGGTGCAGGTCAAAAAATAGCGTCTCTTGAGGTCTCTTTCTGGTCACTCCTCCCACCCCTCCCTCATCACCAGGACCAGTACTAGGGTGAGGGGAGTGGGCACTCGCCTTAGGAGCAGAGATTAAGAGGGTGCCAAAAACCTCAGTAATCAAGATAATTAATATTTTATTGAAATGTTTTTAAAAAGAAAAGTTAATGGGAAAAAACCCACGATGGATAAAATATAAAAATTTAAAGAGAGGCTCTACCCCACCAGGGAGAACCACTAAGAATATATCCACAGACAATGCAAACTAGTTTTCCTGTCTTTGAATTTCATATAAATGGAATTATATATTTATGCTTTCATTTTTGTGTGCATTCTTTTGATCAACATTATGTTCATAAAATTCATCTATCAATTGTGTGCAACTGAAGTTCATTCATTTCTATATCTGTGTTCTATTTTTATAAATGCACTACAGTTAACTTATTTATTTTACTGTTGATGGACTCTGGGTCTGTTTCTTATTGGGGGCTATTACAAGCAGCACTGCTATGAACATTCTTGTGCATATGTACTGAAACGATGTTTATGAGCTTCCGGAGGGTAGCAGTTCTCAAAGTGAGGCCTGGGAACCCTTGGGGCTTCCTGAGATCTTTCAGAGGTGTCCATATGTCGAAACTATTTTCATAATAATGCTGAGATGCTATTAGCCTTTCCTGCTCATGCTCTCACAAGTGTGCAGTGGAGAGCCAGAGGCAACATGACATTCTGATGGTTAATAGAATGTGTCCTGAGTAGTGCTGAACTTTAAAAATTGCTCAGTTTTAATGTCTAACCTGATAAATATTGGTAGATATAGCCTACCTAAACAAAGGCTCTTGAGGTCCTTAATTTTTAGGAATGTAAAGGGGTCCTGAAACTAAACTTTTGAGAACTGCTGCTCTAGAGACTACACTGAGAGGAATTGCTTGCTCATAGAATATGCATGTTATATAATGCCAAGTGTTTTCCAAAGTAGTGGTGCCAATTTACATTCTGATCACAGTTCCTATTGCTTCACATCCTCTCTATTATTGGTCTTTTTAACTATTTTCCAATATGGTGGATGTGTAAAGATATCTCATTATGGTTTTCCTTTTCTCCCCACCCCCCCCTTTTTTTTAAATTGATTTTAGAGAGAGGGAAGAGAGAGAGATAGAAAAATAGAAATCCATGAGAGAGAAACATCGATTAACTGACTTTCGCATACCCACCACTGGGGATGGACTCCACAACCTGTGACCTCTTGGTTCATGGGTTGATGCTCAACTACTGAGCCACCCCAGCTGGGCAATGGTTTTTCTTTTCATTTCTTGATTACTAATTAGGAATGTATCCTATGCAAATAGTTAGGAATATGTGTAGAGGTAAGCTACAAATATCTTCTCTGAAGTCTGAAATGCATTGAAAATAACATAAATGAGCCGTAGCTGGTTTGGCTCAGTGGATAGAGCATCGGCCTGCAGACTGAAGCGTCCCAGGTTCAGTTCCAGTCAAGGGCACATGCCCGGGTTGCGGGCTCAATCCCCAGTGTGGGGCGTTCAGGAGGCAGCCAATCAATGACTGTCTCTCATCATTGATGTTTCTATCTCTCTCCCTCTCCCTTCCACTCTAAAATCAATAAACATATATTAGAAAAAAAAGAAAATAACATAAATGAACACCTGTAGGCATTGTGCTATATTGACATAATGGAACTCAGTGTAACCATTAAAAATACTACTATAGATATGTATTTATCGATATGACTTCAGCAAAAGACCAATATACCAAACAGCTTATACAAAATGACATTATATAATGCCAGAACAATATACCAAACAGCATATACAAAATGACATTATATAATGCCAGAACAATATAACAAACAGCATATACAAAATGATGTTATATAATCTGCCAAAAAGAGCCAAAAAGAAAAAAAAATAGTAATATTGGTGTTTGGGGGTGGATACATAAAGGGTAATTTATATTTTCTTCATTATATTGGTTTATATATTCTGACTTTCCAGTATGAATATGTATTTCTTTTATTTTCCTTTAAGCTCTCCTTTTCCATTCCCGGTCTCTTCCTGAGATACTGTGCTAGGTGTTGGACAAACATCCCATTTTGTTACTGGAAAGGGGACCTGGCCCTCCACAGGTCTGCCCAGAGCCGGTCACTAGTGTCTGGGTTCTTGGCTTCATGCAGGAAAAATTTCACAACACGAGTCCAGGTGAATTTTGGAGAACATTTTTTCAAGCTTGGGACGTGCCCTCCCTGGTTTGGCTTAGTGGATAGAGCATCGGCCTGCGGACTGAAGGATCCTGGGTTCGATTCCAGTCAACGGCACATGCCCGGGTTTCAGGCTCGATCCCCAGTACGGGGCGTGCAGGAGGCAGCCGATCAATGATTCTCTCTTATCACTGATGTTTCTATCTCCCTCTCTCCCTTCCTTTCTGAAATCAATCAATATATATATAAAAGCTGGCGACAGTGAAACAAGAAAGGGCTGGGGAAATGAGCCTGGGTTGGTCTGCTTTGGCGCACTAAGAAGTCAGAGAGAAGGGAGCCTTGGGGACAGGTTCAAGGGGTTTCCCGGAGATGAACTGCCGCTGCCCATTGCTGCTCTGATTGCAAGCCTCTGGGGTCCCTTAGAACTTAAAAGATGTAGAGTTTAGGAGTTGGGTGCCTATGGGGAAAGAAGGGGGGTGGGGGAGAGAGGCACAGGCGTGCTCCTGGGAGGGAAAGTGCACTCTGGGACCTTCGATTTTGAGGGGTTTTAAAGGCTGGGCGTTTAGGGGAGGTCTTAGGGGAGGATCAGTAGAATATTCATCAGCTTTATGCTGATGCACCAAAATGAGATTTATTCTCTTAACTTCACTGTCCTTGGGTGTGGTTGGCAAATGGCACTAATTTTATTTCTGCTATCTGTCTCCTTTGGTAGGGTGATATAAGCTATTTACTTTCTGGTTGAGGAGAAGTGCAAACCATTTATTTATTTATTTTCTTTAAAAAATGTATCTATATTGTTAAAAGTATTTTTAAAAAGGTATTATAAATGTCCCATTTACTCTTAAGTGTCCTTAGTTTAGGGAAGATAGGATTTACTAGGTGGCTGCAAACTGCTTGTTTAACTATCAGTCTCGGTGTCCTATTTTGCTTGTCCTGGCTTACTGGCCTGTCTCAACTTAAGCCTCAAAACAATCCAGAGGATGAGTAATTCAGAAACTGGATTTTGGGGGAATCACTTGAGAAGGCTAGAGGCAGGCCTTTATTCCTGTCTGAGAATTGTTCACTGCGGACTTCAGAAGTCCTTTATTGCCTCCAAGCCATTGGCTGTTCTCCTGCACACTGTTGTCTGGCTCTGACTTGTTCATGGGTGAGAGAATGAGGGATTTCTGGAAAATACGGTTGAGGTGCCTCTTGGTACCATGAATTAGGAAAGGGTTAAGGACTACATTCTTGTCATCATGCAGCTAACGTTCTGTAAGAAAAGACACAAAAAAGTATACCAATAAATATGAAGTATAGTGCAGGAAATGATAAGTGCTATTAAGACAAACGAGGATAAGGTTACAGAAAATGAAGTGCTATTTCACATAGGGTGATCCAAAGGGGCTCTCTCTACCCATTTGTATATATGCTATATGTTATGATCTGGGGGAAAAGATTTTTTAAAAAGTAGACTTTTGCTTGTTTTCTTTATTCTAGTCATGACACATTAAAGGTGTGATCATAAGCAATAATATGCCAAGTTCTGCTGATAGAACTCCTTTACAAACGGCATCTAATATGGCTATTTTCAGACTATTTTCATCTTCATCTCACCAACTGAGAATCATAAATTAATCTAATTAGTTATTTACTTAGCTTCTATAACTTAAACTTGGGCTATGAAACATCAGCAAAACATCAGGCTGTTAATTATGCCAACAATCACTGTCTTAGGGCGCTTTGTGATTTTCGAAGCATGTCTACATGTATTATTTTATATGAATTTCTCAACACCCTATGACACTGGAGGAATTTTTGAGAAGATAAATGTTTTGATCTCCATTTAGTAGTGTTCCCGTGCTCTCCTAGGTAAAGCATGCATTCTGCTTCTTTGGAAATTGCGAGGAGGTCAGTAATTCCCACTAGAAATTACAGAGAACTGAGATATTTCTAGGAAGTATATATTAATTGGAAAGATAACGATTGTTCCATTTTCTTGAAATAAATTCACTATTTTCTGCCATACATTTTTTTGGGGGGGTTAATTCTCACCTGAGGATATTTTCCCATTGACTTTAGAGAGAGTGGAAAAGAGAGGGAAAGACAGAAACATCGATGTGAGAGAAACACATCGATTGGTTGCCTCCTGCAAGTGCCCTGACCAGGGCCAGGCCAGGGGAGGAGCCTGCAACGGAGGTACGTGCCCTTGGCCGGAATTGAAACCGGGACCCTTTGGTCCACAGGCCAACACTCTATCCACTGAGCCAAACTGGATGAGGCTCCATTGATTTTTTTTTAGAGAGAGTGGAAGGGAGAGGTGGAGACAGAGAAAAACATCCATGTGAGAAAGACACATTGATTGGTTGCCTCCTGCACGCACCTGGACGAGGGCCGGGGAACCTGCAACCAAGGTACAAACTTGACCTTGACCAGAATCGAACCCAGGGCCCTTCAGTCCGTGGGCCAATGCTCTATCCACTGAGCAAAACCAGCTAGGGCCTGCCAAACATTTTTAATGGAATGTATTGGTGTTATATTGGTCAATAAAATTATATAGGTTTCAAGTGTACAATTCTGCACATTTCATTGAGTGCTCACCATGGAAAGTCTAGTCTCCTTCCATCACCATTTATCCCCCTTTTTCCCTTTCCTACCTCCCCCCTCCCCTTCCCCTCTGATAATCACCATACTCTTGTTTGTGTCCATGAGGTTTGTACGGTTTTTTGCTTAATCCCTTCATCTATTTCCCTTCTGACAGTTGTCAGTCTGTTCTCTGTATCTGAGTTTGTTTCTGTTTTGTTTATTTTGTTCATTAGATTCCACATATAAGTGAATTCATATAGTATTTGTCTTTCTCTGACTAGCTTATTTCACTGAGCATAATGCCCTCTAGGCCCTTCTTGCTATCACAAAAGGTAAGATTTTTCTTCTTTTTTATGGCCAAGTTAAGTTCCACTGTGTAACTCATATTTTTAATCCACTCATCTACTGATAGGCCTTGGGCTGCTTCCAAATCTTGGCTATTGTAAATAATGCTGCGGTGAACATAGGGGTGTGTGTATTCTTTTGAATCAGTGTTTTGGGTTTCTTCAGAAGTGAAATCACTGGGTCACAAGGCAGTTCCATTTTTTTTTTTAGTCAATTTCATACTATTTTCCACGGTGGCACTTGTCTTTTGTGGATTTATTGATGATAGCCATTCTGACAGGTGTGAGGTTATGTCTCATTGTGGTTTTAATTTGTATTTCTCGGATGATTAGTGACTTTGAGCATCTTTTCATGTGTCTATTGGCCATTTGTGCTCTTTGGAAAAGTGTCTATTCAGGTCCTTTGCAATAAGAAATAGTTTGCTATAAATTTCAAATTCCTATATCTCCTCTTAGTTACATATAAGAAAGTATTCACCAAATTATGATTATGCATCTCTACTATACAGCACATTAATTCAACATGATAGTTATCTTTGTGAGAAAAAGAAAATGTTTGAGAAACTGTTCAATTTACATATAGGGAAACATTCTGCATTCCTTGTTACCCTTAATTAGACAGACAGTCAATATTAGTTTCCAGCACAGGAATCAGCACACATAACCGGGGTTTCTGAGGAAGGTAATAAGGGTTGTTGACAAGTGTGGGCAGGTTTTAAGGAAAACGAGAGGTGGAAGAAGCTTAAGCTTCAGGGTTCTTCGCTCACACGGCCTCTTCCAAGGCTCTGCCCCTAAGTCTGTCACCCAGTATTTTGTGTTCTTGTTCTCAAAATTATTTGTGCTTCACGCACCACAAAACCTTGTTCTGCCGCAAGCAAAGGACAGGGAAGCAACTCCCTGGCCAGCACCCTCTCCATCCTAGGTCTGACGGGGCAAGCGGAAGAAGCAATTACTGGAACCTGGAGAGAGAAGTGTAGCTGCAGAGGAGGGCTGCCTGGCAGACACCCTAGTAAACCAGCTACACCCAACTCAGAGCCTAAGGACAGAGAGAGGAGGGGAAGACCCACTTCAACCCGACTCGTCTCCCTTCAGTTCTGCCAGTGCCTTCCACTGGCTAAACCAAACCAAAGCCTAAGGGTAAGGGAGTCAGTTTCTCGAGCCCATCATGGTCAAAAGCTTGGGTCACAGAAAAAGGGTGAGGAAACAGAAATATGCGGCACACACTGCTTTTAGAGTTAACGGCTTTTAAAGACAGCACTCCACAGTATATGAGAGCGCCTCTGCTGTACTCTGTCACATCTATTATTGTATGGCAAGGCCTGGGAGTGATCGCCCACATGGGTGTGATATACTCTGCGCAGTCAGTGTGTTCATGGTAGTGGCACATAATTCATATTCTAATAAGTAAAATCTTGTTTTTCTAATGGTGTAATTTCAAATGAGAGCCAACTTTTAGAAACTGAGCTAACTTTGAAAAAGCCTGACTTTTATCTTAGGAAAATAATTTGGGCCACAGTTTGCCTCTTTAAGGTGAGGAGAAAATTCTGGCACAAAGCAGACTCTCCATAGTTATTAGTGGAATGAATGAGTAAATAATCCTACAATTCAAAATTCTATGATCTTATCTTCTTTTCTGATTGACCAAATGTCGGTGGCTTTAAACAATCAGATTTCGCTCTGTTTCTATCACACAATAAATGACTGAAAGACAGATTTACCTGGAACTGGGAATCTATTTTTTAAAGGAAACCCTTTACTTTTTCACTAAATCCTCTGTAAGGGTGTCCCAACTGAGGAATTGAACTTACAACTTAGGTGTGTGTCCTGACCAGGAACTGAACCTACAATCTTTTTTTAAAAAAATATGTTTTTATTGATTTCAGAGAGAGGAAGGAGTGGGAGAGAGAGAGAGATCTAGCAATAACAAAAGAGAATCATCAATTGGCTGTCTCCTGAACACCTCCTACTGGGGACCAAGCCCACAACCTGGGCATGTGTCCTGACCAAGAATTGAACCATGACCTCCTGGTTCATGGGTCGATGCTCAACCACTGATCTACACCAGTTGGTTGAATCTGCAACCTTTTTGGTATAAGGGACCATGCTCTCATCAACCGAGCCACCCAGCCAGACTAGATCCTCTGTTAGATTTAACTTTATCCATCTGGGGGTTCTGAGAATGAGATGATATTCTACTGTATACTTATGGGAAAATGTGATTTTAAATTTATTTATTTGTTTATTTATTTATTGAATATTTATGGTTGAGAGAATTACATATGTCCCCTCTTTTTCCCCCATTGCCCCCCTCTACTCATATCCCACCCACTCCAGGCCTAGACTACCCTATTCATTGTCTGTGTCCATGGGTAATGCATTTATGCATATAAGTTATTTGGTGGTTAATTTCCACCCCCCCCCCCATCCCTTCTGAGATTCATCAGTCTGTTCCATATTTCCATGACTCTGGTTCTATTTTATTCAAGAGTTTATTTTGTTCATTAGATGCCTTGTTTATTTATTTTGATTTTTAGATTCAATTGTTGATAGATATGTATTTATTGCCAGTTTATTGTTCATATTTTTAAATCCCTTCTCCTCCTCCTCCTCCTCCTCCTCCTCCTCCTTCAAGAAGACCCTTCAACATTTCACATAATATTGGTTTGATGGTGATGGATTCCTTTAATTTTTTCTTGTCTGTGAAGCTCTTTATCTGACCTTCAATTCTAAATGATAGCTTTGCTTGGTAGAGTAATCTTGGTTGTAGGTCCTTACTTTTCATCATTTTGAATATTTCTGGCCACTCCCTTATGGCCTGCAAAGTTTCTGTTGAGAAATCAGCTGACAGTCATATGGGCTTTCTCTATAGGTAACTAATTGCTTTTCTCTTGTGGCTTTTAAGATTCTCTCTTTGCCTTCAACCCTTGGCATTTTAATTATTATGTGTCTTGGTGTTAGTCTCTTTGGGTTCCTCCTTGTTTGGGACTCTCTGCACTTCCAGGACTTGTAAGTCTATTTCTTTCACCAGATAGGGGAAGTTTTCTTTCTTTTTTTATTTTTATTTTTTGTCATTATTTCTTCAAATAGGTTTTCAATGTCTTGCTCTCTCTCATCTCCTTCTGGCACCCCCATGATGCAAATAATGGTATGCTTGAAGTTGTCCCAGAGGCTCCTTACACTGACTTCATATTTTTGGATTCTTTTTGCTCTTCTGATTGGTATTTTTTGCTTCCTTGTATTCCAAACCACTTATTTGATTCTCAGTGTCCTCTACTCTCCTGTTGAATCCCTGTAAATTATTCTTCATTTCCATTTGTGCACCTTCATTTCTAACTGGTCCTTTTTTGTGTTATTGATGCTTTCACTAAGTTCCTTGAAGTTATCACCAAGTTCCTTGAAGGCCAATTTGCTATGATTACAACAAAAGAACTGCTGAGCTGGAGATGCCCCTATGGAGCAGGACTTGCTTCAGTGGGGCTTTGGTGCTCACTGAGTCCACCCCTTGAGCGTGATGCTCATGGATGTTGTAGGTTGTAATCTGGCATGGTGTGAAGCTGACCACTGGGTGCACTGGCTCTGGGGCCTCCCAGGAGGTGCAAAGTCAGCCACTGCCTGTACCCTGACTGGGGCCACTTGGCACGAGCTACAGAGCGATCTGAAGACCCCTGCTACTTGTGTTGGGCTTAATAGTAGCCAGGAGAGGCCAAGCTGTGATCCAAGGTAGGCTGCCGCCAGTGCCAGGCCTGGGACCATTTAGCAAGTACACTGAGGCCAGCTGCTGCTTGTTTTTAAAAAATTGTGATTCCTTAAGAGCTCACTTTGTTGATTTCTAAAAGATCTTAGCTCCTTAACTTCAGTTCAGCCATGATGAAGAATGAATGAGTCCAATGGACATTATTTCTTGTTGAGAGATTTTAGGCAAGTCTGAAGCCTGAGTCAGGACAGGCCATTCATATGGAAAAGCCACTTCAAATAACTTGGGTGGGGCTGAAAACTGGGTGGGGCAGGGTCTCAGGGCAGGGTGAACAGTGTGGGCCAGGTTGATGAAGACTCAGCTATGGCAACTGCTTGTTGGCCTTGTGGCAGGGAGGTCTCAGCAAAGGACCAATGACCTCTACCAGCACTTTTGTCTGGGAGAAAGCTGACCCCCATTCTTGCCCTAATGCCAGACAATTTAGTTCCTCCCCGCATGTCCCTGGATCCTTTCAAGCTGCTGCCCTGGTGCTGGAGCTCAGAGTGAGCGAGTTTAAGTAAGTCCATGAACTGGTCCTTCAATAGGAATGCCTGGGAGTCCAACAACCCTCAGTGACCCTGAGACACAATCCTCACTGGGTTTTACAGCCCAGAGTTACAGGGGCTTCTCTTCCTTGCATTGAAACCCTGGGCTGTGGGGTCAGGTATGGGGCTGGGACCCCTTGCTCCTCACGGGGACCTTTGCAGCCAAGATATCTCTCCTGGTTAAAAAAAAAAAAAAAAAAAGCCAAAATAAGTGCCAGGCCAGCTCATTCAGCACCTCTGCCCCTCCTACCAGTTTCAATGTGGCTTCTTCTTTACTTCTCTGGTTGTAGGATTTCCATTCAGCCAGATTTCAGGTGGTTTTGAATGATGGTTGTTCTGTAGTTTAGTTGTAATTTTGATGTGGTTGTTGGAGGAGCCAGAGCCATGTTTATCCATGCCACCATCTTGGCCCTCCTCCTCTCTGTGATTTTAATTTTAATTCTTAAAGTCTTCAGCATGAATATCCTGGAAGTTGTAAGGAAACAATGATGTCTCCTCATGAAAGTCTTTCTTGCTTTTTGTTTTTCTCTCCACCTAATTATACATCAGCTTTTTCTATCCAGCTTTGACTCTTTCTCTTTTTTCTCTCCTCCCCTATCCCTTCACTCTATTTTCATTCTTTAGTCGAAAGTATTTCTTCTTATTATGGAACAGAATTTTCTAACCCTTGCTTTTACTTTTAAAACTTGAAGGGTGAAGTAACTTAGATTCCTATTTTTTTGAAGTCATACAACTAAAGCCATTTTTTAAAAATCTATGTAGAAAAAAATTTCCTCACCAATGCAAGCACACATACACATATGCTGTGAGTATTAACAAGGTAACATGCCAGTTATATTATTTGAAATAATGTCCATTGGACTCATTCATTCTTCATCATGGCTGAACTGAAGTTAAGGAGCTAAGATCTTTTAGAAATCAACAAAGTGAGCTCTTAAGGAATCACAATTTTTTAAAAAAGAGTTACGTCAATGACCACATTTTAGCAGAATGTACAGGTGAGTACATGTAGAAAGATCTTGATCTACTTTCTCAAGTCAGAATCAGGTTGGGAGCCAACAATAAACCTGAAGAATTCGAAGTTTGTGTGCCAGCAGCTGCATCACCAGGCAGAATCTTCACTCAGCAAAACAGAGCTCTAAATTCTTGAGCACACTGTCTTGTGCAGAAAAAATTTCTATTCTATTTTTTGTTTTGTTGAGACCTAACCATGTTTATATTATCTCCAAGAGTGTTGGTAATTCCATTTTGGAAGAGAGGATGGATGTTACTAATTCTTCAGTAACAGCAAATAATTTATGTCTAGCTCTAAGTCCCTGTGCTAGGTGTTGGGAATGCAGACAGGACATAATTTCCTGCTCTTAAGGGGCTTATATTTCACTGGGCAATGAAAAGGTGGGAAATATATGAAAGACTTATTTTTAAACAATATGTTAGTTATATTTTCAAATAATATGCTCAACATATTTTTCTTCAACTTCCAAAAATGAATCCAGGAGTGGGGGCTGAGGGGGGTGAAATGCAGTAAGCACACTAGTTTGCCTGTATGTCCAGACATTTTGGGATATTAACAATTTGGTAGCATATTAACAGTTTATCTTTTATTTCCTGAGTTTTTGCTCCCCACTGATGGATGAGATAGCAGAGATCTCTGAAATTATATATAATAATACACGTGGCAACTATTGATAACAGGTGCAGCTATATCAAGACGTTTGAGAATCACAGAACAGCACTGCAGCCAGTGATGCCTGGGCCTCTGCACCCTGCCAGGAATATGATCTTGTCATAGACACTTACACATGCCCCCTAATGAGCCACGTTTGATAGGAGCCAATAAGAACACCAAAGTAGATCTCAGCACACTAAAATAGATCTCAGCATACAACCCATGGACCATTCTCAAAATAGTGCCGTGGTGGACTGCACTCATCCTAGCAGGACATGAGTAGCAAGGAGGTTCTGCAGAGTGAAGTGGGCAGGCTTCCTTAAGGAACATGGGCAGAAAGTACACACATGGTAAAAAGCTAACTACAGAGGAAGTCTTGGCATTGCCTGGCTCTGCTATCGTCTGAGAACCCTCAGGACCCTGCCCATCCCCAGAGGAGAACCTGGGGGAGCAAAAAGAAGACTGATGGGCCCTCAGGGCCTCCTTGGAAAACACTCCCTTTCCTAACAGATTATCGTCAAGGTTCAGGGAGAAGGTGTTGGGTCCATGATCTCCCATGCTGGGTTTAGGACTCCATGTGCAAAGGCTCCAACTTAAGGAGGGGCCTATTGCCACTCTCTGGACACCTCCCAGGCCATCTGCGTTTTTCATTCTCTCATTCTTCTTCATTGAACACTGGAAAGAAATAATCCATGGGTGGAAAGAAGGGTGTTCCTCAAAGACATTACTGTGGACTTTACCCCAAAGGAATGGGATATTCTGAACACTGCTCAGAGCATCCTGTATAGAGATTTGATGCTGAAAGGTCACAGGGACCCAGCCCTTTGGGGGCAGATTGAACTACCTTGTGAATGAGGGCCTAGCCTTTGAAATGACTTGAGTCATTGACTAAGAACTATGAAATATGCACCTGAGCCAGGGGTGCACATTTGGTGGATTGTGTTTTTGCTCTTTATTTGCCAGGGGAAAGTTTTATTTTCAAATAAAGTTTATTAAAATATAATTTATATATATAAATTGTACCCATTTAAAGTATACAGATTGATGAGTTTGGAAAGATATGTGCACATGTGTAACCATCACCACAATCAAGTTAGAACATTGCCATCACTCCCCAAAGTTCTTTGTGATACTTTCCAGTCACACCAGTACCCACCACCTTGCCCTCAGGCAAGCACTGACTTACTTTCCATGATTATAGATTAGTTTTGCTTTGTCTAGAACATCAAATAAATGGAACCATACAGTATTGCCAGGGCTGACAGCAGCCTCTGAACAACGGGTGAACAGATTACTCCGACACAGTTTCCCTGTTGGGGAGAGGGCTAAGGGGCTTGCCTGGCTCAAGGGTCCAAGCAGCCTCGATTGCCTGCCTCGTTAGGCTTTTATTGGAATTTTTATCTTTAGGTACAATCAGTAGGGTGAGTAATCTTGGGAGGACACATGTGTTTACATTGTCTTCTAGGCAAGCGCATCCAGGGATTAAGCATAAGGATTCCAGTAAACACCCAGGGGTCTACACCTGCACAGACTTGTTTGGAAAGGTCAAGGAATAATTAGGGGCGCCGCCTTCAACACTCCCCTAAGTCTCCCCTAAGTTGGAATTCTGATTTACAGGGCAAGGCGGCCTTCCACACACTTCCCTTTTCTCAGAATGCCCTCCTTACAAACTTTCCAAGCAAGTATCATGTGCTTCCCAACATAGTATGCCACCTTTGAGTCTGGCTTCTTTTATTTAGTTGAATGCTTTTTATATTTATCCATGTCATTACATGTTTCAGAAGTTCCATCCTTTTTATTGCTGAGTAGTATTCTGTTGTATGGATGTACCATAATTTACCCATTTACCAGTTGATGGACATATACGTTGTTTCCAGTTTTGACTCTTATGAATGAAGTTACTGTGAACATTCATGTATAAACAAAACAAATTCTGCAGTTCTAGCAAGTTCAATAGACAGAACAGATTGGCAGGTGATAAAGAGAGGAATCAAGTAGTTGATGAGCTGAATTCTGAAGAGCAACTGGTTTTATAAAAAGCAGCTATAGCCAAAGTTGGTGGGGGTGGAGGGATGGGGATGGGGGTGGGGAAGAGCCTGTATTGAGCAGAGAGGACTGCTGATCAGGCGTCTTTCAATTGCATGGGAAAATGGATTGCAAAATCATTAGCAGGACAGAATAATACATACACTTAGGCGTTTTCTTTTGACATGGGCTAGAATTGAGCCACTACTGGTAGACTCAAACTTTTCCTTGCTACTTCTTCAGGATATGTTTGAAGCCTGTCAGGCAGCATGGACAAAGAACTCCATCTCCGGAGTTAGAAAGACAACTGGTTGTGGGACCTTGAGTAAGGATAAGTAACCTTGGCAATGAGCATAAAAAGACTGCCTACCTTAAGGGCTGATAGGAGGATTAGATGAGAATCTATATAAATCACTTAGCAAGTGTTTAATGACTAAGGAGGGCTCAGTAGGCATAAATTACAGCACTTAAAAATCATGTAATACCGTTGACTTAAGTAGAATCCAAATATATTCCTTAGGAAGTTGAAATATGTTAATGTATTTTTACACGGTGAATCCTTCCTATATAATATATATAACAATTGAAGAATTGAATTATTAATCAAAATCTGGTTAGTTTTTAAAAATATATATATTTTTTTCTTGATTTCAGAGAGGAAGAGAGAGAGAGAGATAGAAACATCAACGATGAGAGAGAATCATTGATCCACTGCCTTCTGCACACCCCCTACTGGGGATGGAGCCAGCAACCCAGACATGTGCCCTGACCTGGAATCCAACCGTGATCTCCTGGTTCATAGGTGGACGCTCAACCACTGAGCACACCACTCGGGCATGGTTAGATTTTTAGAAACATACCTTCTCAGTCAGGAAAGTTCCAGTGGCTGCTACATTGGCCCGTATTGTCATGCAGCAGTTGTCTAGTTCCAAAGCCCCCACCAGATGCTTCTCAAACCTGAAGAAGGGGGTTTGTCACTAAACCTGATTCATGAGCACTTCCTCAGGGGCCGATTCTGGGTGTGTGTGGCCTGCAATCTATACCTGCAGTCTTTCTCAGAGGTGCCCACTGCACCTCCCCATCCTCTGAAAGGGACCCTGTGGTGGAGTGGAATGAGCAGGGGTGGATTTGAATACTGACTATATTGCTCCCCCCTCCCACACCCCTAGCACACACGTGAAGTCTCTTCCCTGACCAAGCCTCACTTTCCTTATTTCTACTGTGGACTAACAAGCATCTCACTAGGCTGTCGCGGAATTTCATGAGGTTGCAGTGCCAAGACCGGTCAATGAATGCTGCTGACTGTGTTGATTCCATGTTTTATTTTACAGTCTTTCTTATTTCCCACCATTTCCAAACCCCGCTGGCTGCATATAAGTCAAATGAAAAGGAGCTTGCTTGAAAGAGTGATTCGGGAATCTCCCTGTAAGCAGTCAATATTGTAAAAACTGTCCCTGAATGTTCACCTTCCAGGAAAGGGGCTCGAGTTAGCTCCTGGGTTTGAAGTAGAAGAGGTAATTCTTAAGTTACTGGAGCCACATGTGCAGCCTCGGCTTCAGGGCCGTCACTACCCGAATACCGAGGGCTGGGCTTGCTGCTCTTGCTCCCATTCTCCCTCCCCTTCCTGCCCTCTCCCAGGCCCTTCACCTACCCGCTCCCAGAGCTGGGCAAACCCTGGCTCCCGCGGCGCCCATTGGTTGGTTAGCTTTTATTGATCTGGTCTGAGCGCTTCCCTGGCTTCCGGCGCGGCGCCAGGTGCTGACCATTTTGATAGACTATATAAGAGGAGCAGGTTTTTCCTCTTCCCGGGACCCGTGCGGATCGTCTTTGGCGGCGTGGGCCCCCCTCCAATGGGTGGGTCGGGCTCTGGGGCTCACCCCTTTGCGCGCCGGGTGCCCACTGTGGTGGTGAGGAACCAGCTCCGGCTGAGGTCTGCATGGGCAGAGCGCCGCGCGTCTCAGTCCACGCGCGCCTCCCAGGCCCGCGCCGAGCGGAGGGGATGGGAAGGCGGACCCTCCACTTTGCCCTCCTCCCCCCGTGTACTCTCCGTATCGACACCCCTGGGAACCTCCCGCGGGGAAAAGCATCTCGGGTGACCTCCGAGGTCTTTGGATCTGTTGCCTGGGGGATCAGTGGCGTTTGAATGCCCGCGTTACTCCCATTGGAAGAACGCAGGCCCGCCCACCTTGAACTGCTGGTTTGGACAAGGGCGGGCTCAGGTGCTCCAATCGCCTTGTTTTTGTGTGTGTGCGCGTGTGCATGTGATATATATATATATATATATATATATATATATATATATATATATATATATATATATATATATATATATGTTTTGTTTTTTTTTTACAATTATGTTGAACCCAGGTGGCTTCTTTAGTGTTCTAAACTAGAAGATGACACAACTGTTTTTCCTCGTCTTCCTTACTTTCTAAAAAAAAGAAAGGGAGGTGTTTAAAAAAAAATCTGCTTTAAGATACCTTTTGGTCTTTAATACTGCCCTATAGTCAAGCATGGCTGTTTTGAAATTGCATCTTTAGTGAGGAAGGAGGTAAAAGCAAAAGCTAGAGAGACCTGGGAATGTTTTATTTTGTGTATGCGATTATTTGGACCTTCAGAATTTTCCTGTGAAACACAAGAATAGTTAAAGTAGATTCTAAGTAGCACCAAACATATATGGCATTCAAGAAAAATGTAAGCTTTAGTCGGTTTGGCTTAGTGGATAGAGTCTCTGTCTGAAGGGTCCAGGTTCGATTCTGGTCCAGGGCACATGCCGGGGTTGTGGGCTCCATCCCTAGTGGGGGGCGTGCAGGAGGCAGCCAATCAATGATTCTCTCTCATCATTGATGTTTCTCTCTCTCTCCCTTTCCCTTCCTCTCTGAAATCAATAAAAAATGTATTTAAAAAAAATTGAAAAGTAAAGTCAGTTTTTATTGGGATGAATGTAATAAAACTCATCTCTCATTTTCAGTTAGAAAGTCTGGCTTATGATCATTTTGGCTTGTAGTTCTGTAATGTACTTACTACCAAAAAGCGGGAAGAACAGATTTTCATATTTTCTCTCTGCTGTTTTGTTTTATATTTCAGTCCAGAGCACAACCACCAGAAGAGAACAAAAGGAAGCCAGTTTTGGGGAAACTTGGCAATCTGTTCGCAGCAGGAAGGAGAAGGAACACCAGGAACGGGTTAGAGAGTCCCACCAGCTCCAGTGCCAAATCAGCCTCTCCCAAAGACGCAACCTCTGCCCAGCTCCCTGAGCGAGAGGATGAGAAGAGGACGACCCCCAGCAGCCCGCCAAAGCCAGCCCACAGGTGCGGGGAGGGCTCCCCCCAGGAGCAGCCCCAGGAGCCCGGGGGCGAGCCCTGTGTCCAGGTAGCCGCCCCGGACGCCCACCTGTCGCCTGTCCCGAGCAGCCGTGCAGCGGCGGCTGGGCTGCTGTGCCCTGGAAATGAATCACCTCAATTAGAACCTGTGCACTCAGAGGGAGAGCCCTTCCCAGATGCCACGGCCGCTGCCAAGCAGCTGCATTCCTCACCAGAGAATTCCCCCAGGCGAGAGAACGCAGAGACGCCGGCCCGCAGTCCGGGGGAGGACGCCTTGCCCGGCGCTGCTGGCACACAGGAGGCGGCCCAGGGTGCGGGGGCAGTTCCAGGGTCGCCCGCCGCGGAGCGGGCCGCGAGGGGACCGGGCGAGGCCGCTTGCAGAGACTCCCGCGTGGGTGCCGAAGGAGGCTCCCCGGAGCGCCTAGACGCGCGCAGCCCGTCCCCGGAGGGCGCGTCTGCTCCGCCAGGTGACCCTCCCGCCGAAGGTGCAGAGAACAGGGCCGGCCCCGCACAGGCAAACGGCCACGCCGGGCCCGGGGGACAGGTGTGCCGGCCGGGCGAGCGCGCCCATCCCGCTAAAGTGTTAACTTTGGACATCTACTTGAGCAAGACCGAGGGGGCGCAGGTGGACGAGCCGGTCGTCCTTACTCCGGGGGCAGACGATTGGGACGATCAGGACGACATGGATAAGCGGGCGAGTGGCCGCAGACCAGGGAGGCGGAGGAAGTCGCAGAAATCCACCGACTCTCCGAGCCCGGACACGGCGCTGCCGGACGGCGCGGCCAGGGACGACGCGGTGTTCGACTACGAGGTGGCGCCAAACGCGGCCGCCGAGAACGTCTCCGCGGAAAAGAAAGCGAAATCTCCCCGGGCGGCCCCGGACGGGGGCGTTGCCTCCGCGGCTAGTTCGGAGTCCAAGTCTAGCCCTGGCTCCAAAGGGCAGCCCCGAGGGGAGCCGGAACGGGGCAAACAGCCTCCGCCGGCCACGTCCCCCACCAAGAGGAGGGGAAAGATCCGCGTCCCCGAAGCTGTGACCATCCCGTCCGCTGGAGGCCCGCGGGCTCCCGCCAAGGAGTCCCCGCCCAGGCGGGCGCCCGCGCCCGACTCCAGCCCCGCTGCCAAGGCTGCCGCGGGGGAGAACGGGGAGGAGGCGTCCCGAGTCATCCCCCGCGAGCTCACCGTCCGGAGCAGCTCGCTGCTGCCCGAGATCAAGCCGGAGCACAAGAGGGGGCCGCTCCCCAACCACTTTGACGGCCGGGGAGAAGGAAGTCGGAGCAAAGAGCTGGGCAGATCGGCCGGAGGTCCTGACGCCGAGGGCTGGAAGCCCAGGAACCATTTCGGGGCGGGCAGGTCGACGGTGACCACCAAAGTGACCCTGTAAGTAACTGCGGAATTGGCTGGGGACTTGGGCCGGGCGGAGAGGCACGTGCTGGCGGCCGATCTGCATTTGTGGGAGAACATCTGTGCGCTGAATGTTCTCTTGTGTTGAATTTAAGACAGCGAAGAGCTATTTAACATAGTTAAGGTTTAAGATGACACATTTGAGAGTGGGGTCAGCTGTTAATTCCAGTTTTAATTAAATGAATGTAAAAATGAGGTATCTCTTGAGGCTCATAAGTGATAGAAGACTGTATGGCTTGACATAAGCGAATTTTAGTCTTTATTCAAAAAGTACACTGGTATTCTTGGGTAGAACATTCTTAAAACACATATGCAGTGAATTTCAAAACATGGAGCAAACACTAATATGCTCAGTATGCCCCAGTTGCTTTGACATGAGTGAGGTTCAGAGTAGTCATAGAAACTTTTAAGGAAGGCCAGTGGTCTTACTGGGACAGTTTGCTAAATGAAAAGACACATTAGAAGAATCAGGCTCAACAACCGACTATTTGCTGTTAAGTTGACTGATTTTGCTAATATTTATTGAGTACCTTCTGTGCATGGTATTGTGCTATGAGCTATGGGGGGGAAACCGACAACTATGAGTCAGTATTTTGCCCTTGAAAAATTTATGGCCCAGTCTGGAACACAAGATGCTGACAAATCAAATAACAATATGAAGTGATTTCTGATTAAACTGCCAATGGGTGTTACCATCTGTAAAAGTTGGGGATGTTCAAAAGAAAGAAGAAAATCACTGTTGGTGTTGGTTGTGTGTGTGTGTGTGTGTGTGTGTGTGTGTGTTTTGGGAGGACTTGTGCCTTGATGGTAATGTAAGTGGTCTGAGTGGACGGGATAGGAAGGGTAATATAAAACTCTTAAGATCCTCCCCTTCCCACACTCTCCTCTATCTCCCAGTCAGCACATGTGAATAATGAGTGTTTATCTAAACTGCTTACATTTTTTCCTGCATTCACACATGTGTTAAAAGAGGTATTTTCACAACATTGTCATTCTTAAAACTAAATAGACCATATTATTTGACTTCTTGGATAAGTAAGCGTTAAAGTAGGAGATCTGTTTGGTAAACATTTGAGAGGAAAGTCTGCTTAATGAATAAGTTGAGCCACCTCACCAGCTTCGAACTTGGAGACCTTTGATATAGTCAGCTATTTATTCTGTAACAGCAGCGGTGGAGAAATAACCTGAGTGAATGATGCCCATTATTTGTAGAAGGCCAGTGTGCCAACATTCAGACCTCCTAGTGTGAGCCTCAGAGAGAAGTTGCAGTGTACCTGGTGAGGACGCTTCAGCTTCCCCTGTCTGCCAATAGGAATACGCCAGTGGAAGAACCAGAAATGTTACACTGCTCAGGAGCAGGGTAAACAAACCTGGGGAAGCGGATCTTACAATGAAACTCTTCATGTGCTGTTGTCTGAAATGGAACTAAACCAAGTGTCTTTTTCTCAGTACTAATTACTTTTTACCTAAAATTTTTCCTTTGCCAGACACTATTTATTTAATTTTGTTTTCCACAAGGCCTCAACTTGGTGAATTGGCAAACTATTGAAATGGAAAATTAATAATGATTCCTAGTTCTTTTCTCTGTGACTGATGGGGTTTTTCAAACCCTTTAACTTCCCCTTGATTGTCTTTCAAGAAAATATGTTAACTCAGATTATTTTATTTTATATATACACTAGAGGCCTGATGCATGAAATTCGTGCAAGGGGCTCAGCCCTCACAGCCCCGGCTGCCTCAGCCAGCCCTCACAGCCCCTTGAAGCCTCGGCCAGCCCTCATAACTCCAGCTTTGTCTGGAAGGTCATTCAGAAGGTTATCCGGATGGTTGTTCTGCTGTTTGGTCTAATTAGCATATTAGCTCTTTATTATATAGGATATACACTGAGTGGCCAGATTATTATGATCTCTGAACGCATAATAATCTGGCCACTCAGTGTATATCCTATATAATAAAAGGCTAATATGCAAATTGTCCCCTCCACCAGGAGTTCGACCAGCAGGCAGGCTGGCCAACCGCCCATGTCCCCTCCCCCTGGCCAGGCCGGCCGGATGCCACCCATGCACGAATTCATGCACCGGGCCTCTAATACACACACACACACACACACACACACACACACACATACACACATACTGAGTGACCAGATAATTATGTGTTCAGAGATCATAATAATCTGGCCACTCAGTGTATATGTATACACACACACACACACACACACACACACATCTATACATATACATATATATTATTTCAGAGAAGAAGGGAGAGGGAGAGATAGACACATAAAAGAGAATCATTGATCAGCTGCCTCCTGCACGCCCCCTATTGGGGACTGAGCCGGCAACCTGGGCATGTGCCCTGACCAGAATCGAACTGTAACCTCCTGGTTCATAGGTTTACACACAACCACTGAGCAGCACTGACCAGGCAATTCAGATTATTTAAAAAGACAACAATAAGTTGAATCTGAAGTTTTAGAGTTAAAACTATATTCCTTCCAAAATAATGACTATGGCCCTAATTGGTTTGGCTCAGTGGATAGAGCACTGGCCAGCAGATTGAAGAGTCCTGGGTTCAATTCTAGTTAAGGGCATGTACCTCGGTTGTAGGCTCGATCCCCTGCCCTAGTTGGGGCTTATGTGGGAGGCAACCAATTGATGTGTCTCTCTCACATCGATGTTTCTCTCTCTGTGTCTCTCCCCCTTCCCTCCACTCTCTCTAAAAATCAGTGGAAAAATATCCTCAGGTTAGGATTATAAATAAACAAACAAATAAATAAGCAGTATATTTCTTGAAGTTGTGAGAAAAATTGTCTTTCGTTCTCTACCAAGTATGGAATGTTGAGATTCTTAAAATGGTGTATTTAAAATGAGAATTTTTCTCTTGTATTATAGCCATAGCTTTTTAGACTCCATTATTTTCTCCTCTCACATTGTAATGAAGGCATTACGACATGAATTATAGGAGTCTTTTAATCACTTTGAGCTAGGTTAATTGTAGTGACTCTTGGTAGCAGAAGTTAATAACACAGAAAGTTTGGTTGTAAAAATGTATTTTGATCTTGGTGTAAATCTTTAATGTGCAGATGTTTCCTGTCCTTAAGGTAGCTTGTTGGCTAACTTGTAGCATTTTCCATATACATTCATAAGGTACACTTTGATGTTTGACTGTTCTTAGAGATGATTAGTGAGAATTTTTAAATGCATATTCCCTGGTATGTGAACATACCTCATGATAGCTTTCTATTGGAAACTTTCTATTTCTAATCATGGTACTGGTTTTAGAATTTTATCTTTAAGGAAGTGCTGATAAGTTAATTTGTTTTTAAATTTAAGATACGGGCCCACAGTGTGGAAGCCTAAATATCTAATGGAGATTTGGGGGAAAGCAGCCTGGGAGAAATTAATGAGAATATATCAAATTTAGTATTTAAATAACATTTTAAAAAATGAAAACATAAATTCTTAATGCTGCATTTGAGAAAGACTTCTCAAGTCTTCTCATTTTACCCACAAGGATAAGGTGTCTCACCCAAAGTCATACTTTCCGTTCCTTCAAAAGGCTCCTCAGGCCCAACCTTCTTGAAGAGCAGTGAGTCCATGTGGGAGACAGTGGGAGATTTCAGTGCTTCTCCACTTTGTGTTCTTATCGTGGTGACCTCATAAAGTGTGATCACTTTGTCTTATAGATATCAGTCATTGACTCCTTGAATCCTCAGGAGGTCATTGAGGCGAGTCTTGTCCGACCCTTTCTGGGGAAGCAGAACAGTAGAGTGGTTGAGAGCATGGCAGCTGAAACCAGAACAACTGGCTTCAAATCATGGCACTGCCACTTACTAGCTGTGTGACCTCAGGCAAATTACTTGCCTTCTCTAAGCTTCAACTTCCTCATCTTAAAAGAGAAAGGATAACATTGTCCATTAGGCAAGCCGTAGAGAGTGTTTCTCCAGGGCTTGGCAATCAGCGAATGTTGGTGATTATTATCTCTTCCAATTTATAAACCTCTAGACCACTAGTTTAGACTTTTTTGGTTTTGTTTGTTTTTTAGCTTTGGAGTCCATTCTTCTAGGAAAGCTTATATAAAAGTGATATATAAAACAGATAAGTAGAGTGATTCTGATGGAAAGGACAGTGGCTGGCCAACAGCCCCATCCCTCAGTCTCTACTGTCCCCAACTGGAGCCTTTGAAGAGAACTCCTTGTAGGGGTGGGGGGATGAGGGAACCGACTCTGTTCTAAACTATCTAGTCTTTGTTTACAGATAGATAAGGTAGAGTTCGGAGAGTAAAAGTGACTTGACCAAGTACACATAGATAATTAGTGTAAGAGCCAGGACCAGAGCCAGCTAATGTCAAACAGGAAACGTTTTGTTTCTCAGAAAGAAAAAAGTGTGCACATTCAAAGATTTATGATTTCCATTAGGCAGGTAGACTGAGAGGAGAGGAGACTGAGGGGGGAGACCCACTTTGCTCAAAAAATGGTGACAAAACCAACAATTGAACAATTGATATAGGTACGTTATGGTACATCTATATGATGGGCTCTTATGCAGACGCTAATAAAAGTTTTCAAACAAACATTTTGTTAACATGAAACGTTAAAAATGTTAAATATAAAGTTAAGTAATCTTATTTTTAAAAACAAGATACCACACTCTATGAAGAGAATAATCTTAATTCTATTAAGACTATTTAACTACATGTAAAAGACTGAATATATTCTAAAATATTAACAGATATCTGAATGGTAGGATTATGAGTGATATTTTATATTTTCCAAATTTTCTGTAGTGTGCATACTTATATAATCAGATAAAAATTGTATGGGGGGAAGGATAGTGGAAATAAAATATTGAAAGTGGTAAATAATAGATACATATTTTTTATAACTTCGTTTTTTAGGATAATTAAATTATGAAGAAATAAAAATTACACAGTTGATGTTTAGAGAAATCATTTACGTATTTAAAATAGGAGAGTGCATTAAACATTTAAATTTGTTCTAATGTTCTTGAGGCCCTAAGACATCATAACTCTAGTGCCAAGCACTGTATGTACATACTAGAGGCCCGATGCATGAAATTCATGCAAGGGGCTCAGCCCTCACAGCCCCGGCTACCTCGGCCCTCGCAGCCCCAGCTTCATCCAGCAGGTCATTCGGATGGTCGTTCTGCTGTTCTGTTTAATTAGTATATTAGCTCTTTATTATATAGGATGAGGTACTCGATAAACTTGCTAACTTCCACCTCTAGACTTTCTTAGTTATATAATTTCCTTACCCCTCACACTGAAGCAAAATATTGATTAAAAATAATGGATAGCATATTTAGGATTGTTTAAAAACTTTCATTTTTTTTTAAAAAAGTTACATACCAGAAAAATGTTGACTTTTTATAGTTTTATAATAAATTGGTATGTTCACTTCTTAAAACTAGGTCAGTAACTGTATCATATTGCTTTTTTTCTTGCAGCCCTGCCAAGCCTAAACATGTGGAACTAAATCTTAAATCTCCTAAGAATATTGAGAGTTTGGGAAATGAGCATAATCCACTTAGCCAGCCGGTTCATAAAGGAAACACTGCCACCAAAATCTCCTTATTTGAAAACAAACGGGCAAATAGTAGCCCAAGACACGCTGACATTCGAGGCACAAGGAACACCCTTGCCTCTAATAAAACATTTGTCGGGAGGGCGAAGCTGAATTTCGCCAAAAAAACCAAGGAAATGGAGCAACTTGAAAAGAAAGTAATGCCAGGTAGTCCCCACAATGGTGTTCTGGTGAAGGAAACCTCTGCAGAAACCAAAGGTATTCTCCCTGAAGAGGAGATTCTCCCAGCAACCGGGAGTCCCGGAGGAAGAGGAATGGAAGGAGAGCCCACTGAGGATCAAGCTCTTGGTCCTCAGCTTAAGCATGGTGATCAAGGAGATGCTGACTGTCCTTCTGACCCAGTGGCTACTGCTCTGATTCCTGTCAAGGACCACAAACTCTTAGGAGAGGGCGACTCAAAGGCTGCTGACAGCAAAAGACTTGTACTTGAAAACAGGACGGAGACTGCACAAGACATTCCCTCCATTCTTGATACCAGAGACTCACCAACAGCCACACCAAAACCACAAGATCCATTTTCTGACTCACAGCCCCCAGCTGAGTCATCTAATCGGCCTCCTTCACTGCCTGCACCCATTCCTGTGGATATGCCCAAAGACGCGTGTGCTGAAGCTCCCGTGAGCAGTGTTCCATGCACTGATCTAAAAGTATCAGAAAACCACAGTGGATGTATCTTGCCTGTGTCTCATCTGGATCATGAGAACATGCCCCCCTCCAAACTTGGAGGAAGAAGAGAAGGAGGAGGAGGAGGTGGAGAAGGAGGAGAAGTAAGCTTTCCTTTGTCCCCAGAGCACAGCCCGGAAGTTGTGGGAACTGAGAGTCCATCCAAGGTCCTGGTCCAGGTCAGGTCCTTCGTCCTTCCCGTGGAGAGCACCCAGGATGTCAGCTCCCAGATCATCTCCGATAGCTCTGAAGTGAGAGAAGTGCAGTTGCCAAGTTGTCACAATAATGAACTTGAAGTGGTTTCCGTTGCAAGTTGTGCTCCCCAGAAAGAGGAAGTACTGGGCAATAAGAGCACTTCACCCAAACACATTCATTGCAAGGAGGAACATGCAGCAAAATCTGGCTCACAAGTCATGCCGCCAGAATCAGAGAAAACTCTGCCTATCCAGGCTCAAAGTCAGGGCGACAGAGCACTCCTGGTGGCTGAATCCAGCCCCGCTCACTCCCCTGGTGGCAGAAATCATTTAGAAACTCCTCAGAGGCCAGATCAAAATGTTGTGAATGGCCAGGACAGCCCTGGCAGTCGTTTGAATGTCTCTGGTGGTAGTGATGATAGTGTGCTTGACTCTTCTTCTGATATGGAAAAATTCACTGAAATTATCAAAAAGATGGACAGCACTGTTTGTGTGCCTCAGAAGAAAAAGAAAGCCAGGGTGCCAAACTCTCCTACCCCTCACTTTGTCATGCCTCCCATTCATGAGGACCATTTAGAAAAGGTGCTTGATCCCAACGTGTTTACCTTTGGTTTGGGAAAGAAAAAGGGGAGCCAGCCAGAAATGTCACCGGCTTTACAGCTGATGCCGAATGTAGACCCAAAGTCCACCCCGAGGTCCAAACGTATGTCCACCGAACAGAGTATCCTCTTCAAGTCCTTGCACGCTCACACTAACGGGAAAGATGGACCTCTGGCGAATCCAGAAATGAACGACAAGGAGAACAGAGAGGTCACGAATGGTGGAGTTAAGAGATCTAGGCTAGAAAAAAGTGCCCTTTTCTCAAGCATGTTGTCTTCTTTACCACAAGACAAAATCTTTTCTCCCTCTGTAACGTCAGTCAATGCTATGACCACAACTTTCAGCTCTTCTCAGAACACTTCTCTTTCTCGGTCTCCTGTGTTACAGCCTGTGGCTGAGGGTGCCCCACCCAGCTCTTCAGAAAAAGAACAGTCAAATCTTCCGCCCAACAACTTCTTAAAGGTCTTCAATTTCGACTCGTCAAATACATCTCATTCAGGCTTGAAAAGTCCAAGCTACATGGAAAAATACCTGCAAAAAGAGGAAAGCAAAAAAGATCTGGATTCACGAAGCAACCTACACTTGCCAGAAACGAAATTTTCTGAATTTTCACAACCGAAGAACAGTGATGATGTGGAAAAGGCTAATCACGTTGAAAGTGCTCTGAAATCGAACTTGCCGAGCTATGGGAGCAGTGACACAGACTTCATGGGTCTGTTCAAATCCAGACGGTTTGACCCAAACATTTCTTTTTCTGGAATGCCGTTATCAGATCCAACAGTAAGTAGCAACATACGATCATTTATTTGGGGTACTTATAAAGTGAGAGGAGAGAGGGACAACGAGCAAGTCATGTTACTCTTTTAGAAATGGTTATGCTTGTACACAACCATTTTTTAAGTTCTTGAGCGTGTATTTGGAAACCTATGTACAAGGGACTGTTAGGGTATAAGAAAAAGATACTAAGATTCTGTTCTCAAGGTATTCGTAGTCTAACAGGGAAAATAAGTTACTGATATTTTAAGATACCTGTGAATTTATATGCTGTATTAAGAAAGGTATAGATAAAATACCCTGAGAATTCAGAGACAGACAAGATGGGTTTTTTTTCTTTCCTAGTTTTGCCTAAAAATGCTCAGTACTATAGTTAGAATTTTGAAGATTTGTGAAGCAGCCACCCTTATTCCTAGTCCCTTGAGGTTCACTCTTTCTTCCCATAAGTAGCAATAAAGATGTCTGCTATGCATTTGAGAAAGTATTTTCTCTTTATTTGGAATTAGTTTCCATCAGGGGAGTGTTTTCCCCACAAAGGTTTGAGGAGTAAAAAATGTGGGGCTACATTGGCTCTTTCCTTGAATATTGTAGAGAGGGCAGCAAAATACGATTTTGAGCAACAATTAGGATTTCTCCATCTTCTTCTGTCTGACTGCTGACATTTTCTTAATCCAATTTTTGATGTGAATTTGTGCCTTTCTGTTACCAAGCTTGATACTCAAGTTGAGGGACGACAATGAAAGAGGAAAACAGAATATAAGGTTTAGAGGTCAGCTCTGTTAGCCCAGAAACATGAATGGGCCTCTATTCCTGTTGCCCACCCTATGTGGGCAACAGGAATAGAGAGGTACATTCCTATGAGCTAGAGAGGTACACTCCTATGAGCTAGGCCATCTGTCAAGTGTAGACCATCATCTTAAATAGTTTATCCAAGCAGAAAATACCTGGCACCCTCCCTCATGTGTCTGGGGCACTGTCACATGTTTCAGTTTGTTGTATTGGCTTTTACTGCAAGCCTCTCTTAGAATGTAATTCTGGAAGCTCTTTAAAAATATATAGTTGGGTCCTGCCAGTGTGGCTTAGTGGTTGAGCCTCGACCTATGAACCAGGAGGTCACGGTTTGATTCCTGGTCAGGTCACATGCCCAGGTTATGGGCTCGATCCCCTGTGTGGGGGGTGCAGGAGGCAGCCAATTAAAGATTCTCTCTCATCATTGATGTTTCTATCTCTCTCTCCCTCTCCCTTCTTCTTCAAAATCAATAAAAAGATATTAAATATATATATATATATATAGATAGATAGATAGATAGATAGATAGATAGATAGATAGATAGAGTTGGGTTTCCGGCAAGGTACAGATCCCTCTTTTCAAAAGTTTCCAAACTTTGGGTCTTAGGATGCTTTTATATTTAAAAATTATTGAGGACTCCAAAGAGCGTTTGTTCACATAGGTTTTACTTCTCAGAATTTATTATGTTAGACATTAACACTAACAAAAGTAAAAGAGTACAAGAACACGCAGGTGTACATTTCATTAGCCATCATGGCAATGATGTCATGGACACTCAGGGAAATGCCATTGTATCCTATGAGGTGAAGAGAGTGAAAAAAGTAAATAGCCTCTTCTTCCTATGAAAATAGTTTTGATCTTATGGACTCCCTGAAAGTACCTTGGGAGCCCTCCAGGAATCTCTGGACCACTCTTTGGGAACCACTACTGTATATGAACACTTAATTTATAACTCAGAGGAATTATAAAATGTTTAAGTATTTCTCTGAATCACAAAATTTCCACTGGTCTACTTCCTGTTCATTACAGCCTTATTCTCTCTTTTTCATCATTCTTGGATCACTTCTCTTATTTGACAACAGTCTGGTGAGTCTGACAACAGAATATACAGTTTCCCTTGGAATCTCTTGAAAAACATAGCCAAAATGGGGTAAAAAGGAGAAACAAAGTGCTATATACCCCCTTTGTTTTTCTTTAGGTTTTGGGCTTTATTGATTATATATAACTATTCTATCTTCTATGTGTTACCTGAATTTTGTTTTAATTTTTAGGCTTTTTCTTCAGCTTATCTATTTCTAATGTGTATATATAAATAAGTAAATGCCACTTTGACTTCTAATAATGCTTTCCTGAGACCTTCCTCTGGTCTCTTGGGCATATTCTACTCTGGCATGATGCAAGAGTGATCAGATCAAAGGCAGTCCTTAGAGTAGGCATCCTGGTCAGCATTGAAAGTAGTCCATGTTTTATCTTTTTTTTACATGTATAATTATTATTTTTATTGTGTTATGCATTTCTGGTTTTACTGGTCTTCGTATTTACAAGGTACATTGTGAAATAATCCATAAGCACATTGTTGTTGTTGTTGTTTAATTGATTTCAGAGAGAGAAGTGGGGAGAGAGAGAGAGAAACATTGATATGAGAAACACTGATTAGATGCCTCCCATACATGCCCCTACCTGGGATCAAACCTGCAACCTGGGTATGTACCCCGACTGGGAATGGCACCCGCCACCTTTTGGTGTACAGGACGACACTCCAATCGACTGGGCTTCATCACCGGACAGGGCTTCATCAACATGTTTTTATTTAGACTAGTAGTTGTTATGTGATGGTAGATATTACTATGAAAAGACTGTATAGATTCAGATAAGGTGTATATGAACAGCTCATAAAATTGATTCAGCTCATTCTAGATAAATGATTAATACATTATAATCTCTCTTTCTTTGTCTGAGATTATACCAAGATATTTTGAATTATACTCTGCTGAGTTCTTATTCTGTAAATTCATGTAAAACATAGGTCTGACTCTTGAGGCCTAAGTTTTCTAGATTGGTGAAAATAGCCTAGGCATTTAAGTGAAGAGAAATCGAAACAGCAACTTCACTTGGGCATGGGAAGCTCTTAATAGTATAGACTCAAAGAGACTTTTAATATAACTTAGATCAAGGGAGATTTGTTTCAAAATTGGCAAATTGTGAGGTGAATATGATCATACTCAAAGGATTATGGGAGGAGAAATGAGGACTGGTATGCAAGGTTTAATTATTTGTTGTGTTTTTGTTCATCTGATTACAGACGCTTAGAGGAAGTGTCCAAACTAAAATCAATCCACGACCTGGAAAGGTAAGGTTATTTTTTGTTTCTAGTCTAGCTTTTATTTTTGTCTGGTAAATACAGGAAGAAGTGTGACCACTCCCACTCTCTCGTAGGTGGTGATCTACAGGGAGCCGGAGGTCTCCGAGGAGTGCATTGAAGTCTTCAGTGACACTGAGGACTGCAGCTCGTGGAGCCTCTCGCCCGTGGTGCTTGTGAAAGTTGTTAGAGGCTGGTAAGACTGGCTCTTTGACTTCCTGACTACAGGGCTTACATTTTACATTTTTAATTACCTTTTCGGCCCTCAGTCCTTATTCAAAATTATGCCTTTAGCAATGTAAAGGGCAGACAGTACTAGTCCCGGTGAATATTAAACGGAATTCATAACAAAGAAATATGGTTTTTAATCATGTTTCTGATTACAGGAATGAAACATATTTTTGCTAGAAAAATCAGAAAAGTGTAGCATTTAAGTTTCTTTCCCATGTACCCCATGTATATAACATTGGTTTGGACTAATGAACATCGGAGTCCATGATATACATTTGGCTTATGAACTTTCAGTGAGGTTGATAAGAATTATACTAGTTATGTTGGTAGGATTTTTTAAATTCCATAAGGAAAGACATTTTGCTAACATTTTACATAATAGTTCAGTGAAGGACTAAGTTAAAAGTTATTTTCCAACTTTTTGATAACAGGTAGTAAAGAAGCTGGTGAAAACATTCTTTTACCAGTTTAATTGCTTCTAGAACATACAAAGGAAGTTGAGTTAAGAAACACATTAAAAAAAATTACTTATGAGGCATGCATACTTATCTTTGGTACCTATCTGTAAATTTGTTTGAAATAAAGAGATAGGGCTCTCGACATTTGTGGTTTAAAAAAATTAGTAAGCTTTTCTTTTGGTCTCCATTTGATTCAATATGCAGCATCTTTCCTATAAAGTTTTAGATATTTTTCTATATATTCAACATTCATTAGAAAATATAACTAGCTTTGGTTTTTAAATTTAAAGACTGAAAATAACATTAAATTTTTGTATAACAATTTTGTTTTTAATAAGAGTTCTGGGTGTGTTTGTTTTTTGCAATTTTTGTTGGCTTCCCTCTTCTTGAAAGCATAATACAGGTGGGCAAAAGTAGGTCTACAGTTGTGAGTAAAATACAGTTTATGTTTGTATTATTACTTTATTATTTTTTTCATACGAACAATTGTAAACCACACCTGTATTGAAGTGAAGTATTTCTTCAGTGTTTGGATATTGTTGCAAAGGATAATTTAAAAATGCTTTTTATTAACACGTGTAGTTCTTTGTATCAGTATATCCATTTTTTAAGTCTCCACTAACTGGCAATTCTGTAGAACATTAGTATCTCTAGGACATTAATATTGATAGTGGAATGTTCTCTAAGGTCCTGATATAATTCCTGAATTATCAGAAGTTAAATTTTAGTGAATTTTTGTGTTAGGGAGAGTTAATACATTTTCATAGTGAGAAGGGATTTCAGGGTGGTGGCAGAGTAGGTGGAAGCTACACTCACCTCCTACTAGGACCACACTGGAATTACAACTAAATTAAAGGAGAATCATCCTGAATAACCAACGGAAGGCTAGCTGAAGAGGAGTCTTCAACCAAGGATTTACAGAGGAAGCCATCCGGAGACTGCTCCAAACAGGCTGCCGAGGGCCAGGCACAGACAGTGCCTGACATTGGCCTGCACGAGACACCCATCCAGTGGCCAGCTTCAGACTTCAGCGCAGGATCCAATACACCTCTTAAGCAGCATATCGAGAGGGAGATCTCGGCAGGCACTAAACCCTGCTGAGGCGAATTCCGCTTCGTATGGTCAGCACCTGCACAGCTGCTCGTACACAGTGGGGTTGATCATCACAGTCAGCAGCCTGAGGGTCCATTCCACACATGAATGGGCCAGCTGCAATCACTGTTAGAGAACGGGCCATAATGTGTTTTGTATAGGGTGGCTTTCCCCCAGAATATTTGAGGAACCTAAACCTCTCTCACCAGGACTGGCTAATAGTTTTGCTGTGTTTTATTCTTAGTTGGATTTTGTATGAGAAACCAAATTTTGAAGGACACTCCATCCCCTTAGAAGAAGGAGAATTGGAACTTGCTGGTCTCTGGGGCATAGATGATATTTTGGAAAGAAAAGAGGAGGAAGAGTCTCCTAAACCTGTGGTGATTGGTTCAATCAGACATGTGGTCCAGGTAGGTTATGGGAAAACCAGAATCCATCTATTCATTCAGCAAATACTTATTGAATGCCAGGGATGAGTCTTACTTTGAGAGAACAGTTCATTTTATGGAATAAGTGGTTGGGAAAAATATTTGCTTGGTATTTATGGATATACTTTTAATAAGTATTTGTACATTTTATATATATATATATATATATATATATATATATATATATTTATTGATTTTTAGAGAGGAAGGGAGAGGGAGAGAGAGATAGAAACATCAATGATGAGAGAGAATCACTGATTGGCTATCTCCTGCTTCTCCCCTACTGGGGATCGAGCCTGCAACCCAGGCATGTGCCCTTGGCCGGAATCAAACCCGGACCCTTCAGTCCGCAGGCCTACGCTCTATCCATTGAGTCAAGCCAGTCAGGGCAGTATTTGTACATTTTAAATGAATTAAAAAAGACTGGCTTATTTCACTTAGCATAAAGTGAAAGGTAAGTATCATGATTTCTCTCATATGTAGACTATAATGAACAAAATGAGCTAACAAGCATAGTAGAGACAGACTCATAGATAGAGAGCAGACTGACAGCTGTTTGGAAGGGGGAGGCTGGGGAGGGGTGAAGGAGGGTAAAGGGTGGATAAATGGTGATGGACGGAGACTTAGGGTGGTATAACACAGAGTACAGATGATGTGTTGTAGAATTGTGCACCTGAAACCTGTATAATTTTGTTAACCAGTTTCACTCCAAGAAATTTTGTAAAATGGAAAGAAGAAATAAAATAATGTCAGATAATGATTTAAAAAATGAATTCGAAAAGAAACATTGGTTAGCTACCTTTTTCTTTTTCTTTTTTTAAAAAAATATATTTTATTGATTTTTTACAGAGAGGAAGGGAGAGGGATAGAGAGTTAGAAATATCGATGAGAGAGAAACATCGATCAGCCGCCTCCTGCACACTCCCCACTGGGGATGTGCCTGCAACCAAGGTACATGCCCTTGACTGGAATTGAACCTGGGACCCTTCAGTCCACAGGCCGACGCTCTATCCACTGAGCCAAACCGGTTAGGGCCACCTTTTTCATAATAAATCTTGAAGGTTAATTTTTTATACCTGGCCTCCCCATCCCTTTTCCAAATGTATTTTTCTTTTATTTAGTTTTTTTGGTTGCTGTGTGAGTTCTGATTACTTTGAGTGGCTTATAAAAGTTTATATTTGGGAAAAATAAATAATTCAGTTGTTAGGTCGGCTCTGGGGTTTTATGTGGGTTTAAAAAAATAAGTCTTTGAGGCTACTTTATGGATTGGGTAAAATTTCCTTGGTTCCTTTTTGTAGCAGCGTCTTTCTCGTGGCTGTTGAGATTTGATGATTCTTTACGCTTTTTACCTTTTTAAAATGTAATTAATGGTACTTTCCAAATGGAAAATTAAAACTATGTTTGTAATAGAGATGGGTGTTGGGGTCCAATAGGGAGTAAATGAATGTTCTAAAATGAGAACAACTAAGAAGGAATAAGAAAGTTGCCTCCCACATGCCCCCGTCAAGGCCAATGCATAATATGATAAAGCTTAAGAAAGACATGAGGAGCCCCATTTAAAAATGGCATAGTGGAATAATTTACTTGCAGTTTTTATTTATTGCTGAAATAATATTGGTAATAGAGTAATGTTTTAAAATAATCATCCAAATCCCACCATCATGAAGTTTTCTTGGCTGATATTCTAATGTGGTTGCTATAATATAGGCACAATGCTCTTTTCCTTTTTTTCACTTAACACTTTAGTTCCCAGTCCTTTTTCTCTTTCCATACAATTAATCTGACGATCACACTCCCATTGGTAACATCTCTCACTGATTTGCAGCTGAGGGAGGTATCAGAATCTGGGTAGGGGGTGGGGTGGCCGTGGGGGAGGGGCAGAGATTCAGGTGCATTCAAGAAGGTGGGGGAAGGGAAATTGCCTGATAATAGCAGACTTGATGAAGTTAATGCTTTTCAAGTCTACATCCTTTGGGGTTTCCATTGAAGTGATGTACCATCACTTATTTTTTCTTTCTAGGCTCTGTGGAGCTTCAGATTGTTTCTAGTTTTTTACTATTTTAAGTAACGCTGCATGAACATTTTTGTGCACATAGTAATTTATACATTTCTGCTTTATTTCCTTGGGGTAAATATTTATGAAGGGTGTCATGTTAAAGGGTAGGAACACTTTTATGGCTCCTGATATGTCATGAATTATTATTATTACAGTTTGTTTATGGTTTTTTGAAACACACACATAAGTCACAGCAAATATTCAAGGGAATCACCTTTTTAGTCATTAAATTTGTTTCTTCTGTTAATGTTTGAAAGAGCCTCCCCTGAACTAACCCAAGTGTTATTGTTTCTTTTGTACATCGGTTCACCTAGCTAAGCAATCAAATATTAAGAGAGATTTGGTTAGGACTTAGGCACTCAGCCAGGAGAGGCCTTTTGAAGAGTGTTTGATGGGCTGTGGACATGCAGGGCATGGAACAGCGATCAAAGTGCAGAGATTTATGAGTCACCATAACTGTGCCTTTGCAGTACCCAGACCAGCCCGGCACCACAGGAGTTTGGTCAGTCAAGGAGCGTTTCCAGTGGGGGGGTGGGAGGGCACAGAACAGGAAGACTCCTGGCACAACCACTCTATAGACCTGATTCTCTGGAGCTGGGTGGTCACATCGTAGCAAGGAAACGAAAACTCCTGCCCTCGCTGGTTTGGCTCAGTGGCTAGAACTTTGGCCCTCGAACTGAAGGGTGGCAGGTTCAGTTCTGGTCAAGGGCACGTACCTCGGCTGCATGCTCGATCCCTGGCCTTGACAGGGGCATGTGGGAGGCAACTGATCGATGTGTCTCTCTCATATCCATGTTTCTCCCTCCCTGTTTCTCCCCCTCCCTTCCACTCTCTTTAAAAATAAATGGAGCCCTGGCCGGTTTGGCTCATTGGATAGAGCGTCGGCCTGCGGACTGAAGGGTCCCGGGTTCGATTCCGGTCAAGGGCATGTACCTTGGTTGCGGGCACATCCCCAGTAGGGGGTGTGCAGGAGGCAGCTGATCGATGTTTCTCTCTCATCGATGTTTCTAGCTCTCTATCCCTCTCCCTTCCTCTCTGTAAAGGATCAATAAAAAAAAAAAAGGAAAAAATATCCTCTGATGAGGATTAACAAAACAAAAACAAACCAACCTAAACTAAAACTACTGTCACCAAGGAAAACCAGCAGTTTTCCAGTGAGGATGAGAGAAATAAATATGCCCAAAACTCTAATTAAATATATTTCTGATGACCTTTGCTTGAATTTAAAACTCGGATATATGATAAAAGCAATGTGTCTGCCCCAAAAGACCACCTATTATTAAGTCATGAGTGAAAACAGGAAAGGGATAAAATGGCAGGTGCTCTGTGAAAGGTATGTGTATATTTAAAGCTTATTTTAATTCTTTGGGGGAAATGTGCTTACTGTACAGTTACATACATGGTGTAATTATTATATGTGTACATGCATTTTTTATTTTTCAGGATTACAGAGTTAGTCACATTGACTTATTTACTGAGCGAGAAGGGCTAGGCGTCGTGAATTCCTACTTCGATGACACTGAAGAAATGCAGGGGTTTGGTGTGATGCAGAAGACTTGTTCCATGAAAGTGCATTGGGGCACGTAAGTGCTTTATTTTAAGTACAATTTCAATGAAGCTTTTTTGGTGAGTGTCGTACTGGAAAGAAGACTTAAAATATTCTGTCTCTAATTTGTTGTGTTGCTAAGTAATTAATTACTGACTAAAAGGGTTGTTTTTTTAATAAGGCGCATAAAATTCTGATTTTTCTGTACAGCTCTTACAAACAATGATTTCTTAGGGGAAAAGGGAGGGGGGAAATGCATTTTCAGTGTTGGGATTTCCTTATCCCAGAGGAACCTGATTCATTCAAAGCTGAGTAGGAGATTTCACCTTCCTGGTCATTCAAAGCCTGTGCCCCTGATGTTTCAGCCAGGATAGAGGCCAACACACGTGGCACTTCCTTTCACGTTTCACACAATGCTGTCCAAAGCCCCTAGGATGTTGATTTCACAAATCACAGGAAACGGCAAGAGTATTTTGAAGGAAGTGAGAATATCTCAAACGGGGGAGAAACGAGGATAGAAAGTGCAGGCTGCAAGACTGAAGGACAGGGCCTCTAAAGCGGAGTGCACAGCCTAGGGCACGTGAAACACAGCCATTGAGATGCAGCAAAAAACCCAGCCCCAAACACTAAAGTTTCTTTATATTTTATGGAAAATCTCATTTTAAGATTTCACTTTTGTGTATGTTTTCTAATAAATTCATGATAGATTCAATGGTAATATGTAATTTATAAATATTCATGTATTCAGAGAATGTGCAAAAATTTTATTAATGGGGCCTGCATAAGAAAATGCATGTGTGATGTGTCAGATGGTAATTACTACAGGAACATAAGTTATAGGGAGGGACAGTGGTAATGCTGCTTTAGGTAGAGTGGTCAGGAAAGGTCTAAGGTAGCCAAGCAGACACCTGGAGGAAGCCAGGGAGTCAGCCCTGGGGGTAGTGGAGGGAGGAGGGGCAGGGGAGCGGCCTGGGCAGGAAGCTCAGCCTTTGCAAAGCCCTGCTGGGCATGATTAGGGAACAGCTGGGGAGGCACATGTGGCAGACTAACGTGAGCCAGGACGCCCCTGGGAGAGAGGCCTCGTGTCATGTCAGGCCTTTTAGGCGTTGGGACGGATTTTAGATTACTTGAAGTGACGTGGGTCATCACTGATGGAGCTTGATCTAACCTGTGTTTTAGAAAGGTCACTAACTGCTCTATAGAAAATAAACTGTGATGAGGCGAGGGCGGAAGCAAAGAAACAAGTTAGGAGGCAGTTGCCGTTATATGGGCCAGAGGTTTTGGTGGCCTGGATGGCGCTGCAGTGCTGGTGAGAAATGATCAGGTTCTGGATACATTTTGAAGGTGGAACTGCCAACATCTGCCAACAGATTGTCTGTGAGGCGTGAAGGGCTGAGAAACATCCAGGGTTTGGGACCCCAGCATTTGTCGTAATCTTGAAACAGGAGCACAAGTCACATCATTTATTCAAGGGGGTCACCTTTTTAGTTCACTAAATTTGCTCCTTTTGTTAATGTTTGAAAGAGCCTCCCCTGAACTAGCCCAGTGTTATTGTTTGTTCTATACATCAATAATGGCCCAGCAACCAAATATCAATAAAGATTGGAGAAGACTTGGAGGAGCGGGCTAGGAGGGGCAGTGCAGGAGGTCAGTGTCGGAGATGTGAGGTTAGACATGCCAGCTGTTCACTGAGGGTGGAGGCCAGGCAGGAGGCCGGGTACCTGAGGCTGGAGCCCTGGAGGGAGGCTGGAGATGTAAATTAGAGTCATCAGCGGGAAGGCATGCACACCTTGCGCTGAGGTTGAGACCTCAGAGGGAATGAGAGTGAAGAACAGAGAAGCCATCTGAGCCTTGGCCGCTTCTATATTTAGTGATTGGGAAGAGAAGGAGGAATCTAAACAAAAGGAAAAAAAGATAAAAAGTCTTCATCTCCTGGTGCCTTTAATTTTTTCAAATCAATGAGACCTAAAGTAAGAAAGTTGAGAATATCACTTTCCTTAGAGAGGAATGAAATAGGCATCTGCCATAACATGTTAACCTCATGTCGGGAGGTTTGCTGACTCAGGCGTGGGCTATGGGGAAGCCTAATGAGCTGCACTTTAGAATAAGTTGACTTGTCTTGTGGGTGGTAGTTAGAGCCTGTCACAGCTTTCAGGGTGCGACGGGCTTGCGTGGCGCGGACAGCTCTTCTCTGGCTGTTCATTTCTGTTGCCTCCAGGAGAATAGAAAGCTGTCTTGGGTGTCAGTTCAAAGTTTGGGCACATTGAACTTGATTGGTCAGCAGTGGGACCAGGTCATTAGCGTTTTACAGATCTGCAAGGCCAGTCCTGAGGGGCTCGGAGAATTCGCTGGTAATAGGTAGCGGAGCTCATTTTGCTTCTGTTGGTGCTCCAGTCCCCTGAACTGGTATAAGAAAGCTCTTTGCTGTGTGAGGGACTTTTACAAATTTCTGTAGGAGACTTTTTTCCAGGCCTGTTTATTCTGGATACACATACACAAAACAAGGGTATTACTTGTCATATTTTTGTTTGGGAGAATGAGTGATCTCTAGATACATTTTCCTTTCCTATTCTGTTGAGTGTAATCTGTTTTTAAACCTTCGTTTTAGTAGCTCACTAATGCCAGCAGCCATCATCTCAGAGGTGAGGGTAGACTTCAGAGGAAGCATAAAGACCATTTGTTCTAACACCATTATTTAGCTAATGAAGACAGGCTCAGTCATTTACTCAGTGTTACGAGAATGCAGGTGTTCTGAAATCAAGGGACATTTTTAATAGCCAAATATTTTTGGTCAGTTTTATCATGAAATAATTGATCATACAGAAGAATGTATGTATGTATGTGAATTATGAAGCCTAGTAATAAAACAAACCTTTGTGTGCCCACCACCCAGCGTAGGCCCTCCCTCACCATTACTGAAACTGTGTAGCACCCTGCACAGCCCACCCTGCCCCATCCTCCTGGCCCCTCTCCACACACATAAGGACTCTGGAATTTTTTTTCTTATACCCTTGTTTTTTAGCATAGCCCTATAGTCTCTATCCCTACAATATTTTAGTTGTGCTTGCTTTTGAGCTTCATAAAAATGTTATCAAAGTTCCCCATGGCTTGTTCCTTTCTCTCTACATTGTTTCTAAGATTACCCATGTCAATGAGTATATCTGTATTTTATTTTTTTCTTATCTATACTAATAAAAGGGTAATATGCTAATTAGACTGGACATCTTCCAGAAATCTTCCAGACGTCCTTTTGGACAAAGCCACGGTGGCGGGGGCCAAGGCAGAGGTGGTTAGGGGTGATCAGGTCGGCAGGGGAGGGCAGTTAGGGGTGATCAGGCAGGCAGGCAGGTGAATGGTTAGGAGCCAGTGGTGCTGGATTGTGAGAGGGATGTCCGACTGCCGGGTGGGATCGGACCTAAACCAGGATTGGAGAGGGTGCAGGCTGGGCTGAGTGACCTTCCCCCCCGCCCCCCCCCCCGTGGACAAATTTTGTGCACTGGGTCTCTAGTTACTATATAATAGTCACTGTACTTCACTCTGCATCTCTTTACAAGGACATTCTCCTGCATCTCTTTACAAGGACATTCTCCTGCCTAACTATCAGGATCACATCTAAGAAAATTAGCAATACATCCATGATAATGTCTAATCTATAGCCCATAACCAAATTTTTCCAATTGTCTCAGAAATGTCTTTTATAGATTTTTAAAAAATAATCAAGATCCAATCAAAGTTCATCTAAATATACTTGGTTGTCTGTCTCTTTAAGTCCCCTTTAATCTCTTAAGTACCTCCATCTTTGTTTCCCATGCCACTGGCTTTTGTTTTGTTTTGTTAATTCTCACCTGAGCATATTTTTTCCATTGATTTTTAGAAAGAGTGGGAGGGATGGGGAGAGAGAAACACCTTGATTGGTTGCCTTCTACATGCTTCATGACCTACCAGGCCAGGGATTGAGCCTACAACCCAGGCATGTGCCCTTGATCAGGAATTGAACCCATGACCTTTCGGTGTGAGGGTTGGTGCTCTAACCACTTAACAACGCCAGCCAGGGCTTCCCTGCCACAGACTTTTGAAGCATTTAGGTTAGTTCTCTTAGAGACTATACCGCACTCTAGATTGATCTATATTTCCTCATGATACCAATTAACTTGTTCTTCTGTTGCCTGAATTTTCTGTATATCAGGGGTTAGGTCTACAGGTATGATCACATCCAGGTTGAACGGTTTAGGAAAAGTATCGCCATGTACTTGTGTTGAGCACAAAGGTGGCATGTGCTAACTAGTTTGCCATTACCCATGCCAAGCTGAATTACTTGGTAAAAATGGTGCCTCCCTCACCTCTCCATTGTAAAGGCACATTTTCCCCTTTGAGAGTCATAGCTCACCCTCTTTTGAATAACCTGAAAGTGGGCACATTCGCATGTAATCTTTTGAATATCCAGTTGGTTTCTGTAAATAGCCAACACTCATGTGTAGCCATGTGTGGAGAATAAGACTTGGGATCCAGCTGGAAATACTGTTTTTTATTTAAGTGCAAGTGAACAAGATAAGACCAGTTTTTAGTGTGATGTGAAGGGTATTTCCAAAAGAGTAATGACACAAGTTTATTTTAAAATAACGGAATAGACAGGCATTGTTGTTACTTCAACAATATTTGTATGCATATATTTGTTAGTTGTTGTTTTTTTAAAGAAGCCCATACTTTACAGTTGTACCTTTTACTCCTAATTTAGGCAAAAGCTCATTACCTAAGTACACGGGACAATAAAAGAAACCGAGCTAACTGCCTGAAGATAGTTTCCCCCTCTCCTGATGGCCTCATGAGTAATGTAACTTGTTGGCATAGAATTTACGAAAAATGAATCACTATCTTGTTGGAATAGAATTAAGGAAAAGTGAGTCACACTCTGTAAATGAGATTTCAGATTCCAAAGTCCATCAGCATCCAGAAATGTCTGCCCGAGTTCCCCAGGCCCCTAGGACTCACTCACCGGGAAGCCGCTCAGAGCAGCAGCCTTTTCAGGGTGTCAGTTTGTGTTCAGTTTTAGCCAATCCCCCTTCACCCCAGATGACTCGCTTCTATAAATGTCAGGTGACTAAGTCGCATGTTTCCAGGAAAGTGAAATGGTTAGTATCAGATGAATAAATCCCCTCAGAACTTAGACTGTGAAAGGACAGACTTAAAGAACTGGGTCAGCATCATTTCAAAGTCTCAGAGTTACTTGTTGGAGCCATTCATTGTGTTTATGAACAATTTAGCCCATTCACTTGGGAGGCGTCAGACTCAGAGGCCCTTGGCTTGTTAGCCTAACAGCACAATTTATGGTGAACTGCCATTGTTTACTTAGGGTATGAAGTGTGTGAGAGCACTGAGATCTAAAAACATGTAATGCAACGTTAAGGAGGGTTAAAGGACCTCACTCTCCTAGCTTCTGTTTTCTGTGGTGTAGGGGCATGGCAGTGGTGTTTAAAAGATAAACCTCTTTTTTTCCTTAAATTTTTAATTGATGTATATGTAACATTTGTACCAAAAGGTGCATGACAAATCATCAGTGTATAAGCTGAGTGAATTTTCCAAGTGTAACCAGATCAGGAAATAGAACATAACCAGTGTCTCAGAAGCCCTTCTACACACGTACTCCTCGTAGTCCTTTGCTCTCGCTGTAACGATTATCCTGGCTTCTAACACTAGATTCGTTTTGATCCCCACATACATACCACACACAGTCTCTCCGTGAGTGTGTGTGTGTGTGTGTGTTGGCTAGTCTTCAGTAGGATTTTGATTGTAAATCCCTGTATAATTAGTGAGTCTAAAGAAGTTACTGATTTATCCAGGGGAATTTTTAACAATAACTATCACCAAAAAAATGTGCCCTTGGGCCAAAATTGGGAACGTGAGAAAAGCAAAGGGAGAACCAGATGCCTGTGCTGGTAAGAGACTTCACGGGCAGCCACCCCCTTTTTGGTGTGGTTTTCTGGGAACATGGTGGAGTGCCCCCACTGGGACGCTAGCAAGGCTGACAAAGAGCTGGAGAGAAGTGATCACCAAGAATTTCATATTTGTTTATGAAGAGGGCATATAGCACCTGTCTTATATAGAACTCACTTCTCCAGCTGCCTCACCTTCCCAGAACCCTCCAGGGGACCAGGAAGTTGATAAGACTTTGCACCGTCTTTAGGGACAGTCCTACCAGGCATGAGTTTCTGGTTTCCTGGTTTCTAGCCCATTAGGGGAGGGTGAGGTGGCTGGTTCCCTGACGAAGGAGAAGTGACAGCTGACAAGTCTAATAAAAGGGTGTGGTATTGAAAAGCCATAAAAATCCAAGAACTCAGAAAGCTCCCCCCTCCCCCGCCCCCCCCCCAGCCCTCCCGCTGCAGGCCAGCACTGTGCCTTGTCATGCTCCTAGTGGGGATCCTGAGTCATTGTGGAGAGTCAGTTACACCCACGCCCTGGAATGAAAAAACTGCCATAAGAAAATGATTAGGAACCTGGGTCTGGGTCAGTGGGGATCAGCCCTGTGCCTGGTATTTGCAGCTGTGTGGCCCTGGGCACTGTCCTTCACCTCCTCTGTGAAATGGGGACAGTGGGGCTCCTTCCTCATAGCATTGTTGAGGATTAGATGAAGGTCTGGGTGGCATTCCTTACGAGCTCTAGGTGGATGTTAGCTGTTATTAGTCCTGGACGCTGTGACTGACCAGTAAGTGGAACATCCTATTATTTGGTTACAAATGAGATGTTGCCTTTTAAGACACAGCTTGAGGTTTCCTAGTCAGGGCCTCCCTCTGTAAATACACGCCAAGCAACAAGAGAACTGCAGCCGACCCTTGAGCAACATGGTCTGACCCCGTTGCTTAGGGATCAAATGTACTTTTAACACTTGGAAGTAATAGAGATGGTTACACTTTAAATCAATTCATAATATAAATTAAATGGACAAAACCAGCCAAGGAGACAAGCAAAGATTCTTAAGAAGAGGCATGTATAACGGTTTATTCCTCGGGTCTAATGTTGCTCTGAGCATCACCGTACATCATGCAGATGCACCCACATCCGCTTTGGTCCTTTGCTCGTCAAGGGGCTCTGTGTACTGAAATAGATGACGCATTGTCTGTTTCTTTCTTTCCTCGGTGCTCCTTAGATGGCTGATTTATGAAGAACCAGGATTTCTGGGTGTCCCATTTGTCCTGGAGCCTGGGGAATACCCTGACTTGTCCTTCTGGAATACAGAAGTGGCCTACATTGGATCCATGCGGCCTCTGAAAATGGTGAGAGTGAAATGTAACTGTGCTTGGAGTGGGTGGTTCTTTGCCAGCCCGACACCATTAATTCACAGGATGCGACTTTGAAGCAGTGAAGCAGACTAACAAAATAGAAATAACAGAAAGGATTGTTGTAGGCGGCGGGAATGGCACCAGTTGTCTGACCGGTGGGTCACATCAAAATTGGGTTCAGCAACCTCGGTACTTGAGGAGGGTGAGGCGCTGGTTCCCAAATTGTAAGAGAACCTTTATTTGGTCAGTCGCAGAGGTAGAAGAAGTAATTCCTGGAAGAAATGGCGTAGGAAACAAGTTATGGAGGTGAAGGAAGGACCCTTGGAGTTTGGGCGTGAGGAAGCTGATGGCGCTGTGCCTGGGAGGGCGTGGGAGGGAGAGGAGAGTGGGAAGGGAAGGGGAGGCACAGGTGTGCTCCTGAAGAAGCGTGCACTAGGGCCTCCATCCCAAGAGTTTTGAGGGTGAAGATTTTAGGGAAGGTCCTAGGGAAAGATCTTAATGGAATATTCCGTAGCCTTCCAGGTGTATCCATTCAGGGCTGTGGTCTCCGCTGATTGATTGGCCCGCACCGGAGCAGGGCGTCATTTTTCAAGGCAGCTGGTCCTGACGTCAGCCGTGGCTGGTTTTGTTGTTTATCTGGGCCTGGAGCTGAAATACAACTGAGACATAGATGCTGTCTCTAGGGAGGAAAGGTCAGGGGGTTAAAACCTCATGCTAGGGGAGGAAAGGTCACCTGGGGGTGAGGTCCCACCCTGCCACTGATTGTCCTTTGCTAGGCACCCCGGGCTTTCCACCCGGGTGGCCTTCTGTGCTGGCCCATGGTCCCTGCTCTGCTCATGTCTGTCTAACTGCCTGCAGCAGGATCACTTGCCAGATGCTTTAGGTGAACAAATGTGGAGCCGCCCTGGTCCTCTGCCCTCAGGCATTCTCAGCCCCGCCGAGCCCGAGGTGTGTGCACGGGGCTTCAGCACAGGGCAGGCTTAGGAAGTAAAGAAAATGGACACAATTGAACCTTTCTGGAAAAACAGGAGGCAGGACAGATAAACTCCAGCTTGTAGGTGATGTGACTGGGAAGGGGATACTTGGAGGATAAATCGAGCTGCGTCCTAGATGGCTGCTTTTAGATGGGGATGTCAGAGAAGGCCTGCAGGAGCTGGGGCGGGGCTGGGCATGCTAGAGTGATAGGAGGCGGGGCTGGGCGGCAGCTTTGGGGGCACTGGCGCTGGATGTCTGAATGAATGTTGTCTTCCCAAGTATGTGACATAGAGAGGGCCTGTGCTTGCTCTGCCTCTCCCCCGCCCGCCCCCCCGTGTTGTGCCCTGTTGTCTGGTTCCTGTGCTGGACTCTTGTCCCGGGCTGAGCAGTGCGCGCCACGGTGTGGTGGGAACTCCCCGAACCTGCCGGGCACCAGGGAGGCTCTCCTTACAGACGTGGTTTTGAAATTCGACTTTGCGGTTGTCTTCCGAGTCGGTTTGAAATGAATGAGAACTTCAGGAAGACATCTTTTTTATCTTAATCTCACCCCTCCTGCCAGAGCTTGTGGTTATATACCTTGTGTGTTTGTTGGTTTTATTGTAAATGATTTGGGGCTTTTTTCTAAAACTAAATCCACTCTCAAAGAACAGACTTTTGTTAGTTGTGTGAATGTATCAGAGAATTGCCCCTAATTTACAAGGCAGTTTTTAGTGGTAGTTTATAAAACTGTGAAGTTGATGGCATTCGAATTGGATTACTTTTGAAAAGGGTGCTTGGTTGTATAAGCTGTAGTTTGTTGACAAAATCAAGCACATTCCTTTATAATTACAGGTCATTTGGTACATTTGAGCATCATAGGCTGTGCTTTTTATTTATTTAAAGCTATTAAATATGTATTGGTGAAAAATATCCTGACTTTCCCGCTGCTGATTTTAACTTTACCCTGTTTAATATTCCTGTATAATCCCTCTTCTATGGTTTATTTTTAGTGAATTTTAAAGAATTTAAGAAGTTTTTAATTATGAAAGTATAACAACCCCACAGGCCCTAACAGTATAATTATTTCAAGAGTCCTCCAGATCATATTGTGAGCTTGTATGAACTTCAACAGTTTTGTAAGCCAGGAGTTGCAAAATCAAATGCCTCTGGGAGCAGGGCAGCAAATAGACAGGAGTGAGGCTGGCTGGGAGTGGACCGAGGGAGGGTGGAGAGAGGCAGATCGGAGCCTGAGTCCCAGGTAGAGGATAAACACAGCGTAGGGTTAGTAAGTTCGGGAGGTGAAGTTTGCTGCCTGTGAGAATTTGGGTCCAGAGATGTCAGATCTTAGGACTGTCTCTTAAGAGAAGTGAGAAATGCGCATTGTTAAAAAACTGATTTCAGAGAGAGAAAGGGAGAGAAAGAAACATCAGTGATGATAGAGAATCACTGATGGGCTGCCTCCTGCACACACCCTCTCCCCTCACCCCACTGGGGATCGAGCCTGCAACCTGGGCACATGCCCTGATAGGGAATGGAACCTCCTGGTTCATAGGTAGATGATGCTCAACCACTGAACCACACTGGCTGGGCTGCATTTTTTTTTTTTTTAAAGAAATTTACTGAGTTAAAAAGAAAACAACTAAAAGTTACTGGGTCAGAAAACACAGCTGACATGTAGATGCAACTTACAGGCCAGTCTGTGAGCCTCTGCCCCAGACCAGCTTCCTCATGTCTTCATCTGAGTTCTTGGGAATTTTAGAGCTGTCTCAACATAAGTTTAAACGAACTGGAATGTTCCCTCACTGCGAGGTTTGATGGTGTAAACTGACAGGTGTAATATAAAAAGATAACGTATCAATGAAAAGCCATTTTCCTCACTCACTGTGTTATTTTCTTTTCAGGGTGGTCGTAAAGTTGAATTCCCTGTAGATCCAAAGGTAAAACTGTTTATATTTTAAATTTTATTTCCACTCTGTCTCTATGAAGAGAACACTTGTGTGATTTTACAGTTCAACCTGCATGAAACATAATTGCAGCCCAAGGAACTTATCCCAACTTCCACGTGCCATCCTTCAGGCGGGGAGGTGCTGCTGATGGCTCTAGCTGTCGCTAACAGCACGTGCCTCCATGGCTCAAAGGTTCATTGTTGTATCACACTTATATTTTGTAGTTGTATTTACTAATTGTAGGGCCTGTGGCTGCTTGACAGTTAGTTAGGAAAAAGCTTTCAAGACAAGTTCTCCCAACTCCAAAGGGCTCTTCCTGCTTCCCACATCTATGACATAGTTTGATCTCTAGTTTGTTTCCTTTTTGTAACACTTATTGACTTTCAGAGGGAGAGAGAGGAAGGGAGAGAGCGAAACATTGATCAACTGCCTCCTGTACACACACACACACACACACACACACACACACACACACACGCACACACACGTCCCATCGGGGATCCAGCCCACAAGCCAGGCATGTGCCCTGACCAGGAATCAAACCGGCAACCTTTCGGTGCACAGGGCAACACCCAACCAACTGAGCCACACCGGCCAGGGCTAGTTTGTTTCATTTTAAAAGCAACTTAGAACCTTCTGGTTCCTTAGTTTGCCCTAGGCGAAATTCTAAATATCAGATCTAGACATTGACACAAGACCCAATTATTTATAAACTGTCTTTTGAACCTTAGCTTTGGGCTATACCCCGACTGGAAAAAAATTCTGATTTTTAAAATTGTAAGATACTGTTATTTAATTAATTTTTTAAAATATGAGACATTTTAATTTGTGTTCCAGGACTTCGTGTTGTTAAATGACTGATTTAACATTTAGCTGTTGAGATAGTTAACGTCTTACAAGTGACTGGTATACCTCATTTCTGTCACAGGTAGTTATTTATGAAAAGCCTTTCTTTGAGGGAAAACGGATGGAACTGGAAGCAGAAATGTATAATTTTATCGTGGAAGGAGGCGAAGCAGAAGAAACCGATGGAGAGGCCAGTTTGCCGTTGACGTCGGTGGGGTCCATGAAAGTTCTCAGGGGCATGTAAGTAGAGAGGCACGACCATGAGATTTCTTTTTCCTCTTTAATCAAGTAATAAGCATGCACGCCCCGCCCCCAAAAAACATTCCAGATGGTATGGTAGAGAGAATTTCAAATGTGTTCTCCTCAGCCAGTTGTGACCTGGATTGGATAGCAGCAGTTTGAGGGGCTGTTTGGGGTCAGTCAGCTGAGCAAGGCTGGTATATTGGCCCATCCAGATTGACCAGATCTGCAATCTTGTTTATTAATGTCATGTTCCAAACTATGGAACTGTTGATTTGCTTTTCATTTTTTATGATCGTATTTTGTACTTTCTAGATCTTATATATTTCCTTTGGAAGTACACTGCATGTGGTCTTGTAAATAGCCAAAAACATAATATTTTAATTGCTATTTGAAGCAAGTTTATCCAGTTTTATTTGCTGATGTCCTTTTGAGTCAGTTCTTGTTAAACACACACACACACACACACACACACACACACGTGTGTGCACACCCCTACCTCCTCCTTTACAGAACATTGATGTATGTTTCTTAGATTGTTTTCTTAGGGCCATTCTGTTAGTCGCTTAAATTTTAGAGAAGAATTCCCATAATCATAATGACTGAGCCCATCTGGAGATTTATTTATTTATTTTTTGTTAATCCTCGTGCAAGGATTTTTTCCATTTATTTTTAGAGGGTGGAAGGGAGAGGGAGGGACATAGAGAGAGAAACATCCATATGAGAGAAACACATTGATTGGTTGCCTCCTGGACCCGCCCCGACCGGGGCCAGGGATCGAACCTGCAAACCAGATACGTGCCCTTGACCAGAATCAACCCAGGACCTTCAGTCCATGGGCTGATGCTCTAAACACAGAGCCAAACTGGCTAGGGCCATTTGTAGCTTTAATATTATTTGTATTTGTCAATGAAACTGATATATACAATGGAAACATTTTAACACTCCTAAGAATTTCTACTTCATTTTTTTTTCTGTTGCAGTTGGGTTGCTTATGAAAAGTCTGGATTTACAGGTCATCAGTACTTGCTTGAAGAAGGAGAATACAAGGACTGGAAAGATTGGGGAGGTTACGATGGAGAACTTCAGTCTTTACGACCTATATTAGGTGTAAGTCAAAGAAAAGTTAATGGCTAATACTTGGTGTTTTAGGATAATACACCAAATGGCTAACCTTTGAATTTTGATTTTTTTTCTCAATAGGATTTTTCAAATGCTCACATGATAATGTACAGTGAAAAAAACTTTGGATCCAAAGGTTCCAGTATTGATGTATTGGGAATTGTTGCTAATTTAATGGAGACTGGATATGGAGTGAAGACACAGTCTATTAATGTACTGAGTGGAGTGTAAGTGAAATAGCCTAACCTGGATTTTAAACAGGGGTTTCACCTTGGTTTGTGTTAAATTTATACCTTCTCTGACACAGAGAATTAAAGTAAATTAAATCAGTCCTTTAATACCTACTGCCACTATATTTTCATAATTGCTTTTTAAAATCTTTCTCATTTCATTTTTTCACGTGTAATAGAATATTGGAGTAGGCTTTGGGGTTTGTGATAGAAATCCACAGATCCTCTTCCCTTGTCATTCTGCATGGAGAAATCTCATGAATTTCTTATGATGGGAATCAAATAATAACAGTGATTTAACATGAGAGACCTGAGGTTGGGACAGAGTCCCATTCCATTTTCCTGTGGCCCCACACCTACCCCATTGTATTTCTCCACTATTATTTTGACATAAAACTAATTGTTTCAATGTCCCTGGAGTTAGCAATTGAATGCTTTAATAATGCCAAACTAAGTTTTTATTGAAAGATGATTAGTCAAGACACTTTGGGATGCAAGCCAACCTGGGTTGGTGTAAGTGATGGGAATGGAACTCGCCGGCCTACATAAGTGAAAGGTCCTGCTGAAGGTTTGCTTCGGTCATGGCTGGAGGCCGGGGCGCAGACACCCTCATCAGGACGACGTGTTCTCTGTCTCTCTTGGAATCTTCTCTGTGTTGGCTTCGCCTTAGGCAGGCCCGTCCCTCTGTGGCCCGTGGCAGCGCCCTCTAGCTTTTGTTCTTCTGTCTCACTACCTCCAGTGAAAAGAGCTTCTCTTTCCCACAAAAGTTCCAGGTGTGACTTTGCTTCTGTGGGCTTGAGTCCCGTGAACCTGCCTCAGTCTGTCACTGGAGCCAGGGAGATGGCTGTGGCTGTGCTAAGTGCCCATCGTTGGAGCTGAGATGTAGTTTCAGTCCCCTAGGAACCACTTATGTATGATTGGTGTGAGCAGTTCCCGAACATCAGAAAGAATGAGCACAGATACTGGATGGGGACAGGGGGAGGAAGGTGTCTGTTAAAAGGAAGTCTGCCATTATTCTTATGGACCAGGCTGATGTCAGTTATAATTCGTTATGAGTGAGAGTATTCTGAAATGGTTATATGACATCATTTGACATTGGTTCTGCTGCAAGTGCTTGCTGTCCGGTTTTTTATGTCAGGAGCAGTAAAAGGCCATTTGAATCATTCTAACCTCAACTCCATCGCACTTCATGGGGCCTTCCGCAGACCCCTGGCTATCTGAGCTGTGTCTCAGTGCGGTGTGCTGTCCCTGTGAGTCATGTTCTTGTGTAGGCTGTTGCTTGTGGCTCTATCTCTGCAGAATGGCACCAGGGGTTTCTGGGGCTTCCGTTCTTAACAGGAAATACGTTCTCCTGGGTCCTGTTGTGGAGCCCCAACATTTTAGAACCTGCCATAGATAAAAGGGATGGTATGGCAGACGTCACCTGAAATACTGCGGTGGCAAGATTTAAAGACTGCCTTTGAAGTTAAGTATTTAGAAGGGAAAGACAGTGGCCAGGTCCAGGTGGCAGCTGTACATTTAGATACTCAGCAGGTGTATTGGTTCAGTTAGTCAGAGCCCAGTCACGCAGCCTGGAAGCGGAAGCCCGACCAGGCTGGGCAGAATCCCCCTGGGCATTTGTGTAGATTCTGCCGTTGGCGCAGATAAGAATTTCTGTACCTCTGCCAGTCTTTTTTTTTTTTTTAACCCAGCCCTTGTTTATTTGAAATCACTTTTCTTTATGAAATGTTGCTTTCATGTGTTTCTATTTTTAGTCATTTCTAGTAGCATTTCCTGGCGTAGGCTCTTGTTCTGGGTGTAGCAGTTGAGGTTTGGTATTGAAGGGAGGCATGCGTACCCACACCACTTCCTTTCAAATTGTGTGGCTGTGGGAAGGGCCAGCTGCTTCCTCATATTTCATTGGTCGTTTGACAAATATTTATTGAGGTCTATTATGTGCACAGCATTATATTATGTCCTCAAAGAAGTTACGGTATTTATATAAAACATAATTATTGCTACAAAAGGCATGGGGATTAAGTGCTTTGAGCATCCACATCAGAGGGATTAATTTCCAGTTTGAACTCAGGGACGACTTTAGAGGCCCTAGCACTGGAGTTGGGGCTCATGAGGCGGGAAGGTGGAGCCGTGCCAAGATCTGAGGATGGAAGACGAACCTACTCACATTTAATGGTTTCAAAGAAAAGTTGTCCTAATGACTTTATTCTTATTGGTAAATAAGCACTTTAGTTTGGTTCTTTATTTCCTAGTATGGAACTCAAAGTCAGAAAAAAACTTTTTTGAGAGTCTTGCTCTGTGAGCCTTTGTTTAAGTTGGGCCCTTTACATAGCACATTCGGAATCTGTTTTAAGTACGAAGTGTGTGGCCTGAAAGGAGACTTTATAGGGCAAGTGGCAGTTCGGGTCAGGAAGCGGAGAGAACTGGTGAGCCTCAGGAGACTCAATCATGGGTTTGATCATGCCTGGCCACTAGGTGATGGTGTCACCTTGGACAAGTCACTTCCCATTCAGAACAAACACCAACAAATAATTCCATGAGATGCTTGTTATTCATCTGTTAGCTTTGGAGGGCAAGGATTTTGTCTTTCATCTTTGCATACCTCGTGCCAATCTAGTTCCTGGCATATGGTAAGTGGCTAATGTTTGTTGAATGAGTAAGTGAATTGACTTTTAATAAATGCATTAGATGTGAAAGTATTCTGGAAAGTTCTTAGTATGCATACAGGCATATAGGTATTAATCCTTTAAGCTGTGAGAGGATCAGGAAGGCAATTAATTAACTGAGGGGCAGATATTTGAATGTAACAGAATTGAAAAACTTTCTTCCTCTCAAAGGCTTTTATCTTTGGGTAGGAAATAGCATCCAAGAAGTGGTTTTGTTGATTTCCCTCTCTGAGTGTAGATCACTTAAAAGATAAAGGAAAACATTCCAAAGGCGTTTGTCTTTAGTATTTCTGAGCATTTGATTTTACATAGTTGTGTCATGTTGGAAATCTGGTTTAAAACAAAATTTTTGTTACTTAGTTGGCTTTTTTGGTGTCTATTTCTTCTGTCAACATTTCCCCAGTGTGGTTTGTAGTGTAGAGACAAAGCTTCCTGTAATACCAGTGGGCTTACAGTTGTTTGTATGAAAAATAATACAATCTATAATAATAAAAGCATAATATGCTAATTAGACCGGACATCCTTCCGGACGACCTTCTGGATGAAGCCAGGGCTGTGAGGGAAGCCTGGGTCCGGGGTGCCTGCCGGTGGCCAGAGGGAAGCCGGTGTCGGCAGCCAGGGGAAGTAAGGCCTACTCTTGCACGAATTTCGTGCATCGGGTCTCTAGTCCTACCTAATAAAATAGTAATATGCAAATTGACAGCACCTTCGCTACACCCAAGCCACGCCCACCAGCCCAAGCCATGCCCACCTGCCAATCAGGGTGTGTATGCAAATTACCCAACAAAGATGGCGGTTAATTTGCATACACTGAGGGAGGGAGGAGTGAAGACTGAAGACAACTTAGAAGGAAGAGGGAGGAAAAGTGGAAAGCAAGGTGGCTGCCAGAGGAAAGCCTGGGCGGGGCGGGGCAGAACGGGATGGGGCGGGACGGGACGGAGTGGGGTGCGCGGGTGCAGGCACCTCGGCCGCAAAGGCGGCGGCAGCGGCAGCGCACGTGGCCACGGTGGCCGCTTGCAGGATTCTTCCTGCAAATGGGCTACTAGTAATTAATAAATAATAGTATAAGAATAAACTCTGTTTCCTATACTGACAACTTTAGACCTATTTTCCCCCTATCCAGTATACTTCTGGAAAGAAAATTTAATGTTGATAACAAAAAGAAGTCATATTTGCCTACTAAAAGAACTTTGGCAGCTACTTCTTGAAAGTCTTAATTGTTTCCTTAGGAAAGAATTAGAAATACAGACATATCCTCATTGGCACTTTCTCAAGGGAGAGGCTTGGATAAGTTTGAGAACACCCAAAAGGGTCACACAAAGATACTCATTCACTTGCCACTTTGATTTCTAATCCAGACAAATCTATCAGCTCTTAAAAGATTAATGGAGAATCAGGAAAATTATTAAGGTTGCTGATTGGTGAAACAAATGAAAGTGTCTGTATGATACAGTTACTCAGAGGTGTGTGATAGTTTTATTATATATGTCAACTATGAACTAGGACTAACCCATGTTTTTGTCTCTTTAGATGGGTAGCCTATGAAAATCCCGACTTCACAGGAGAACAGTATATACTGGATAAAGGCTTTTATACCAGTTTTGAGGACTGGGGAGGAAAAAATTGTAAGATCTCTTCTGTTCAACCCATATGTCTGGTAAGAAGTTATATTTTTGTATGAGAATACTCAACTGAAATTTGCATTTCCTTAATGTGTGCTTCTGGTTCACTATAGAAGCAATGCCGATATTATTTTTAACAGTAATTGCTAATCTGGAATAAAAATGCATTTTAAGATGTCTGCTCTACTTATTTCCTTCTCTCTTCCCTTTAAAACACTTTAGGATTCTTTCAGTGGGCCAAGGAGACGAAATCAGGTAACTTAAAAAAGTATTCTATCTTTATAATTAGGGGCCATCCATTGAAAAGTTGAACATACATATAAAACTTCAGACATTTGGGACATTTTGTTAGTTTTAACCATTTTTGTGCCTGAAAGTATAACTATTTTAAATTAGATTTAATTTTTAATGCTTGATAGCATTGACACATATCTATATACTTATAAAATGGTCTCATTATGTAATGTTAAATTTCATTTATTTTTTAATTTATCTTTATTTTTGAAAGTATGACAATGTCCCCATTTTTCCCCATTGACCCCCTCCACCCTACCTCAGCCCCCCCCCTAAATTTTTATATCATTATATTGAATAAGAGTTTACATGAATATACTAAAATATTTCAAATAATACATATAGTTATTGTGATAAACAGTACGAGTTTTCATATTTGCTGTGTCTGCATTAGACAAACATTTTATATGGTCTCTTTAACATGATCTCTCACTGAAGCCATTACACTTGTTATTTGGGCTTTTTAATGGAAGTGTTCAGACAGCCTTAATTACAGAGGCACAAACACCACTGTAGCCTCCTTTACTGGCATACACAAGATTCTAATAAGTCAGCAAGTATCTTCCATTGAGAGGGAGGAAAACTATAGTGTTTCCAAAATACAGTTTCTTGTTAATGTTAGAACTGATGAACAACTACTTTTAGCCACAATAAAGCTTTAAAATGCCTCCCGGCTTGTTAGGACAGGATGCGCTATAGAGAGCTGCCTCTATTGTTGGATTGTCCTTTGATGTCTCTGAATTAAACAGTCGTGAGTGGTACAGCCAAAGTATTTCTAATGATATTAATGCAGAAGTAGAAAATTAAAGGATTTATAAAATTCATGTCAGTTTACTGTAACAAGCTAACAGGTCGTGGTTGGGTCATCATTTCAAAGGCTGATTGAGTTAATGTGTCTGCAAAATGATTTTATGTATTTCCATTTATTTTTTCCAAGATTCACTTGTTTTCGGAACCACAGTTTCAAGGTCACAGTCGATGCTTTGAAGAAACAACAAGTCAAATTGATTATTCATTTTCTACCAAGTCCTGCAGAGTTTTAGGAGGCAGGTAAGCAAAACAGTGGACTGGCAGAGCCTCATCACCGGGGAATATAGAATTCACAAGCCAGCAGTATTTAGTGACACCTTTAGATGCTTGGTACGAGATGAAACCGCCAAATAGTACAAGACCCTGGAAGTACTAAAGTATACTTTGCAGCGCATGAGAGCTGGACACAGAGGACCTGGAGATCAGTGTGGGTTGGGGAAGTTAAAGATCACCATTTCATGGGGTTTGGACCAGGTCCTCTACGTCCTAGGCCTATCCCATCATCCATAAAGGGACTCCGAATAATCTCTAAGGCACCTCCCAAGGTAGGTTTTTTCAGGTGGATAGGAGTAGGGTAGGCATTCTGCATGATAGGCGAGTGCATGGCTGCAGAGGAGTTGGTGTGTATGCTGACCAGGAGCACACACCCTCTCTAGCTGGGAGGGCTTTGCATTGGGGAGAACCAAGTCTGGAGGGTAGGATTAGGCCGGGAAGGTGCCCCCTGAGCATATGAGCTTAGATAAATGCCATGGGAAACACGATGGGAAAGGCAATGAGCTCAAAGTGCCATGCTGAAAACAGTGGTTCGAAAGCTTTAGAGAGGGGAGAGCTCAAGGTCAGGGCAACCTGTGCCAGGGTGATGAGGAATTCTAATGATAATAGTAATAGTGCCTTTACTTACATAGTTCTTTATGGTCTAAACAGCACCGTCATAAGAGTGGAAAGAGCACAGACTTTGCATTCAAATGCAGATTTACAGTAAAACTTCACTTTCAATCAGCACATCCCTCCATCTGTCCTGGTTGCTCTTTATCACCTACCTACTTCTTTTATTACCTTCAGACATACAGTTTTTTTGTTCCTTTATCATCTTTCTCAGCTCACTGGAATGTAAACTTCAAGACAGCAAGGACTTTGTTTTGGCCTCTGTTCTATCCCCAGCAATGGAAAAGTATCTGACACACAATTAGTCCTTGATAAGCATTTGTTGGATTAAAAAACAAAACAAAAACCCCACTCTTCTAGACAAGGTGGTATATCACCATTTTATCAATAATGCTGAGTCCCAGAGAGGCTAAGTGACTTGTGTAAGCCACAATGGTATTTTGACTCCTGGCCCAGTGCTGAGGTGTGGGAAATGAGGAAAAAGGAATGTGTGAGAAATTTTGGGAGGAAATCAGCAGATCCAGGCAACTGACTAGCTGTGAAGGTTGAAGGATTATTGAGAGGACTCCAGAGCTTGACAACACCTCACTGGCTGGGAGAATGTGGCATCCATGAGAGGAGCAAGGAATGCTGGCAGGTGGGGAAGAAAAACATGAATTATTTCATGGAGAGAGAGATTTTATTTCCCAAATGCAAAGCTAACAACTGACTTATTATAAATATTTGTCACAAGATTGAATGCAGAAAATATGTCTAGATATTTTTGAAGAACAGTTAGCCACAAGCATTATTTATTTTATAGCTGGCTACCTCTAATATCAGATTTCTTGAATAAGAATACTCCAATTAGGTGTGTGTGTGGTTTTTCCTATATAGCTGGGTTGCGTATGATGGAGAAAATTTCTCTGGTAACCAGTATGTGCTGGAAGAAGGCCACTACCCGTGTCTCTCTGCAATGGGATGCCTGCCTGGAGCAAGTGTGAAGTCTCTTCGTTTTATAGATGTTGTAAGTATGTCCGTGGGAATATCTCGTTACGGAGATGTATGGTTCTCATAGCTGATGGCCAGAGCAGAAACCAGCAGTTAGACCTACTCCAGGCTTAAAGTTGGAGACAGAAAAAACAGTTGCAGTAGAACTTTCTATCCTGTAACTTTTTAATCTCTTTTTAGATGTTTAACATATAAATTGTTTGCTGTTTTCTTAGATTTCAGGTGAAGTATTGATTCAGTCATGGCACCAACCATCATAAGTTAGTTCAAGGCCCCTCTCCTGTTTTTTCCCATTTTATACCTGATCCCTATCGCTTTTACAGACACCCATGGAATGTGTGAGAGATACAATGTGGATATTCTTATAAAACATATGTTTTCAGAAAATCTGTATATAGGCTTCTTAATGTTTCTATTGATTTTAGAGAGAGGAAGGGAGAGGAAGAGAGCGAAAAAGAGAAACATCAATGAGAGAAATATTGATCGGCTGCCTCCTGCACACCCCCTGTGGGCATGTGCCCTGACCAGTAATTGAACCGGCTACCTCTAGGTGCATGGGACCATGCTCAACCAACTGAGCCACACCAGCCAGGGCTATATACAGGCTTTTGATTTATATACAGTATTACGCTATAGTTCTCACTGCATTATAAACATAACAATACTTACATTAAAAATTTTAAAGAGCTGTCCATTATGCTGTATGTACATCTCATTTATTGATTCTAACTGATGCAAGTTATCCCATCACAATGTTTTACTTAATTCTCATCTGTGCCTCCCCATGGACCTGTGGGGCTCTCTTGGGCATGTATATTAAAGAGTGCATTTGCTGGGATTGTGTGCATGAATATGCAGCTTCACTAAGTCCAATTCTACCACTTCAGACTCTTGCTGGCAGTGTGTGTGGGTTTGTTTTCCACATTGTTTGCCATTACTGAGTATTCTGACTTTCTAACTTTGGAAGGAATTGGGTAGAAAGTATTCTCTCATTGTTAATTTGCATTTTACTATTAGAAAAGTTGGTATCATATACTTAATCATTTGGGCTTTCTGTTCAGTGAATTGCCTATTAGGTCCTTTGCTCAGCTTTTTATTTTATAGTTTCCTATATATCTTGTTGTTATTGATTTGCAGAAATTCCTTATAGTTTTAAAATTTATTGCTGTCTTTGAGATTTGCAATCGAATGACTCCTCCCGATTTATCATGTGTGTCCTAATCCAGATTATAGTGCCCCCTTTGAACAGAAATCTTTCATTTTAATGTAGTTAAAGCAATATTCAATGGGAAACTGCAAGATAATGTTCAGATGTTAGTCTGAGTGTGTAGTTTTGGATATATTTTAGTTTTTGGTAGCTGATCTCTCATAAGAAGCTTTAAACATAGGTAGTTGATTTTAGGCAGGAGTTGGTTTTATCTCATCCTTTCCTGCCTGTTCAAATAACTAAAGCGTTGACCTTTCTCGAGATGTGAAAATAGTAGCAATGGAACATGGGATGATGTGGTACCATTCATTAGCTCACAGATGCCATACAAACCACCTCTGAACATTAATGTGCTATTTACTGGTCAACAGAATCTACGTGTCAGGGAACATTCACATAAATGAAGCAAGTCCCACATCCTTGCCACAAAACTTGAAGCAGGTAGGGAATTTCTGATGATCATTTATGATTTTAGGATTATCATCATTAGAGCTTAGTCTAGGGCAGTGGTTCTCAACCTTTCTAATGCCGCTACCCTTTAATACAGTTCTTCATGTTGTGGTGACCCCCAACCATAAAATTATTTTTGTTGCTACTTCATAACTGTAATTTTGCTACTGTTAATGAATAATAATGTAAATATCTGTGTTTTCCGATGGTCTTGGGCTCTACAGCAGCTGTTCTCAACCTGTGGGTCGCGACCCACAGGTTGAGAACCGCTAGCGGGGTCGCCTAACACCATCGGAACCACTGGTCTAGGGTCATAAGGGTCTATAATTTGAAAATGAGTTTGAACATAGAGCTTCCATCCGGTAGTTTTCCCTCCTACTAACAATATTCCTACAGGAAAGTTTGGGAGCATGCGTGCACACAATCATTGTCTGTTGACAATTAAAACAACAACAAAAACACAGTTGAAAATGCATACAAGGAGGTTCCTGACTAGCAATTCCACTAGACCCCAAAGACTGCAATAGGCCTCTGACCCTCGCCATTTACATCCATAGCTTTCCAGTCCTAGCCCCTCCTTATCCTAATAGAAAATGGCAGGATTGAAAACAAATTCATTAGCTGTGTTGATATTCCAGACTCATATTCCCATTCCTTTGTGCCTGGGATATCCCCCACCCTTTATAGCACTATTTACATTTACCTGCCTTTCTATGCAGTAGGAAAACTTCCTGTCCCCACTTCCTTCCTCTCTTTAGCTCTGGAGTATATAAACACCCCGACTTCCTGGGAAAGGGAGCTTATGACAGGCCAAGATCTCGTGATCTGTCCTTGTAACAAGATGATTTTCAAATAAGTTCAAGTTACTATTAAAGATGAGTAACATTATTTTTGTTCCTAAACAGGAATTTTCTGAGCCAACAATTATTCTTTTCGAAAGAGAAGACTTCAAAGGAAAAAAGATTGAGCTTAATGCAGAAGCAGTCAATCTCCGATCCCTGGGATTCAACACGCAGATACGCTCAGTTCAGGTGATCGGTGGCATGTGAGTTACCTACTTGTTCATTCAGTAAGAGATGATTTTAAAGATTAAGTTTGATCATATTTCTTTTTCTCCTACATTACCCTAAACAAAGTGACATAAACCCCCCTATTTTCTGTAAGGGTTAATGATTATGCACCTTCATAGTGGATTTTTCACACTGGGAAGAGCCATGTGTGAAGACTCTCTCATCAATTCCTCCAGGCTTTTAGTTTACGTAAGGTAAGGACTTGGTCTTCAACACCTCAAAGTTTCTAGGGGAATACTTTGCAAAACAGTGCTCTGAGTTTACTGAGCACTTTTTAGCAAGTATGAGAGAGCTCATTTTTCTTTTCCCTTTAAAAGACCAAGTCCTTTGATTTTGGAGTAAGGGCTGGGGTTTTCCTTTAACTAGGAGTGACTACCAGATGCTGTGCATGCTTAAAGGTCAATATGGGAAGATTTTTCTCAACTTTGAATAATTGTGAAATTGAGTAAGAACTATCAATGTAATAAATGTTTTTAAGAAAGTATTTTTGTTTCACTCGCGAAAATAGGTATAGTCTACTTGTATGCATCAAGTTTTGGAGGGGACTATAGCTGTTTAAAAAACAATTCTTTGGGTGCTTTATAGTTCCAGGATTAAAAGTCGAGGACATTCTTCCTTGGTAACACACGGGCCCGAGGAAGGCTGCTGGGTCACTCACATGCCATGGCGTGCAGGAGTCCACATGTCTTTAGGTGTGGGCACCAGCATCCCCAGGAAACCAGAGTATCTTTAGCAGTTTTCTGGACTGAGGAAGATTCCTTTCATTTTAAACAAAAATTTGAGTTATTCACTTTTAGTTAAGTAACCCTTTAGTATTTACCATAGGCCACACAAGAAGAACTTTACAAATATTAACTATTTAAATAAAAGATCCATAATTACAACTGGAAATGTTTTATAAAAAACTCACAGGAATACTGGGCTGTCCCACTAAGACTATAATCTCTATTTCATTGCTCAGGTGGAGGAAAAGCCTCACCCATTTCCTTTAAGAATGGTTCTTTTTAGCATAAATATGTACCAAGAATGTGCTATTTCTTGAGAAAAGGGTGCTTGAAGTGTTTTTATAAAATAAGGTAGTCCCCCCCCCCCCCCCGCTTCCGCCAATGCATATTTTAAGTATAAAGCTCAGTCTAAAAATTGAAATGTCCTAAAATATAATTGGGGCTCATTGTCAAATGGATATTGCCACTTACCTGTGGTTATCTATTTTTCCAGATGGGTTACTTATGAATATGGCAATTACAGGGGTCGGCAATTCCTACTGTCACCAGCGGAAGTACCTAATTGGTATGAATTCAGTGGCTGTCGCCAAATAGGTTCTCTACGGCCTTTTAATCAGGTATTTTCTTCTCCAAGTGTGAATAGACTCTTCTGATTTTTTTTTTTTTTTTGTAAATGTAATTTAACATTTTAGTTTCAGTTTGAAATTTGCCACTCCCATGAACTTCTGAATTTGGGCTGTTTCCGACTGCTTTCAGAAATGCTCTCATGCCTGACATCAAATCGTGGTGTGTCCCAAACTCCCAGTGCTGGGTCTCCACAGGCAGGCTCCCTGCCCCAGGCACTTCTTTGACATTTCACCAAAATCTTCTCAGGGAGAAAATCCTAAAGCCTCTGGGGCTCTTGGGTATAGAAATTGTCCCTAATCCAACCTCACCTTGGATTCGGCCCCTGCTGTTGATGCTTGTTCAGAACTTCTAATAGTACAACTTACTTCTGATCATTGCTGGGGTTTTGTCTTCTAGAAACGTATTTATTTCAGACTTCGAAACAAGGCAACAGGGTTATTCATGTCAACCAATGGGAACTTAGAGGACCTGAAGCTTCTCAGAATACAGGTCACGGAGGACGTCGGTGCTGACGATCAGATCTGGATTTATCAAGAAGGATTAATCAAATGCAGGGTGAGCTTTAGGATAAGACAAAGGTCTGTGATGGCATCTTTCAAGTTAATGCTATTTCATGATTTCCTGGACCACCTTCAGAAATAAATTAGGTTTTCCATGAAAATATTTCTTAGCTCTTATAGAACCAGTCTATGAACATAAAATGGGAGTAAATCTAACTCTGATCCAAGATAGAGTACTGATATCTATACTTGATTTTTATATAGTAACATTCGTGCACTGGGGGAAGTCCCTCAGCCTGGCCTGCGCCCTCTCACAGTCCGGGACCCCTTGGGGGATGTCCCCCCCTCTCCCGCCAGGCGGACATCCCCCGAGCGGTCCTTAGCGCTGCCACGGAGATGGGAGAGGTTCCCACTGCCAACGCTGTGCTCACCAGCCATAAGCCCAGCTTCTGGCTGAGTGGCGCTCCCCCTGTGGGAGTGCACTGACCACCAGGGGGCAGCTCCTGCATTGAGTGCCTGCCCCCTGGTGGTCAGTGTGCATCATAGTGACTGGTCGTTCTGCCGTTCAGTTGATTTGCATATTAGGGTTTTATTATATAGGATAGAAAATTATATAGGAATTTCTATTAGGTATAGAAACTAACTGTAAGCCCCAGCATTATGAACAAGTTACTCTTGGTCTGCTTCCTTTTTGGAGGATCTCAGACTAGAATTAAGGGTGAAGAAGTACCAGCTTGTGTACCATTTCCACATTGGCACACCTTGAAAATGGAAAATGCCCCACCTCCCTCCTATCACTCCTCCATAACACACAATTACGGGCTGCAATGAGTAAGAGTTTATAAGAGGAGCTCATGCTTCTGTTGCAGATATTCTTTGTAACTTCCTGATTTTATGGGCTTGGCTGTTTGCTCCTGATTTTTTTCTAACTGTGGTGCCCCATGAGTCAGCAGAAGGCACACAGCCTGTGAAAGGCGTGTTAATTAGGTCTGTGGGGCCTGAGGGACAGGCATCCTTCCAGTAAGCATAAGGGCTGTTTAGACTTGCACAGAAGGAATAGCAAGAGCTGTAATAGAGAAGCACAAAAAGCCAATTTCTGTCTTTGAATTATTTTAAACGATTCAAGAAAATGGAGCCTTTCATCAGTTATTTCTAACAGATATTTTAGTGATGTTATTTAATGACTTTGAATTGAGTAGGTCATTGAGAAGTAAAGTAGCCTAGATCATCACAGTCCTTTTATCTCATGTAGAACAGTACTTTCCAGTTCTCTCCATGAGCATTTTCGTCAGCGATGTGTGTTAATGTAATGTGAACATGTGACTACCATACACTGTTTATATATTGAGAGTAGATTCACTTCAGAGAAGGACCCATAAAATTCCTACATGAAAATACCCTTTATTGTATTGGTATTTTCTTCTCTTTTTATGGTTGGATAGCATGCCTTTTTAGAAAAATTTGACATTTCTCATGAAGAAAAGACAAGAGAAATAAATGGGATTTCAAGGTTTAAAATGACAAAATGCCCTTTTAGCCACGTTAGTGCTACAATAGCCTTCAAAATTAGAGGTGCAGCCACATTCTAGAAGGGTCTGGCTGCGCATAGGTGGTTCTGTGGGGGTAGGTTTGGTGGCATGACCAGCCTTGGAGGACAGTCATTTCTGGGAGGGAAAACCATCATGAGGGGCAGCTTTGATGTTCTCAGGCTTCTCTCACTAGTAAGATAGTCTCCCAAAGGGGAGAAGTCCCTTAAAATGGAGAAGAACAGAGAATCCTCTGTCTCTCGTGTCACCTGAACTAAAGGGAATAAGGGTGAATGAAGCCAGGATCTAGGGTGGCTTTAAAAATCAGCTTAAACAGAGAACTGATCACAGTGACACTTGAACGTGTGTTCCTCTCTAAGACCCATATCTCTGTACCAAGCAGATAGCAGAAGACTGCTGCCTGACGATTGTGGGGAGCCTCGTCACTTCCGGCTCCAAGCTGGGCCTGGCCCTGGACCAGAGCGCAGAGAGTCAGTTCTGGAGCATGAAGTCTGACGGTAGGATCTACAGCAAGCTGAAGCCAAATTTAGTTTTAGATATCAAAGGTAAGGCTCGTTCCCTTTATCTTCTTGGTTGTGCCTTTTTTTAGTTAACTAAAAATCTATTCTTTTCTTTTGAAAATGGTGAGCACTAGTATAAATAGTAAGAGATCTTTTACTATGTCAGCCACTTTGCATTATCATGTGATCTTCACAGCAACCTATGTTATCACCTCCTTCCCATCCCACTTTACAGCCCCCAAAATGGAGGCTTAGAGGGGTTAATCCATTTGGCAGTAAGTGTTGAGGTAGAATCTGAACATGGGCTGTCTTCAAGCCTTTTATTTTAACAGTGTGAGACTGAAATCACAAGTTAAAAGGCTGTGGTCTCAGTAGAGTTGATGATTCTCATGTCTATACATGTAATCTTTCATTGAAAAGATCTAAGATCTAAAAGGAATGAACATAGCCAAGAGGATTTCAACTGAACATTTGTTCAACGAAAATCTAGAGCAAATTGATGGTGCTTGAGAACAAATATATTTAGGACAGTGTTTCCCAAACCTTATCTGCATCAGAATCATCTAGAGGACTTATTAAAACACAGATGGCTAGGTCCTACCCTCACAGTTTGATACAGTAGGTCTGGGGTGGGGCACGAAAATCTGCATTTCTAACAAGTTCTCCTTACTGGTGGAACCACTAATAATTTAAAAACATAAAACAAACCAAAACTGACTTCTAACATAGATATGGGAATTCAGTGACTTTTTGTTACTATTGACAAGCAAATGAAGAAGTCTGTTTTATTCATGTCCAGTGGGGTAATTTTGCTTTAAATTATTAATGGAGACTTTCTATTTCCTACCAGGAAAGCCAACATGATTATGTTTATAAATTTAGTGAAATGGTTATAATGTAGCTTTACTATATCACATCATTTTAAAAATTTGCTAGGAAGTTGGCTCAGTTTTACTTTAATCAGGGCTCTCAGCCAAGCTGTCATTAAAAATTGATATAGGGATAAAGGAGCAGCTGCAAGTTAGTTTTAAAATAGTTTTTCTGGATGATGGAGAAGCAGCATTTTCATCAGGGACTTGGGGGACTGTGAGGAGCAGAGGTGGGCGTCACCTGTGTGTGGCCTCCAGATGGGTGAGAGGCCAGCCCACCTAATAACAGGATTAGAATTCACAAGGAACCTGAGAAGCTGGAAGGGTGCTCAGGGGCAAAGGCAGAGTATCCTTAGGAAGCACAAGCTAAGCAATATATAACAGGCTGGATGGGAGCTAAACATCACATTAAGTGCAAGATACGAAAGCAGATGTAACATTCAGAGAATGAATGGTAATATAAATACACCTCCTTCACATTACATTGGATACAAAATTTGTCATTTGTGGACATTCTACAAATGGTCAACTGGATGTTCTAACTGGTTAAGAATCACAGAACCAGACCCTCCTTGATTCTTATTTTCATCAACCTGTTCAACTGGAACTTCTCTGTCTATACAAGATAGTTTTAAAACCTCCAAAGAAGCCAAGGAAAAGCGACTAAGTTGGAAATGTGGATTTTTTTTTTAACACAATGATTCATGTTTCTTACAAATGTGATCAGCTTCTTCTTTTGTCCTTTCAACCTGTATTTACTGGGTACTCACCAGGTGGAAGGCTCAAAGTGGGGAAAAGGATACTATCTTGGCATCAGAGAGCTTACCTTCTAGAAGTGCTAGGCATACAGGACTTTTCCCCACTTGCTACGTTAACAGCTGACCCGGGAGTGAGGACACCTGGCTTCTAGTTTTACTCTAACAAGAACTATGGGACTCTAGGAGGTTCCTCCTTAGGACTTTAAGTTCCAGAGTCCCTTCCTAAAATGCATTGAAATTAGCCAAATGCCTCTTGAGTAGGCATTTGGTCTGTATGCTTGTGAATGCTCAGTCTGTCTAGTATGGTAGCTGCATTAGTCACTTGAGGGCTTGTTAAGTGGAATTTGTCTCAGAATGTGGGAGAATGGTGCCATCTTGTGGACATGAGCAAGTAGGGCCACATCCCACGGACTGCTAAAGAAATACAAATACATCTCTTTGGTGCACTTTATAGGAAACTATAATTTTCATTAGCTATAACTGTGGAACCATTTGTTACCTAGTGATGTTGCCATAAAATTTATTAGGCCTGTCTCCTGGTATCTGGGGAGCGAATTATTTGGGTAAACAATCATGTATTGTTCCAGACCACAAACATGACAATAGTGGGCGCTGATTCATGCTCACTTTAAAAACATCAGATGTCTGGGCTGATTTTAATTCTCCCAAAGGAAGAAGAATGAATCAGTTTATTTCTCAGGAACTTTATATAATCTTCATGATTCTAATTAGAATTATGCTGTAATGTACACAGAAAATAAGTTAAAATACTATAATCTCGAAGAAGGGAAAGAGGACATTGGGACCTTGAGAGGGCACTTCCAGAAATCTCAGTGGAGCAAACTGTGTGTCTCAATGGGCACAGTGGGATTTACTGCAAAAGCTCACGTAGAAGGCCCAAGCACACTGCCCTTGCATTCTATGCTACACCTAGGTGTGGAGGCTCTAGACCAGTGGTCGGCAAATTGCGGCTCTGTTGACTAATGAGTTTGCCGACCACTGCCTTAGGGAAAAACACTTAAAAAACATTTTAATAATGTACTAATGTCTTTAACCTGAAATCAAAACTTCTGGGTAAGGGTAATTAATGCCTTACGCAGTGGTCAGCAAACTCATTAGTCAACAGAGCGGCAAATTGCGGCTTTCGAGCACAGTTTGCCGACCACTGCTCTAGACCAAGCATGACTCGTTTATTTGGCCCATGTTAGCCTTTGAGTTTGACATGCTTGCTTTACTGTCAGTGATGATAAACCAAACTCTACAAGAGGAACACAAGATAAGATGATTTCCTTCCCCAGCTACCTAGCTCTATGATGTAAGTTATCAGACCTTTTGGATATTTTGTAGGTGGTTTGAAAGAGAATAAGGACATTTATTTCTTAGCATGAGGCTGCAGGATTACTTCATTGCCAGTCACACTAACCCTGCAGCCAGATGAAGATTTTTATTCTGATGGAGTCCTCGGTGACATGGCCTTGTTGCAGAGACTTATGCTAGAAAACTATAGGGTATCTGACAGCATGTTTATTCCACACTGGGGGGAAAATCAGATGAGAAGACCATGAGGCAGTCTTTAACACTCAAGTATCTGAAATATCTAGTAGTCCCCCTTGGAAAATATTCTTACAAACATTCTGGTGAAAGGAGTTTATGGAGACCATACTCGTACAATGGATCTCAGCATCTGAAAGGCCGTGAATCTTATACACCAAAGCCTGTGAGCTGAGTAGTGGGAGTGCTGCCCATAACTCTGGTGTCATTCAGACCTCCCCCTTTACCTAATACAGCCATTTTTCATTATTCATGCAAAACCTGTTCTGGAAGACAAAACTATATCAGTGTATATACATCCCACTATATCAGGTCTGCCTGCTTTTTCCTCTCGTACCTCGAATCCTTGACCCCACCACTGAATATATTTCAGTCTCTGCTCCTTTTCCCTTCTCTATATTCTTCCCTGTGCCCCCAATATCAGGCATCTTAATGACTGTGGAGTAGGTTTTGAGACTTGCGTAGGAAAAGGAGCCCAGGAAGTGGGAGATCCTGTGTGGAGCTGCTGGTGCCCTTATGGGACTTGAACACATGTACCCCCAGTGACTGAGCCTGTCAGACTGGGCACTTGGCCGGGCTCTGCTCCTGCGTTGTTTCATGTGGCACATGGCCTTGCACCTGGTTACTTCTACTCGTAACTCTGTGCTGAGGTAAACTGTCTGCTGCAGCCCCGTCACGGTGGGCACGTTTCCTCACGTTCTCCTTTTTTTCAGGGGGTGCACAGTATGATCAAAACCACATTATCCTCAACACCGCCAGCAAAGAGAAGTTAACACAAGTGTGGGAAGCCATGGTCCTATGATCCTGGACAAAGAACGCAGGAGGACTATTTCTGGAGGTCTTCCAGCTACCTTGTTTAAAAGGAAAAGGACTGCTGACAGGAACCAAGAGGAAAGCGGATGTGCGCCTCAGCAACTCCAAATTCACTCTTGAACCACAGTGCCAGGACCCGGACAACTGTCTCATCTCTTCAAAAAACGAATAGTTTTAAACCAATAATTTGTTCTTTCACTTCTTGCCTGTCAGTTCCTTTCAGCAGCTGCTTAAACAGGTTGCCTCATTAGCAGCGTTGGGGTGTTTTTAAAAAATCTTATCTCAAGCCGTTAAGACTGTACATTTTACATGATTTCCAAAGACAGTGACGGGAGAGAATAGGAACAAATTCACCGACTTGGTGGACCTACAGGTGCCTTACACTTTAAAGGGAAGGGTAAAAGCTTAAGTCTGTAAGGTAGAAACTGTTTAGACCTTAGAAGAAATGTTATTAGGCCTCTAGTACGGGTCTTTGACCTTCTGTTTTCTGAAATCATTAATTATGCTGTATAGCCAAGTGGGAAATTATATATTCAGACATATGTTAAGGAACTGAATGAGTACAGATAAAAACTTTAATTAATATTAAAAACTAGAAAATTTTAAAAAATTTCATGTCCATGTCTGCTTACATTTATTAGCAGGATTTGGATTATTTTAATTCACCATGGGCTGCCCTAGATTTTCACACGAATGTTGTTTAAAGCTTTTCTTACAGATGCTGCTGGAACAGTATACCATGACCTAATTTATTAGCCCATCCCCACTCATCTATAACTAGTTCTGAAGCAATGTTATGCAATCCTTTGCTAAACTCGGGTAATTCAGCCTAATTCCCTGCCCTCCCATCCAGCTGCACTGGCAGGAGGCCTGCACGCGGCTACCTTACCTGTGATGTTGAACGGCCATGCTCCAAGGACAGTTCAGGTCTCGGGGTACTGCAGCCCTGTGGTCACTTATTTTGGGTGTGGAAGGCTCAGGAGGATGACCAGCAATTCTCTTCCAAAAGGAAAGGACAAGAGGCCTTCAGTGATGCTTGTTTGTCAAATCTTAGAACTCTGAAAACCCTGAAGTTCAGCAAGCACGTCAATGAAAGTTCAAAATGTTTAACTGATGATACGCTGCCCAGGTGGTGCTGTTCAAACTGTGCATACTCATCTTGAACAAAACGGCTAAAACAGTCCTTGAACTCCCTCTTCTTCGTTCTGTCCCCATTTCGTTGTCCTCGGCACTGAATGCTGGTGCTCTTGTCACAGGAAGAACAAACCTGGTTTCCTTTTCATCTGTTTCCCATTCTGAAGGGTTGATCCTCTCTGGAGTCTATGGTAAGCAATTATGGTCATCAAAGTAGTATCTTTGGTTTTAAAGTAATGTTTGTACATGTCCAACAGCAGCCAACATGTCTGTCTTGTTCTGAGGTGTGTGGCTCTGAGTTTTGGCCTTCGTGCCTCCATTACAGTGTGGTGGGGTAAGACATCCTACAGTAGCCTCTGTTGAATTTATCGCTTGAATAAACTTGTTTCTGGTTAACTGTGTTGATGAAATCAGTTAGTAGCCCTCATTAACACTTCAAAGAGAGTCAGCTGGCAGATTAGAAACAAATGCCTGATTAGGACAAGGCAAGTTTCAGGGGGGGCTGGAATACGGCAGGGAAGTCAGCTGACTCCCCTCTTTCCAGACACTGGTGAAAGGGTGCACTACACTTTTTTGAGTGGACATGAGGGGGAGTGAGGTCCTGCCTTGAGTTTGCCCTGCACCACCCCCTGGGGGTCCTCAGAGTTAAAGAGCTGACTGTTCAGGTGGAAGTCAAAGTGGCGTATTTACAACTGAAAACATTTTTTTCTTTTGAGGTAAGTCTGTAGTGGTGAGATCAGCAATTCCAGAGAAAAGCCCTCATCCAACACACTAGTAAATGAGTGTCTAATAGGAATAAAGTAAGGAGAAAGTTACTCAAACAGGTCTACACTGAGTGGCCAGATTATTATGATCTCTGAACGCATAATAATCTGGCCACTCTGTGTATTTGTATCTCAAATGGGTACCAAAAGTATTCTAGACTTTTGCTGGAGATCAACCACCTATTTGCCCTGAGCTTTCTATCAGCCAGTGCAAAGGGGAAAACTGATCAGGTGCACGATTTATAGTATCTTTGATATCAAATAAATGAGGTACTCAAGAGAAGTACACTGAGTGGCCAGATTATTATGCGTTCAGAGATCATAATAATCTGGCCACTCAGTGTATATCAAAAGCTAAACGCGAGTGTCTAGGGTGCAGTAATGAGGAGTACAACAGGAAATCGACACTCACCTGCAATGAATGAAGGGCAGACTAGAGATTCAAAAGCCACACTGGGCTTATGGGTGAAATACCTAAATGCAGGCATTTAAAGTCAAACTGGAGAACTGTGGACCCCAGTGGAATGGTGGAAAGGTCCTCAGAGAAGCATGTTTCACTGGTTGAAGGAGGTCTAGCTCTTATGCAAAATATAAGGGTTTTTAAAAGTTAGGAACTTCAGCATCACTTTCAGTTTCTAAGAGTAAACAACCGAATCACAGCCAGATGTTTATATGTGACCCCAAGAGGTTCAGAACTCAGCAGAGCAGAGGAATAAAAATCAAAGGAAAACATGCTCACTGCTGAACCAAAGAGGGAGCCAGCTTTAAGTAAGCTCTTCATGCTGCCACCATCCATCTCACTAACATAAAACAGTAAAATCAGTTTTAGCGACTAGGACAGAAGGTGCCACGATAATTTGCAAATCTGGTGTGAAAGAACAGCTTGAAAAAAACAATGTGCAATTTTCACTGACTTATAGACAAGTCCAAGTGTGGCTATTTTCATAGTGTCTTTTACATGTGCATCCGTTGTGCTGGGCAGAGGACAGACCTCTCAGCAAACAGGAACGGATTACATCAGAAAGCACTCTGGGCAGGGCAGAAGGATGGGTGGTGGTGTGGCTCACCCACAGATTTTATATCAATCTCTGCTCAGTTTAGAAGATAGGAAATTACTAGCAAAAAGTCTTCTTTTTGTTTTGTTTTGTTTTTTAAACTTATAACATGGAATTTATAGTCTAATCTGGAAAGGGATGGCTAGAAAAAAGTTTGGGCCCACCAGCACTCACCAAATAAGAGAGCCAGTAATCACCAAACACTATTTATTTAAATAACATTAATTACAGTCTTTCCTCGTGCATGTCCTCTTTCCACCTTCAGAAAGGCTTCTGGAACTTTAGAAAAAGGAAAGGTTTTTTCAATAACTGGCTGAATCTGTAAAACACAAGAAGAGGTTGACTGGTAGGTAAGAACAGCGACATCCATCAAGGCAGGTAACGTCTGTAATCAGTTTCTTCACTAAGGCAGACCCAGCCTCTCTCCGGTCTGTCTGTGCCTCTGGGTAGGAGCTCTCTGCCAGGCCAGGCCTGTGACTGCTGCCCCTGTTCCCATCTGCTCCTCCTCTCTGTGAGGTAGCCCAGCTGCATCATCACTCCACCTAACTTCTGCTCGGCTGGTCATGTCACTCTCCTACTCAGAACCCTTCAACAGCCCCCAAAACTGCATTCAAAGGCCACCACCATCCAAATCTCAGCCCTCACACAGACTTCACACTTCACCAAAATGGTCTGCTTGTCATTGTCTGACATGGTGAGTTTGTGCCTCTCTGTGTTCTACCACCCTTCCCGCCCAGGCCCCACCCTTCCCTTCCTGACCTCCCAGTTTGCAGTGTTCTCTCAACTGCTACAGGACCCATGAGGCCCTCTTTATGGACTGCTTGTTACAGCTGAGTACATGTCTCACCTACCCAGTTGGGAAATACCAAAGAGGGTAGGTACCCCAAGGTTCTTGCTGTAGGTATCCCTGTGGCCCCTCACAGGCAGTGCACTGAATGAGGACAGATTTTTTTTGTTTTAATTTGTTAACTGTTTGGCATATTTACTCGACCAGAGCTGAGAGTATCTGTGGTATAGGCCACCTCTTTTGTATCCTCCACAACACCCAGAACAATGCTAGGCATGTGACAGGAGCTTAATACATATCACTTATATCTATGACAAAGTAGGCAAGACTACAGTGGGGTAAAGACAGTCTTTTCAATAAATCGTGTTGGAAAAACTGGGCAGACACATAAAAAATGAAACTAGTCCACTTTCTCACACCATATATAAGAATAAACTAAAACTGGATTAAAGTAAGACCTAAAACCATGAAACTCCTAGAAAAAAAACATAGGCAGTAAACTGTTTGACACTGCTCAAAGCAACATTTTTTTGGCTCTATCTCCTAGGGCAGTAGTCGGCAAACTGCGGCTCGCGAGCCGCGGTTTGCCGCTCTGTTGACTAATGAGTTTGCCAACCACTGTGGTAGGGGCTTAATCACAAAGGAACAACAACAGCCTGTAATTATTGGAATCGAGAGTCTAGGTCAGTGGTCGGCAAACTCATTAGTCAACAGAGCGGCAAACCGGGCGAAGGAAACCAACAAAATAAAAAGACAACTTACTGAATGTGAGAAGATACTCACCAATGATACATCTGAAAAGGGCTAATATTCAAGTATACAAGGAACTCATACAACTCAATGCCCCAAAACAAACAATCTGATTAAAAAATAGGCAGAGGACCAAATAGACATTTCTCCAAAGAGGACATATGGTGGCCAACAGACATATAAAAAGATGCTCGATGTCAGTAATAATCAAGGAAATACAAATTAAAACCACAATTATATATCACCTCACACCTGTGCCTATCATCAATAAATCAACAAACAACAAGTATTCACTGCAGCATTATTAGAGGTGGAAGCAACTTAAGTGTCCATCAATAGACAACTGCCTAAAGAAGATGCAGTACATATATACAATGGAATATTACTCAACTGTAAAAAAGAATGAAATCTTGCCATTTGTGACAACATGGATGGACCTACAGGGTAGTATTATACTGTGAAATAAATCAGACAGAGAAAGACAAATACCATACAATTTGCTTATGTATGGAATCAAAAAAGAAATGAACAAACAAAACAGAAACAAACTCACAGATATAGAGAACAAAACTGATGGTCACAAGATGGAGTTGAGAGGCTGGGGAGGAGGGTTGAGAGGCTAGGTGAAAAGGGGAAGGGATTAAAATGCTAGTTATAAAAAAAAGTTACAGGATATAAAGTACAGCGTAGGGAATCCTATATAATAAAAGCCTAATATGCTAAGTATCCGGTTATCTGGTTGTTCAACCAATCAAAGCATAATATGCTAATGATATGCTAAGGCTGCTCAACTGCTCACTATGACATGCACTGACCACCAGGAGGCACATGCTCCTAGGTTAGCTTTCTGCTAGGGTCCAACCAATCAGGACTGAGCGAGAAGGGCCAGACACGTCCTCTCATGGTCCCTCCCTGGCTGGCCAACCGCCCGCATCCCTCCCCAGCCCTGATCATGCACTGATTGGGGCCCTTCCACCTTACCTGAGCCCTCTCCCAATGCTGGCTGAGGGACCCTCCCTCCCAAGTGCATGAATTTCGTGCACCAGGCCTCTAGTTTAGTCAATAATATTGGAGTAACTATGTATGGTGTTACATGGGTATTGGAAATATCAGGGTGATGACTTTATAAGTTATATAAATGTCTAACCGCTATGTTGTACATCTGAAATGAATATCTACACTAATAAAAGAGAAACATGCAAATTGACGATACCTCCGCTACGCCCACCAGCCACACCCACCAGCCAATCAGGAGCGAGTATGCAAATTAACACAACAAAGATGGCTGCGGCCAGAGAGAGAGCAGGAGGCTTGGGTTTCCCCGGCAATGGAGGAAGCCAAGCTTCCCGCGTGCCCTGGCCTCTGCTCAAGGCTACAAAGTTTCAATTATAGAAGATAAATCCCAGATCCCAGGGCCTCCGCTTGGGTCGCCGGGGGGCGTGGCCGGCCTGCAAACCACCACAGGCCCCTCACCCAGGCCGCCCCATGCCCCAAGGGAACCCCCACCCTGATCTGGGACACCCTTCAGGACAAACCAGCCAACCCCCACCCATGCACCAGGCCTCTATCCTATCTAATAAAAGAGTGATATGCAAATTGACCATCACTCCAACACACAAGATGGCTGCCCCCATGTGGACACAAGATGGCCGCCACATGATGGCCAGCAGGGGAGGGCAGTTGGGAGGGACCAGGCCTGCAAGGGAGGGCAGTTGGGGGGGACCCAGGCCAGCAGGGGAGGGCAGTTGGGGGTGACCAGGCCTGCAGGGGAGGGCAGTTAGGGGTGACCAGGCCTGCAGGGGAGGGCAGTTAGGGGCAATCAGGCTGGCAGGGGTGGTTAGGGGGTGATCAGGCTGGCAGGGAGAAGTGGTTAGGGGCAATCAGGAAGGCAGGCAGGCGAGCAGTTGGGAGCCAGCAGTCCTGGATTATGAGAGGGATGTCCAACTGCCCGTTTAGGCCCAATTCTACTGGGATCGGGCCTAAATGGGCAGTCGGACATCCCTCAAGGGGTCCCAGATTGGAGAGGGTGCAGGCTGGGCTGAGGGACACACACACCTGTGCACGAATTTTGTGCACTGGGCCTCTAGTAATGTATATCACCTATAGTTGAAAAATAAATATTTTTAAAATGAATACAGAAAAATAAGACACGGTTAATAAAAAAATTTTTTTTTAATATCACTTAGGTGAAAACCAGTCAGATAACTGGGAAATAAGAGTTGTATGTGGGCAATCTGGGCCTGAGGAGAATTCGCCAAGGGCTGGAACTGCCCTGGGAGACTTGGCTGAATAGCAAAGATGTTGGTCAGCCTCAGCCCTTCACAAATGCCTGAATGTTATTTTTACCACACGGTTCAATGGTACTACCAAACACCTCCTTCAGAAACTAGGTCCCAGGTAGCACCCTCTCCCCATTCTGAGCTCTTCATTTTTCAAAGCTTCAAGCAAAGTCAATAACTGACACAGTGGACCACCTCCTGTACCTCCACGGGGTAAGTTGTCAGAAGGCATAAGCCAACGCATATGTTTTCTGATACTTTTCCTTTTACAAAAGGAAGAAGAGTTATGTAGTGTTCGGATGCACCTTTCTCTTGTGTGAATTTCCCAGCTCAGCCACCAGAAGAGCACCTCAGACTCAAACGTTCCCTTCTCCAAGGAGTTGGAAGTTCTTCTGTACGCACAAATCACAATAAGCTCATGATAAAAGTAACAGCTGATACGTGTTGTCCTCCCTGCGACAGGTGCCCTTCTAAGTGCTCTATATAGTTTACCTCATTTAATCCCTATAGCCACTTTACAAGGTTGGTACTATTCCCACTTTACAGATGAAGAAATTAAGGCACAGAGTTAAGTAAGTTGTCCATCACATAACTGCCAAGTGGTAAGGCAGAATTCGATCTACTACCAGAGTCTGTGCTCTCACAACTGCTCACTGAGCCTTTCATATAATGTCAGCTGCTTTCTACAGCTCCTTCTAAAATATTAAGGTGGGGAAAGGTAGCCAAGGATTATAACCACTTACCTGTATTTTGGCTGGCCTGCCTCGTGCTATGGGACCATGCCAGCTGCAGAAGTGGTCCCTAAACCCTGTGTCCAATGCCACCCCTCCCATCAGCACCATGGAGGACATCCCTGATCAGTAATCATGGTCCTCCCAGCAAGCTGAGCATGACTTTCAGAACTTAACATTGCAGCCACTATGAACAGATCTGAGCCGGCTTGTCAGATGAAACCTATTTGCCTTCTCTGCTAAAAAGAATGGAATGCACTAATGTTGTGTCTTGCATGTCCCACAAGAAACCTCCTAACCCTCCAATCTCTCTAAAGCTCCTGGGACATTGTTTTCTGGATGCTGATTGCCTAAAAAGGAATCACCTGAATGCATGCTTAAAATGCAGAGTCCTTGGCCTCCTAAATCAGAATCTCTAGGGATGAGGTGGAGACAATTCATTTGAAATAAGCTTCCCAGGTGAATTTCTGCACACTAGCAGCCTTTTGCCCTATTCTTAGGGTCCCTGACTCATATCATACACATATTTATTCATTCATTCCACAAAGACTGACTGTGTGCCTTCTAAGTGCTAGGCACTAATCCAAAGCCGGAACACAAAACAGGCACCTGTGACAAATTAAGAAAGAAAGGAGGCAGTGACACAGACTCGTCATAGAGCATTGGACACCAGTCACAGAACAAGGCAGCAGCATGGCCCAGAGGCCCCAGAGGAGCCTGAATTCACTGCTCCGCTCCAGCACGAGCTGCCTCAGGTCATCCCGCTCTGGTCACTTTAGACTCTGACGGGAGACCGGGTCTGGAACTGATGACACAGGCCGCTTGCAGCCACTGCACACTTTAATCGGGCTGGTCAGGCCTATTGTAGCGGATAACCCCAGAAGGCTGACTGTGGCATAATGAGTCATTCAGCTCTTCCCATAAGTGACAAAAAAAAGAGGCTCTTGATTAACAGGCAGGCAAATGCCAATGTTGGCTGAATATGCGACGGAGATTAACTTAGATAATGAGGCAGTGTCTGTGGACAGCTTTGCTTCAGACCAACAATGCTCGTTTGTTATGGACAAAGGGATCAGGGTAAAAACCCAGAGGGGAAAGAAAGGTGACACGCAGTGAGGTGGAGACGGTTATGTGATGACACTGCTATAGTCCACCCAGCACAGGGAGCCCTGTTATAAAGCGAGTGGGCTCATCACCACACCTCCACTGCGGACGGGCTCACAGCTGACCGGGAGGCAGATGCCATGGCAGCAGCACTCATTCCAGTCTTGGCCCCAAACTCGGGGTCTCCTGATGGTGCCTTACCTTCCTTAAACACAGGCTGTAGAAAGCCAGGCCCCAGGGGCTGGCACTTGTTGCCTGACATCCCTCCTATGAGGAGTTAGGGACAGTGGGAACCTCAGCCTCCCTTGTTCCTCCGAGGCATACTGATGCTTACCAGCCTCGGAGCAAAACCCTGTCTGCCCCTTGAGGGAAAGAGGCAAGAAAAGCCCGCTCACCACGAAGCACAGGAAAGCTGGTGGTGCAAGGACATCATCCAAACAGGCACAGCAGAAGGTTTTCCCTCAATTCCCATTTTCCCCGTGAGCTCTGCAGAACAGGAGAGCTTAAAAGGCACCCCAATACTAAGCGAGCCTATTTGAGAGGTTGGGAAACCGAACCGCAAGTGGTTAAGTGCAAGGTCAGAGCAGTCAGCAGAGGAGACACATTCAGGACAGCATGTGTGAGTGCCTGTGGGGAGGGAAGCTCGGGGCAGTCTGCCCAGCTGTCCTCCAGACCCTGCCTCAGCCTCCACAGCACATGGAAACCGCAGATCTCAGAGGGCGGGGTGTATGAGGAGAGACAGACGAGTGACAGAAACCACCAAGATGACCTAAGGGTCCTGGCATGAGTCCAAGTCCACACTTCTGTGGCCAGACACCAGGGACCCAGGGTAGGGTGACAGAACCACAGTTCCAGCCTCTTGAACAGGTATGGCCCTGACCTCCGAGATAGGTTCAATATTTCCAGGGTCGGGGTAAAGGGGAATGAGGGGACTTAAACTAAGGAGACATAAAGAAGACAAAAGAAAGAGGCAGACTTTGTTTGGATTTGCTATTTCTGGAACTTCCTGCCCTAGATAGAAAACATTAAGCTAGAAGATAGGCGGTGAGATGGGGTGGGATGGGGATACTCTCAAAGGGAGTAACTGTGCCCATTTTGGAAAGCATCCAGGACTTGTCCCTGGGTCCCCATGAAAAAAAGGCACTCCTTCCTGCCAGGTGTGAGGGAAACTCTGCCTATATTTCCTCACAGAAATAATCTCAGCAGCATCCGAAAACGTCTGTGGCGTCAAGGCTTCAGATCCATGAGGCACTTGCCATATCTGGCAAGACAGCCCTCTTCTAGTGTTCCTAGGATTCAATCCCTGGTCACTGCATTCTTTCTGTGGAGGAAAAAATCCAGTTGCCAATAAGGAGCCTACAGTTTTGCAATGTAATTAACTGCCTAAACTAGGGCCTGGTCATCTCAACAGGGGTCTGGGAAATTGCCTGACTCGGAATTTGGTACATTTTTTTCTCTAAAACTGTACTATATGTAACCTCTAGCCACATGTGGCTATTTGAATTTAAGCTAATCAAAAGTCAATAAAATGAAACAGTCCCTCAGTTGCACTAGCCACCTTTCAAGTGGTCAACAGCCACATGTGGCTAGTGGCTACCAGACTGCACAGTGCAGACAGAGAACTTCTCCATCCCTACAGGGAGCCAGTGTATAGCACTGCTCAGAGGTAACTCAGCGTTGCCAAAATACCTCTCCACACCCTACTGGGTGAAAGAGAGTTCCAGTGGGCCCTCAGTAAATGTTCTGAATTAATTTCTAATTAGTACATAGGAACTATTCTGATGCTTTATGTCAAATAAAGACAAAACAGAAGTATCTACATCATCACTCAATCAAGAAGCTTGGCTGGTCACCTAGGATCTTCAATAGACCTGTGGACATTAAGTATATGGCATCAAAGGTCTTTAATTATCACATGAAGAACGTGTGCAAAGAAACATACTAAAAAAGATGAAAGGGTACAAAGAAAAATTTCCCTCCCATACTCGATCCTCAGCCACCTAGTTCCCCTCCTCAAGGGCAGCCAATATTTTAATTTTTTTTAAAATCTTTTGAGATATTTTATGCTTGTGGCAGCCAGAGTAACAAAACCTGCGAATATGATAACTTAATTTGCAAAAGGGTCTCTGCAGATGAGATTGTGGTCAGGATCTTGAGGTGGGGGAATTAGCTGGGTAGATCCAACATAATCACAAGGGGGAGCAGAGGATTAGTCAGAAGGAGAGAGATGATAATGGAAGCAGAGGTCAAAGTGACACAAGGCCATGAGCCAAGGAATATCGGCAGCCTCTAGAAGCTGGAGAAGGCAAAGAAACAGGCCCTCCCCACCACCTGCCTCCAAAGGAACACAGATCTGCTGACCCATTTTGGACTTCTGACCTCCACAACTATAAGATAAGTGTTATTTTAAGCCACAACACTTATGGTAATTTGTTACAGCACCAATAAGAAACTAACACAGGCATATGAAGGCAAATATATATAAATATTTTCCCTGAAAGCACAGTCATTGTTTCATTGGCGGATTGCAATCTTAAGATTGCCTCATCACCTCCTCTCAGTCCTGAGAGATACTGACAGATTCAAGAAGAGGATTTTGTAGATAGAATTCAAACTTCACCTATCTAATATTTGGATGATTAAGCAAGCAAAAAACAATGAAGGTTCTGTGAGAAATTTATTTTTATTTTTTTAAGATTTTTAATTGATTTTTCTAGAGTAAGAGGAAGAGAGAGGAAGACAGGAGAGAAACATCAATGTGAGAGTGAAACATCGATAGGCTGCCTCTTGCATGCCCCCTACTGAGGATAGAACTGACAACCTTTCGGCCCAATCCTCACCAACTGACAATACCCAACCAACTGAGTCCTACTGGCCAGGGAGAGAAATTTAGTTTTTAACTATTATTGTCCCAATCTTAAAGACAGCAAAGGATGGTAGAAGGAACTGTCCCAGAGTTCATGAGACCTGGGCCCTGCCTAGCTCTGTGACCTTGAACATGTCATTTAGTCTCTTAGAGCCTCAGTCTCTCTAAACGTGACACAGTGGCAGGATGGGGAGTGGAGGAGGGGAGGACAGTAAGCTAGATATGTGCTAGGTTTTCATGTTTTTAATCTTTGAGTATGTTAATCAATGACACATGTTTGGCCCAAATCTAATATTTGCTATGGCCCTCCCACTCCCAACCAAAAATGATGGCTAAATAGTATAAAAAAACAAAAAAAGCTTATTGTGCTTAGCAGAAAATGGCACAAGGCACAATTTCAGCTGCCCATTATACTCAATGTGTTGATTATAAATCATTCTCTGTATCAGCCTACTGATACAGAGAACATATTTGGAATACCCAAAAAACTGGTAACACTAGTTGCATCTGACAGGGAGAATCTCAGTCACTGAGGGACAGGAGTCAAAGGAAGATTTCTTGAAATTACTTTTCCTAGCTTTTAAATTTAAACCTTGCAAATGTATATCTATTTAAAAACTTTAAATAGATTTTAAAAGAGTAGGTTCTTTTGGTTCATGGTTTCACAGTGTCAAACAACTACAGACCCTCTATCAGATGCCTCCAATTAGAGTCATTAAACACTCAGCCAAAACCTAAAGAATGTCAATCTTTACTAACCACACAATATGTAAGTAGACCAGATACGTAATCCTTTCTGATTTCCAAGTGTAGGCAGTCAGTGACCTGTTGCGCCCACAAAGAAAAAGGATGAACGATAAGACAGCCGACCTCACCAGGGCATCCAATGTCACATATCAACTTCCATGGTTCCAGAGCCCTTCACTGTCAGAATTACACCCAAGCCCAAGTAACCCTGGTGCAGACAAGGTCAGAAGACTATTTCCTTACTGCTCCTCGTTCAAGGATACTTCAAGGGCATCTATATTTCTATCATTTCCTTTATTAGCCATTCTACCAGTTATCTGCCAAATTTAATAGATACATATACACAAGTCACCTCTTTTCTTTGTTTCGTAAATAGTATTTTCTAGGTAGAGAGAAAGAGACAGTGTTTTGAATACAAAGCGGTAGTGGTAAGCAAAAGGACAGCCTGAAGCAGCTATCAGGACAAGCACAGTTGTGTGGTGGCCGCTGTAGGACAGGGACCTCTCTAATAACGGGCTCCAACCACATGAGCACTATGCAGAATCATGGGCCAAATTATCTTACAATAGTTTATTCTCGTCTTTCTAAAAATAAAATAAGCATCCAAGGGATGTGGGAAGACCCCTGCAAAGGGGCACTCACACAGTGATAATAAGGCTGAGCCCTCCATCTACACAGCCAGATTCAGAAGTCTGAGAAAAGGCATGCAAATTTGGAACCAAAAAATTTAGGGAAGAGTAGTAGGTCTTTACTATCACATACTGTATGTAGTTCCTTGGCTGTAATAGAATTTAAAAAACAAAACAGTACATGTACAAAAAGAAGTCAGACGTTTCTAAGAACTGTCCATTTCACAACTGAAATAGAACGATAAAATGGGCCAGCAAGGGGCAGGTGCCAGCAGAAGCAAGTCGATCGCAAAGGGTCTTTGCAAGTGGCTTAGCATGGATCACGCGGTGGTAATGCTGGCCCTGCTCCAATCACTTTCCCTGCCCACTGTAAAATGACAAGGGAAGTCCCAGATCATACTTAGGCACTGAGAATGCAGCTGAAGGTGGAGAAGGAAAAGCACAGGACTGGGAGTCAGGAAGTATGAATTCTGGTCCCACCTCTGCAAATGAGCAAGTCCCATTATCTCTTTGAGCCAGTTTTCTCATCTGTAAAATGGGAATGATTTTATCTATGCCCTCATGCAATCCTCTAGAGTATACAAGGTTCTCCATCCTATAATTCCATATAATCTCTCAATAAAGTCATAAATATCAGCACCAAAATATGAGTTTTCCTTCTGGGTTATCTTTCAAAGATGGAATATCAGGGTGATTAAGATTGTGTATGAACTCAAACGGCAGTAGCTGAGGAGACTTTCAACCCTCAACAGCCCTGAAAGGCCTTTTGATACCCCAAAAGATATGACCAGACTATAAGCAGCAGTCCTTCCCCACAATGCCCACTGCAGGATAGCCACGAGTGGTCGGAAAACCAACCAGTTATCCCCACAAAGTCTCCATCCATCCTCACCCATGTCCTGCCCATCAACCCTCTCAGGTATACCATTTACTGGCCCTCGATTTTCTTACACCAGCCAGGGAACAGGAGACCCCGGTACCTGACTTTCAGTCCAGTTCTGTTGGGGTTTAAATTCCAATGTTTGGTCTCCTTGCCCGTCTGGAAATCTGCTTACTTCCAGAAGCAGTTCTATTGTAAACTCACAAGTGTGCCCCATCTCCGTGCACCTTCATGGTGCCTTCTTTTCAAGACCATCAGCAAAAGAGTAGCAGCCCAGCTACAGACCCCAGCTCTGCTAACCACTAACCAATGGTCCTCAGGGGAATCATATAACCTCTCTGGGCCTGCCTCTTCATCTATAAACCAAAAGGATTAGACTAGACAGTGTGAGCTCTTTTTCAGGTATAGCAGTTTACGTCTATGATTCCCAAGGAGGTAGAACCAAAAACACGGCACTTAAATTTGGCCACGTGAGGCAGCACACATGCTGGTTGAGCCCACCTCTGCAGAGTTCCCAAGGACTGGGCTTGGTGGGCAAGTTGCCCAGATTATAAGGAACACTCTAGCAATACAACAGGCTGCACATACCTTTCCCTCATCCACGAGCTTTGCAATGTCATCCAGATATAGACCACTGGCCATGAAAAAGGCCCAGCGGTAATGGACTCCTTGCCAGAAATGCTAAAATGAAAAGGAAAAAAAGACATGTCAAATACAGAAAAGGATAAATTCTGACTAAATGCAAATTTAGTGAGAAGTATTTTCTGGAGGACTAGGACAGACAAACTGACTTCCCATTTCACGCTGCCACAATGAGCTGCATGCCCAGCACCTTGGCACAGTGAATGACAGATAGTGAATGCTCCGTGAATGTTTAGTAAATAAATGAATGAACAAAAAAAAAAAATCCCTGTGATCTCAGGCTTCTTCACCAACATGCAATTGACAAGTAAGCACAGGAAAGCTCTCCTTAAAATGACAGTCTAGATGGTCTAACACACTCAATTTCTTCTCTATGAGAAACTATGGCTGATACCTCTAGGCCTTCTCTACTAAGGTTTGAGTTAAGGCCAAGAGGCACCAGAAAAGAGCTTTTTACCTAATTCAAGAATTCTTTGGGGGTAGTAAGGCATCAAAATATAATTTTAGATAAGAAATCCAATCACAGTGGGTTTTTTTTCTGGCTCTGAGAGTAATAAGATAGTTTTAAAGGCAAAACAAAGTTAGGGTTTTTTTACATATCATGGCTGGGTCTTCCCCTATAGTTACAGCAAGTCCACAGCCACCTGATTTATAATGGGACAAAACATCTCCTGGTGAAGATAAACAAAAATCTTACACCAAGAGGGTTCATGATCACTCTACTGCCATACCTACTTTGAATTGTTATTATTTATTATCATTAGGCCATGATGAAAACAACAAGTGAGCTGAGGGTCTCCATGATACCCCATTGACCTGCCCAACTACATTTGGTCAGATGTGAGCTATGAGGCCGCCAGGACCATGTGCCTCCCTCCCTGCATGTGCCCACAGCTGCTGGGATGGCTGACTCCTCTTCCCTGAGCCCGCCCTCACGTTGCCTCAGCTTGAATCTGCTGCTACCAAGGCATGGAGCTGGCAAGTATAATGGAACTCCCTGCTACTCGAGCTCAGGCACTTAATAGCTGTGCTATTTAGGTCAAGCTACTTCTTTCGGCCTGTTTCCTGGCCTGCAGAATGGTGATGCCACCACCTAGCGCACAGGGTTGTTGGAAGGGTTAAATGAGAATGCATGTAAAATGCCCAATACATAAAAAGTATACAATAAATGTTTCACCTAGGGCTAAAGTAAAGCTTACTGAGGAAAGACTGGGGCAATGTCAAATGAGAGTTAAGACTAGAAAGAAAGATAAAACCAAGCTGTTGTCTAGGCAGAGCTTCACAGCAGGTGTCAGGAATGGCTTACAGATTTGGTCAAGTGACCCTACAGTTTATTGTCTAACCTGGAACAACTGTGAGAGTTAAAGAAGTTACCATTAATAATTATCCCAAGACCACAGATGCAAACAGAACCAAGTTTACCCTAGAATAGGTGTAATGGGACAGGGACCCCCGTCAGCCCTTGGGATAGCAGGGCAGAGCTTGGGCTGCAGAGTCTCTAGTTTGTTCTTGACCCAGAGGAGCCTCAATATGCTCTTCAAATACTTTCATATTCTATGTGTGTCAGAGCATGAAAGAGGTCAGGAAACACTGGTCTAGGTAACTAACTTAAAAAAAAGAAAGGCAAAAAAATACAGTTTTAAGCACTGAGATTATCCCAAGCTTATAGGGGGCCCAGTTAATTGCATTCACAGACCAGCTCATGTACTTCCTGCTAAGGTCTAGCCTTACAGACTACAATGAAAACATTCTGGTAATTGTTTAGGGTTTTAAAGAAGGAATAGCAATAGTCACCACTGCCATGTCTATAACTCTTTACAGTGGGTTGCCCTGTAAAGTGAAACTTCTGGTCTGCAACAGCAGAATTTTTACTTTTTTTTCCAGGCCATTACAGGAGTGCGTAAACCAGAGCAGGCAGGAGAGCCCAGAGCACTACAATGAGGCTTTAACTGCACATTCTCAGAAAGACATCAGAAACTACTTAAAAGGTTTTCACATGAGATTACCACTATCATCTTTCAAGCAGGGAGAAAGGGAAAATGAAGAGAGCTATGCCTGTTTTACTCTCAGAAGCCAGCTCTGAAGGTTAAATTGTAAGGGGACTCACTGGAATACAAACTGTAAAACCGTTTAGAAAACTTAAACTTATATTTTAAAGCTCTTGGAAAGCCTGGGCTTTGTGAAAAGGGAAAGAAGAGACAAATCATAGTACGTTCCCTTTCTCTCACAGAGCACCCCGTGGACACTTTTTGGCTGCGTCTGGACCCAGTGAAAATGAAGACCCCGGAGCACTGTGCTGGGTGTTCACCTCTATCACCCACACATGGTTCCTAAGAACTGAGCTGGTCTCTTTTAGCACAGCTCTTCACTACCACTTCTAAGTGTGTAGTTAGTACACAGAATCCGAGAGACCGAAGTCCTAAAGTTCACTCCCAGAAAGGTCCCAAATTAATTTCTAGAATAAAAAAAAGTTAAGATAATTATCAAGCCAGTCATCTCACAAATATGGGTCAGTGATGGAGGGCTCGACACAGTGACTCACAACCTTTTACTGTAAAGGAACCTTCTACTGCCTTTTTCCTTTGTCTAATTAATGAAATAGAATTTATCTTCCTTTTTTGTATCACTTATTCCACCTTATCACTAATTCAGATTTTAAACCAATGACCTATGATTACCAACAGTGTATAAGGTGGAATTATGTAAGGCTCAGTCGTCACTGTGAGGACGACAGGCTATCACGTTAAGTAAGAACAAACACTCAAGCCACCAGTCCTGTAACCAAGGCTGCACATCTCTAGGCCCACCACACACTGGGTGTGTTCAGGTGGGGACACAGCTCCTTAACCCTTTGCACTCGCTTGCTTTTTTCTCGAGCTGCTACCAATGCTAACTGTGTCGAGTCACACTCGACATCTGAGTGCAAAAGGTTAAGCCCTGGTAACAGTGGCCCTGTTAACAGTCAGGATGACTAATCAAGCGTCAGAAACTCCCAGAACGCCATCAATAGCTAGAGTTTCTGATCCATATGGGATGTGCAGTGTTGGGACAATCAATACAAATCCAGGAAAGGCCTGATGGTTCTATGAGTCTTTGTAGTCTCACTGAAGTAAGACTACAATTTCTTTCAGGTTTTTGAAATTCAAAAATTGCCCACGGACTTCTAAAGATCTGAAAGCCCCAACTGGAAATCACTGGCATATCCCAATCCTATGAACATAAAAACAGCCAGCTGCACACTTACTAAAATTTTCACCTTCCCATACAAGAGACCTTATGTGTTAAGACTGGTGAAGATAGAGAGCATCAGGTATAGGCAAGAAAAAAGCAGAAGGTATATCAGATGGTAACAATAAAGGCTAACATTTAACAGGAGCTTTTCATTGTGCCAAGTCCTTCACATGGACTATCGCATTTAACCCTTACAACGTGAGGTAAGGCATATATCCTACTAGCCCCGTGTTACAGGTGAAGACATCAAGGTCTAGTGACATTGATTTGTAAGGGGTCACACAGCTACTAAGGAGGCTGAAATCTGAACACAGTCAGGGTGCGACTCCAAAGCCCATGCTTGTCTCCAAGATGAAAGAAACTGGCTGGGTGGAAATCAGTTTCCAGGAGCAAGAGGCACTTGCTTGTTCTCACCAACCAGGACCTGAATCCTTACCTTTAGTGTCTTAGAGCCCATGGTGACGCCCGTCTGCAACATGCCATCTGCTATGCCCAACCGGTCCATGTTCAGGAGAAAGGGAGTCACCAAAGTCACGTATGTGGCTCCTGACCATTTCTTGAGTAAATTTAGAGCCCATGTTTCAGTGGATCCACCAACATTATCAAGGATAAAATCAAACCTGGGGAGGAAGAAGCAAATCAAAATATCCTTGTCAGTCTTTACCCAGGGCTCCAATCCCCCTTCAATCCCATCACCATTAGCCATAGGGTTTCTCTCAGAGACAGTCACAAACTAAACTGTGCTGTGCTATCCAGCCAGGGGGTGGCTGCTTTGACAAAGGAGTAAAGGGAATAGCCACTTACTGAATCTCTGGCTTTTCTCCTAGATAAGTCAAACGTGACTGATTTTTTGTGTCATAAAATCAAATTTTCTAATACTTTAAGAATGATTTAAACAAGCGGTTGTTAATAGAGGGTGATTTTAGCTCCCAGGGGACCTATTAGGCAATGTCTAGAGGCATTTTTAGTTGTCACAACCCTGGAAGGTGGTGAGAAGAGGCTACTGGCCAAGCTTCCCACCTGCCCTGGCCGGCACTGGCCTCCACTCAAGGCTACAAAGTTTCAATTATAGAAGATAAATAAATCCAACAAAAATGGCAGCAGCCATGGAGCTGGAGCAAGCAGGAGGCTTGGGTTGCCCCCGGCGATGGAGGAAGCCAAGCTTCCCGCCCACCCTGGCCAGCCCTGGCCTCTGCTCAAGGCTACAAAGTTTCAATTATAGAAGATAAATAAATCCTAGATACTTGCTTCCAGCCGGCCCTGGCCTCCGTTCAAGGAGGTGCTGAAAAAAAAAAAAAAAAAGGAGGGGCTGGGACCTTGGGTCACTGGGGGGTGATCAGGCCAGGATGGGATGGCAGGGGGTAAGCAGACCAGCAGGGGGGCTAGTTGGGGGTGAGCAGACAGTCAGTGGGGGTCAGTTGGAGGTGATCAAGACAGCAGAGGGGGCAGTTTGGAGTGAGCAGGCCAGCAGGGGGGCAGTTGGGGGTGAGCAGGCTGGCACGGGGGGGCAGTTTGGGGTGATCAGGCTGGCAGGGGGGGCATTTGGGGGTGAGCAGGCCGGCGGCAGGGGGCAGTTGGGGGAGAGCAGGCCGGCAGGCAGAGTGGTTAGGGGCAATCAGGCAGGCAGGCAGGCAGGTGAGCAGCTGGAGCCAGCAGTCCTGGATTGTGAGAGGGATGTCTGATTGCTGGTTTAGGCTTGATCCCTGTAAACCGTCATTAGGACATCCTTCGAGGGGTCCCAGATTGGAGAGGGTGCAGGCCGGGTTGAGGAACATCCCCCCCCACACACACCCGCCACACTAATTTCATGCACCGGGCTACTAGTAAGTTATAAAGATAAATTTTAACTAAAGCTGTCAAAATAAAAAAAAAGTAATGGTCTACATTTGTAAGCTGATGAGATCCCCCTATTGGAAAAGAGTAAGCAAAGGAATAAGACCACTCGTGAGCAATGTGGAGGAGCAAACTGTAGCACAGCTGTGGGTGCTGGTCTGAGTGTGCTACAGCCTTTCATTTGTCAGGTTCCCTGTTCTCTGGTGACATACTCCAGACATGTTAAAAGGTAAGGTAGATAAAGGGCAATGGGTTGGCCTTGGCCTCAGTCTCATACTGCTGTTCCTAGAGGCAGCAGAAGGTATGAGATCAGTGGAAACTACCACTACCTAGAAGCCAGATCTCAAAGGCCCAGAGAGGCCTAGGTTCTGACACACAGGGTGGAAGTAGTGGACAAGATTCTGCCAGGGACCGTGTCACCCCTCAAACATGCCAAGTGAGTTCCACCACGGGGGCTTTATATTTGCTATTGCCTCCATCTGGAACAACTGCTCTGCTCCTAAGTTTCCCTCAATAACTCAGTAAACAAATATTTTGGTTGTTGGTTTACTTTGTGTGTGTTTTTGCTTATTGAGCACCCCACTACATGCTACTATACTATTCCAAGTGGAGGGATACAACAGGGAACAGGTTTTTAAAAAATCCCACTCTCCTGGCTTGCCCTCAGATGCCTCTGTTCCAATGCTTCAGAGGCATTTTTAAAATACAGTATATCAAACAGACTCCTCACCAATCATTTGTTTTCCCATTTCCCTGCATCGGTGTTCTTGAGAGCACTTGCCAATGAAGCCTCCCTGACTAGAATATAAGTGCCATGAAAGGGAAATCTGTCTTGTTCACCAATGTATCTCATCCTGTGCTTAGAACACTGTTTGGCAAGAGTGGAGGCTCCATAAACAGTTGAAGGAATAAACAGTTGAAACAGTTCCTGGGTGCACTGCCATACTGCTGTTGGGAGCTGGGGTGCTGGCTGAGAAAGGCTAGGCAGTCAGACAGGGGCTCCCTTTTTTCTCCTTTTTTTTTTAAGCCATGAAAATATATTTCTACACAAAGTGGGCAAGAATAACTGGCTTCTGAAAAGTAATCGAAAAAGGAAACACCTTTGAAAAAGAAGCAGTAAGCGCTGGCCCATGTGGCTCAGTTGGCTGGACACTGAAAGATGGCCAGTTTGATTCTCAGTAAAGAAAAAGAAGCAGTAGATTTCTAAACACTTCTAGGTTATGCTCTCAGCATATCTTGGCCAGATGAAGACCAGATTAGTAAGCACCCACAGTCAAGATGAACAGGGCCTGGGAGAACGCCTGAATCTGCTCCCGTTTGTACATTAGGCCAAACCACAGCCTGGCATTCAGAGGCACTGAGAACATTCACAGTGCTCCCATCATCAACATTTATGCTGCCTTTGTTTCTGTGAAGCCCTTATTAAGCCAAAAATGTGTTTAGTGCTAAGCATAAATTTTCATGCACTGCTCTAAGTTCTTCCTGTGGTGACAGATGCCATCAAAAGGAACACACTTCCAATTTTGCCTTCAGACCTGTTACAAGCCAGTAATGAAAGTTAACTGAAAAGACCACATAAGCAAAATATCTTCCTCAATACCTATCTCATTGTGTTACTGTGCTGTATTAACATCTGGAATTAAAACAGAAACCAACCTAAATGATTTCTAATGACACTGAATATTTTCATAGATTCTTCTCTAAGATTCCAACATGATCACCAAACCATCTCAGGCTTTCATTATCAACTGTGAACATTGTTCTAATACATACGGTTTTAAAGATTTCAATTGCTCCTCCACATTTCCAGATTTGTAATCAATTACATCATCTGCCCCAAGTTTCTTTACAAGTCCACTGGCATCCTGAGAGCAAACTGCTGTCACATGAGCATCCCATGCTTTCATTACCTGCCAAATAAAAGGGGGGGAAGGGAGAAAGTAGAAAACTGCATTTTTTAAAATAGCTGGCACCACGTGTACATATATCAGCCTGATCTCTAGAGAACTCTAAGTGCTTCGTCTTAATGAGCACTACAGGAAACCATCTGTCAGAAACTAGTAAAAATGATTCAACTTTTGTTCACTCAGAAAATTCCAAGAAGTAGATCTCATTTCCCTGGATGAGACAGCCAGTCGCCTGTTGTCATGAAGTTATAACCAATCCAATCAGAGAAGGGCTCAATGCTTCACCAGTATCAGAAAAGACAGGAGTCTATAGCCTCAAATTTAGTACTTTTAAGGTTGACAAAAGTAAATGGCAAATATATATATATAAAACCCTAATATGCAAACAGACCAAACAGCGGAACAACCAATCACTATGACGTGCACTGACCACCAGGGGGCCTGCACGGAACAAGGCGGTGTCAGCCGCGGTGAGATGGTGGAGCAGGTGAGCTGGGGGGTGGGGGGTGGAGGGGCACCAGACCAAGGTCGGGCACCGGTCGCTCTGGTGGTTACTGAAAATTCTTTGCTCCTGAGCACAGCGGTCCCGCTCGGTGCTCACACTCACTGCTGGTGCCTAGCACTGACCCGATCACTCGGCACCGTCAGTGGGTGCGAGCGGTGGCTGCCGGCCCCAATCACCCCTTAGCACTTCTCTACTTCCCCCTGCTCCTGAGGGGCAATCGGGACCGGCAGCCACCACTCACCTGCTGCTGGCAACAGCCCTGCTCGCACCTGTTGCCGGCGCCCAGTGCCAGTCCCGATCGCTCAGGGTCAGCAGCGGGTGTGAGCGGCGGATGCCAACCCTGATCACCCAGACGGCTTATCCACCTCCCCTTGCTCCTGAGGGGCGATGGGGACAGCAGCCGTCACTCGCACCTGCTGCTGGTGCCGGCCCCAATCGCTCCACGCCATCAGCGGGTGCGAATAGGGCTGGCACCATCAGCGTGTGGGAGTGGTGGTGGTGGGAACGGGGCTGCCAGCAGACAGGACCAGGGACCGCGGCTGGTGGGGCATGGAGGATGGGCCGAGACCCGCCCCTGTGCCCACCGCTGCCTCACGGCCCACAGTTCCTTTCAAGGTGCACGAATTCATGCACTGGGCCCCTAGTAAATAAATAAAAACATGTTCTTAGAAAATGACAATTTTAAATATATTCAGGGAACATAAAAATGCAACATTTCTTCATCTGTATCTTTAATACAGTCTTGAGTAAGGCAGCTGTATCAAAGCAATTAGCTCTCCCTAGCTGGTTTGGCTCAGTTGATAGAGCATCAACATATGGAGCGAAGGGTTCCAGGTTCAATTCTGGTCAAGGGCACATGCTTGGGTTGGGCTTGATCCCCAGTAGGGGGTGTGCAGGAGGCAGCTAATCAATGATTTTCTCTCATTATTGATGTTTCAATCTCTCTCTTCCTCTCCCTTCCTCTCTGAAATCAATAAAAATATATATTTTTTTAAAAAGCAAGTAGCTCTCAGTACTAGGTAATAAATGATTAGATGCTTTTTAAAAGAAGTGAAGAAAATAAAACCACTTTATTTTTAGACATGATTACCTTGGAAGTAAAAAGACCTACATATATAGTTCCCACAGATATAAAATGTGAATGCCTGATATCCTACCTAATAATAGACAAATTGCAAATTGACCATACCTTCGCTATGCCCGCGATTGGCCAGGAGGAGCAGGGGGGCGGGACTCGGGGTGGCCAGGGTGGCTGATTGGGCCGGCGGGACGCTGAGCTCGCGTCGCCAGCGGCGGCTCGAGCTCAGCGTCTGTGCCATGGCTGTGCTGCGGCACAGAAGGGGCCTCTGAGGCAGCGAGCTCACGTCCCACCGCGGACCATCAAAAGCGGGGGAGCTGGGTGCCTGTCCGCTCAGGCACCAGGCCTTTCAGAAGCCTCCGGCGGGGTGGAGTCTTCTGAAAGGCCTGGTGCACCAGTGGACAGATACCCAGCTCCCCTGCGATCGAAAGCAAAAGCGTGGGAGCTGGGTGCCTGTCCGCTCAGGCACCAGGCCTTTCAGAAGCCTTCGCCGCACCAGAGGCTTCTGAAAGGCCTGGTGCACCAGGGGACAGGCACCCAGCTCCCCCGCGATCGAAAGCAAAAGCGTGGGAGCTGGGTGCCTGTCCGCTTAGGCACCAGGCCTTTCAGAAGCCTTCGCCGCACCAGAGGCTTCTGAAAGGCCTGGTGCACCAGCGGACAGGCACCCAGCTCCCCCGTGATCGAAAGCGAAAGCGTGTAGGGGACCCTACACGTGCATGATTCAATCATGCACTGGGCCTCTAGTTTTTTAAATAATAAGGAATGTCCTGGTTGGTGTGACTCAATTGATTGAGCCTCATCCCAAGCACAGAAAGGTTGCCAGTTCAATTCCCCATCAGAGCACATGCCTGGTTTGTGGGCTCAATCCCTGGTAGAGGGCGTGCAGGAAGCAGCCAATTGATGTTTCACACTCACATCAATGTTTCTCTCTTTCTCTCTCTCTCCCTTCCTTTCTCTCTAGAAAATCAATACAAATCTTAAATACAAAAAAAAAAATAATGAATAAAGGATTTAAAAACCATTTATAATCTTACCTAATCTCTCACTTTTAAAAGCAATATTGACCAAGGGTGTATATGCCCTGGAAATATGAGGGGAATTAACCCTTTGTACTCGCTTGCTTTTTTCTCGAGCTGCTACCGATGCTAACCGTGTCGAGTCACACTCGACATCCGAGTGCAAAAGGTTAAAACATTTAGGAGTGACATCATGTAAAATGTATGATGTTTATAGGCTGCAAACAGAGACACTTGAGTACAATGACATGTTGCTTTCAACAGCAAGTCCCAATCTATATTCAATTATGTGAAGAATATAATCTAAGATAAATATCCAGTACCTATATAAAAAAAGAGACTGTGGAGAAAAAAAGGAAATTATGTTTTAAGCACTACATTTAATGGTTTCTTTAAACAGTATTAAATCCTCAGGAAGAATTTATCACATGTTGAAACAGTTAAATGAATTTTTTCCAAATTTCTAGTTTTTCTTCTCCCATTTAGAACTATCTAGTATCTTTAAACACCACTAATAGATTTTAAAAACAGCTTTACCTTTAAAAAATTTTTATGTAAAATAAAGCACAAATATAAAAAAAATGCGTACATGGCAGACACAATGCAGAAACAGAAAACAGCAGCCATTCCAAAAGCTTTTCTATGTGCCCCACCCCAACACAAGTCTCTCCCTCCCTGGAAGTCATCATTATCCTGATGTTTACAGTAATCACCTCCATGCATTTAAAAATATTGTTTTAGCACCCAGATAAGCATTCTCTAGACACTATAGTTTAGTCTTGTGTATTTTTAAAATTCAATGTCTTCTAAGTCTCTTTTTAAACTATAGGTTCTTCTTCTAACCCTTCACTTTGTAATAAATTATCTGTGAAAAAACCCAGGCCATTGACCTGACCTGCAGTTTCCCAGTGAGGAATTTCTAATTGCACACTCGGGGCTCAGTTCCACATGCTGCTCTGTGCTCTGTGTCTTCTGTTTCAATCCCTCTAGCAAGACTATGGACAGTGTCTGGCAAAATGAGAGCAGGCACATCATGTCTGGTTGTTGCTCTTCTTCTTATCTTAGCAGCTGTCTACTGGTGGTTGCAAAATAATATTCTTTTTTTTTTTAATTTAGTAGTTGGAATACTTTTATGAAGAAACATGCTTTGTTTACTCAGATAAAGTTAATACAGTAAAGGCAAGACACATAATTGTTTACCTTTTTCAGTTTTAAAATAAGTTGGTCCTCTTCCAAAACTGAGCACTTTTAAAAAATATATCATCATGAATTCATGGAATTAAATATATTTGAAGGGTTTTGATCCATAATAATTACCATTATTACTGAAACTCAAAGTGTCACATCTTTGGGAGTTCCTTCAAGTTAATAGTTTCCTCGCTATTTAATATATTCCAAGCTCATTTTGTGCCCCAGATCTGGAATCTGCCATTTCTCCAAAAGCCCTGCTTTCTTTTAAGGAGCAAAGATATTTCACAAGACAGCTTTGCATACACCAGTACACAAAATATGTCGAGTTCATATTGATCCTTCCTATTCAAATTCAAGACTACAAAGCTTTCCAACATTTCTTATACAAGACATTCACAAAGTAACTAATATATTAAACCACTGGAAAGATTAACACTTCCTTCTACATTAGAAAATTTCCTTCTTAGAAGGACAAGGTGAAATTACAGTGAATTTACTGAACCTACCTTTCCCTCAGGCTTTAAAGAAAAAATAATTTATGTGAATTTAGAAATTCATGAAATAATAATCTATTAACAAGATAAAAAGTCATCTTACATTTTTAAAAGAAACTGAAGGAGACACAAAGAAATGGAGAGAGATTTCGTGCTCATGCATTAGGATCAATATTGTTAAAATGTCCATATTACCTCAAGTAATCTATGGATTCAATGCAATCCTTATAAAAATTCCAATGGCATTTTTCACAGAAATAGAGCAAAAAACCTTAAAATTTGTATGGAACCACAAAAGACCCCTAGTAACCAAAGCAATAGTGAGAAAAAAGAACAAAGCTAGAGGTATCATACTCCCCAATTTCAAACTATACAACAAAGCTACAGTAATAATAATAATAAAAAAAAACCCAGCATGGTACTGGCAGAAAAACAAACACAGTCCAATGGAACAGAATTGAGAGTCTAAAAATAAACCCACACATATATAGACAACTAATTTACAACAAAGGAGCCAAGAATATACAATAGAGAAGAAAAGTCCCTTCAATAAATGGTGTTGGGAAAATTTGGACAGTCACATTCAAAAGAATAAATTAGACCACTATCTTATACCATACACAAAAATTAACTCAAAATGGAGTAAAGACTTGAAAGATCTGAAACCATAAAATACATAGAAGAAATCATAGACATTAAGCCTCTGGACATTGGTCTTAGTGATGATTTTGTGGATTTGACTTGACTAGCAAGGGAAACAAAAATAAACAAATGGGACTATATAAAAAATGCAAAGCTTCTGCACAGCAATGGAAATTATCAACAACAAAAAGGCAAGCAACTGAATAGGAGAAATATTTGCAAATGATATATCTAATAAGAAGGTAATATCCAAAATATATACAGAACTCATATAATTCAACAATCAAAATAAGAAACACAAACAACCAACTAAAAACTACATATACAATGGAATACTACTCAGCCATAAAAAAGACAATTGCTATTTGTAATAACATAAATGGATCTTGAGGATATTATGCTAAGTGAAATAAATCAGACATAAAAAGAACAAAAACTGTATTATTTCATTCACATGTGAAATATATAATCAAAAAGAAACAAAACTAGGGACAACACAATAGTGGTTACCAGAGGGGAAGAGGTGAGGGGAGGTCAAATGGTTAAAAGGGGCCAAATATATGGTGATGGATGGAATCTAAACTTTTAGTGGCGGTGAGCACTCTACAGTGTATATAGTATATACTGAATTATAATGTTGTACACCTAAAACTTAAATAGTGTTATTAACCAACTAGAGGCCTGGTGCATGAAATTCGTGCACAGGGAGGGGGGGGGGAGAGTCCCCTCAGCCCATCCTACACCCTCTCCAATCCGGGAACCCTAGGGGGATGTCTGACTGCCAGTTTAGGCCCTGGGGATAGGGCCTAAACTGGCAGTCGGACATCCCTCTCACAATCTGGGACCACTGGCTCCTAACTGCTCACCTGCCTGCCTGCCTGATCGCCCCCAAAAACCCCCCTGCTCGCCTGGTCACCCCCAACTTCCCCCTGGCTGGCCTAGTCGCCCCCAACTCCCCCCCCAACCCCCCGCTGGCCTGGTCACCCCTCAATGCCCCCCTCTGCCGGCCTGGTCGCCCCCAACTGCCCCCCTTGCAGGCTTGGTCACCCCATGCAGCCTGCTGTTCGGTCATTTGGTCGCCCCTCACTAACCCCCTGCCGGCCTGGTCACCCCATGCAGCCTGCTGCTCAGTCATTTGGTCGCCCCTCACTGACCCCCCTGCAGGCCTGGTCACCACATGCAGCCTGCTGTTCGGTCATTTGGTCACCCCTCACTAACCCCCTGCTGGCCTGGTCACCCCATGCAGCTTGCTGCTCAGTCATTTGGTCGCCCCTCACTGACCCCCCTGCAGGCCTGGTCACCCCATGCAGTCTGCTGTTTGGTCGTTTAGTCACCCCTCACTAACCCCCTGCTGGCCTGGTCGCCCCACACAGCCTGCTGCTCAGTTGTTTGGTCGCCCCTCACTGACCCCCCCCTGCCGGCCTGGTCACCCCATGCAGCCTGTTCGGTTGTCCATTTGGTTGTGATGTTCACTTAAGCTTTTATATATATAGGTGTTATCTAAAACAAACAAACCAACAAAAAAAACCTAGCAGGCTTAAATAGTTGATGTTTGTAAAGTGCTAGCATACTATAGTTGGCTCAAAATAAGTCTTAAACTATCATCACCTCCATCATCATCAATCAGTCTTATTATTTCTCTTGTTAATGTATTAATTCTATTACAACAAAAAACCCTAGAGCAGCACATATAAATTCTTTTCAAAATTAAAAGAAAAAAATTGTTTACCTGTATAGCAAAAGTACCAACTCCACCTGAAGCACCCAAGATTAAAACACTGCAATGCAAAAGAAACTACAATTAATAAGAACATTAAGCCAATAAAACTGGGTAAATAAACAAGATGTTTTCACCATGCAGCTGGCTTAAAGATAAACAATCCCAAAAGCAAATAAAGTCATTCAGCTTCCCAAGATTCTATTACACAAGGATTTTTATTTTAAATTCACCAGTAAGCTATAAGTACTTCAAGTTAGACATTCTATAAACTCTTTACCAAGAATACCAAAACTACCAATAATTTGTCTTTTTTAAAGAAGCTCAGATGGCTCTTGGTAACATCTGACTTACAATTTTTCTAAGTTAAAATCACCATGACTTTCTCTGTAAGAGAGAGAGCTCTGGGACCCTTTTTAGTGTGTTAGAGTAGACTCAGTTGCTCTCTAAGAAAAATCACATTCCTGACCACATTCCAGCCAAAGTGGAATAAACATCTTTTGTTCACACATGTCCCGTCAAGCTCATCGACTTTCATAAATGGAAATCTCAGCCTCAATTTGGCTTCCTGTTAAAGCAGATGAATCTGTCCTATCAGCACAAACATTCTTGTGCTCCAGTTTTTACCATGTTTGATTACTGTAGCCCACCTGCAACTCTAGACCAAGGGTGTACATCAGAAAGATTATGGATGAGTGAGAGTGGGAGGGGTAAGGGTGTGAACCCTCTGAAATTGTGAATAGACTAAAATAATGAACAAAATTTGGTATGATTATGCACATGTGCATTGGGGAGGAGAGGATCCCAGACCTATTATCAATTTCCCAAAGAAATGGACCCACTATTCAAGAATCACTGCTTTACATACTCTTACTAAATTTTATTCTTGACTTAAGCCAGAGCACCAGTCAGTGCATTACCTTCGTTAGACTGCAGTTTCAGGTCCCCAGGCAATCGTTTGTACTGAACTGCACTTTGATGTTATGCTACCAATATAGGCTGAGGGACATTATAGTGACAGTCTGACTTTTAATACTTTAGCTAAGGAGATGCTGTTGAGAAAATTCTTTACGAGAATTCTCTTTAAGAGTGCCTATAGAAAAACATTTTTTGAAGATTAAGTGGTGGGAGTAGCTGTGCTTCTATTTGTCATGACACATTATGTAACTGCTAGTTGTGGGTCCCTCTTTGCCTTGGCTGCTGGAAAGTATGGAGAATTTTCCACCAGTCCCTAGAAAGTACACCAGAACTTAGAGCATGTATTCTGTCTACAATCTTAGCCCTAGTTTCATTTTAGGTTTTTCTCTCTTACCCAAATTATAGAAGGCTGGTTGTCACTCTTTAGATCAAGTATGTCAAACTCAAAGGCTAACATAAGCCAAATAAACAAGGTTTAAGTTTATGTGGGCCACAAAAAACCAAAAGCTTCAATTTTCATAGAAACGTAGGTTTATTTCCATAGAGGCATGCTAAATACTAAGGGCTGAAATAAATGAGTAATCTTTAACATAAAATAATAGAACATTTTAATAAAAATTAATATTTTCTCTTGAACATTAACTTACCAGACACTGAATAATTGCACAAATTAATAAGCGTAACGCAAATAAACCTATTTTTCTTGTTCTCCGAAAGGGAAATACTTCCTGTTGCGCACAGCAAACAAGTCAGTACAAGACTAATGATGTGGCAACCGGCTGCTAAAAAATTCGCTGCTAGTATTAGTGGAGAGAAATGGTGTGCCTGCGAGTAAGGTGCAAGGGTAATCAATCATTCACGATTACCCTCTTATTGTGGCCCATTCTATAGAAAGGTAATTAGTTAAACTCTCATTTAAGTTCTTCACAATCTAATCTTCATCTGAATTCTGACCCCTCTCACTATTTCTCACAGAACTCTCAGCAACATGATTATAGTAATCGGTCATTAGCGAACATTGTAGTTCATTATTAATAATTATGTATAACAGTATATTGTAAAAATTAAATTACAAAATTTTTATTAAAACGTTTCTTACATACCGTTATATTGGCTGGACCACAAAAATATTTGTTGTGGGCCGCATGCGGCCCGAGGGCCGCAAGTTTGACATGCTTGCTTTAGATCTTAAAAGTTATTAGTAAAGTTTCTGAGCCAGCTGTTCCCTTTAAAATTAATACCATTAAATGTAATTTTAAAAGTCTCCTTGTACATTTATTTCTTCCAGAAGAATTACATTGAAATTCACTAAATTATAAATTATAAATAGAAGAAACTTTAAAGATCAACTCCTCTAAAATCCTTCAATTCACATATTTAATCGCTTTAGTACTTAAATGAAGGGAAAAAGCATTAAAACTGCCTCACTGATACATTCAAAGATTAATTCAGTCACAATTACCCTCTTATTGTGGCCCATTCTTATAGAAAGGCAATTAGTCAAACTCTCATTTAAGTTCTTCACAATCTAATCTTCATCTGAATTCTGACCCCTCTCACTATTTCCTGAACAGAACTCTCAGTCACCCTGGGTCCCTCACTTCTTACCTCAAGTCCATGTACATGAGCTCATTCCTCAGGCTCTCAAATGCCTTCACTATCTGCTAAGGGCTCTCCTTCCTCTGAAGGCTCAAGTCCCAGTTTTCCTGCACAATACTCCTGAGATAGCCCCAAACCTGATACCCATGCCACTGCATCTGGCATTTGGCACATTGTTCATTTTCATTCATTCACTTGTTTCCCAAGCTATTCTGCAAGGTTTTGAGGACAGAGATCTCACATTATGCCCAAGCAGTGGGCATACCACCCTAGATGCAGCAGACACAGTGGGGGTGGGGGTGGTTACTGAGTAAAAAAGAAAAAAGAGAGAAAAAACTCATGGACAACAGTGTGGTGATTGCAGGGTAGAGAGGGTAGAGGGAGGTGGAAGAGGGTATAGAGGGGATAAATGGTGATGGACAGAGACTTGACTTTGGGTGGTGAACACATAATACAGTGTACAGGAAAAAAAAATCTAAATTAGCATTATATCCTACAATTAAGGCAACAATTGCTATTGCCCAAATGAATAAATCACCTGGCTATTTGAAAGACTGCATTAAAGTTTATTCCAGTAAAGAAACGGGCTTTAAATAATTTTTAATTCTCTGAGAATGCTGGATTTAAGAGGATGCCAAATATAATGGTTGCTTAAGGATCCAACTGCCACACACATCTCTGACCTCATTATTGTCAGTTCATTGCTTCCCTATAATTCTTGATCCAAAGCAGTATCATTCCTCCAAATTAAAATGCAAAAATGTGTTTCTCAGCAGTGCTTGGCAGAAGAGGGAGAGCTGCAATAGCAGCTTCAGTTCTGGATATTGCCACTTGATGGCACCTTAGTGCAAAACAGGAAAGGAGCACGCCCACTGAAGTCTACATACCATTAGTCAGCTTGTAAAGAAGCCCTGGGGACACATCATTCTCTGGTCCTGCAAACTCCATGTTCTGTGCAGGTTCAACCAGGGCCCGTACTTTGCTTCAAACAAAGAAAGTCCCACAAAGGGACAGTAGGCAAAATACATTTTCAAGCCAGCACTAAGTCAGTTGATTCTCTACAGTGTAAAGTCCTGTGGCTAAGCTAACTACTCTTGTTGTACTCTTCAAAGCACTTCCACTACAAAGGGAGAGCACTGCTGTGCTTACCCCCAGCTGCCCTTCACTATGTGCTATACTTGGAATACTTTCTACCCAGTAGCTACAATGGTTATGATATATACTCAAACCTTATTAAGTAGAAGCCTGTTATAGTACAGAAAGCTGTGCTGTATTGCTTAGTGGTTTATACAGAGCAAGTGCCAGGAAATACTCTATTTGCAAAAAGCACTATATTCAAAATTGCCAAGATTTTCTATCACATTTCTCTCACACTTCCTAAGTCCACATATAGATCTTCTTTTGAAGTCAGTGGGAATTACACTGTGGCAGATTTATAAAATATGGGCAAAAGTATGAATAATTATTAAACTGCTTATGTATTCTTAAACCCTAAAATCTAATTTTGTCATTTCTGCCCAACTTCTGAATTCTTCCCAAAATACATTAAGATGCTAACGCAATGTTGGCTTTTTTTCTGACTGAGTCACTTTTTCTTAGCATTTTGGCACATATGTCCTCTACAATCACGTTTTTCAGTATTATATGAGGGAAGGGTATCAACACCCTAATTGCCTTACAAATAAAAAATATATGAAATGTACTACAAAATAGCGAAAGATCCAGAAGTAGGGAATCATCTTTCAAACTTCTATATTCTGGATTAGCCCCAGAAATCTCTGAATGCCAGGGCTGGCACCTAGAAACCTGGGGTCCAGTCCCAACACTCCCACTGACTATCTATGCCTCAGATTCATCACCTGTGAAATGATGATCATGAAGGTATACTATAGGAGTCAATGAAAAAGAAAGAATTGGCTTCTTCAATCTAATTTAAGCTTATATTTAGTTTCCCTGCCTTTCTAACACAGAAGCAAAAGACCTGCACAATTCCCCTCAGACCACACGCTTGTGGGAGGAAACAGCCATCTCATAAGAGCAGAATGCCCTTTATTAAGTCCTAATGGCTCAGAAACAAAGATGATTTAAATATGGCTAAATCTTCCATCAGTAGAAACAACTGGCCTTTCAAAAATAAGGATGATGCTCTAGCTGGTTTGGATCCGTTGAAAGAGCGTCAGCCTGTGGACTGAAGGGTCCCGGGTTTGATTCTGGCCAAGGGCATGTACCTTGGTTGATGGCTGGATCCCCAGCCCTGGTTGGGACGTGTGCAAAGGCAACCAATCCATGTGTCTCTCTCACAGACATTTCTCTGTCTCTCCCTCTCCTTACCAATCTCTCCAAAAACCAGTAGAAAAGTATCTTCAGGTGAAGATTTAAAAAAAAAAAAAGGATGATACTGAAAATGTATCATTTCATTTTTCAGAGACTCCTTTTTAATCTGGGCAGGGGGCGGAGCAGGGGGGACGAGTGAAAGATAGCAAAGTATAACATAATATGCCAAGTTGATTCCCTGAAGTGAGAAAACCAATCTGAATAAGTGGAATATAGCTACAAAACAAATCAACCAAACATGACCAAAACAGCCTGGACTTGTGTCCTTCTTTTATGCCTCAGTAATTCATGTAGACACATTCCCCAAGTTATAGAAGAGTTCATGTGTGAATTAGTTGTTTGGAACTTTAAACACATTTTCCCATGAAAACAAAGCTATTTATACATCTTGGCAAGGTGCCCAGGGTAGCAGTTTAAAAAGGTTTAGTTAACCCATAATGGAACAAGAACCTCATGCAAAGTATAACAATGATTCTGTGGGAAATGTATTTAGAATTTCAACCCGGGGTACTGGGAACACATCTCCCCAAATAGGATAGGCAGTGGGAACTGGTTCCTTCAATCTGGTACAGGATGGAGGAAGAGAGAAGAGGGCAGGATCATTTAGGATGCAACAATAGGGTGGATGAGAGAGAGAAGTGATGTGGCCAGAGAAGAATTTACCATCGAGCTGACGGGGTTCAGGACATGCAACCTCAAAATATGGCACCTTAGCATATTGAATAGTTTAAGCTGAAGGTATACATGCTCATCAACTTCTATTGGTTTTCCTCTGGTCAATCTTTTGTTCCAGGGCTCTCAGCAGAAAACTCAGGAGGGTAGAGTGAAAATGATTTTTCCTCCCCTACTAATCACAATCAGTTGAAAGTTCTATCTCTTCACTCGTACAGTATATTATACTTCCCCTCTTCTCAGATGACACTAGACTGGGCTGAAGGAAAGGTGATTTAAAAACACATTTGCTTTGGGTTTAATGGGAAATACTGATGTGTTCATTGTAATTTCTGAATAGAGTTGTTATAGGCTATCTTACCTAAGCCCACAGCCAATCAGAGTGAGTATGCAAATTAGAAGGCCAAAGATGGCGGCTGCCCAGCTGCTCCAGGCTCGGAGTGGCCAGGTGGGGTAGGACGTCTGCTATGAGAGGGAGGGCGGGGGGCGAAGGGATCTACAGGAGCGGAGTGCCGCAACGAAGACAAGACTGCAGACTCCAGAGTCTGCAGCAAAGACGAAGACGGCAGACTCCGGCCTGAGTCTGCAGCGAAGCAGCGAAGACAACCGGCCGGAGTCTGGAGCAAAGATGAAGATGGCAGACTCCAGCCTGAGTCTGCGGTAAAGATGAAGAAGGCAGACTCTGGCCGGTGTGAAGGCCTGGGTCCCGGATGCTGGAGGAAAACCAGTGCTGGAAGCCAAGGGAAGGAAGGCCTATTGCACGAATCTCTTCGTGCAATGGGCCTCTAGTCTTAATATAAGGATGCGGAAAGGGTACCAAACAGGCTCCCCAAGGTGTGCTGTTTCGGTATGTGGATTATTTTGTGCTGAAAGCAATCAAGACCCTTTAGGCTTAAGAAAAATTTTTATCTCCCCCTTAAAGAACTTAAATTAGGGATCTTGCCCATAATAACCGTTATCGCCAGAAATAACTGTTTATGACCTATCTCTAAAGCAGGGTAAACTTCTAATTACTGAATATCTGAATGACCTTCCTCCCCTCTGAAGCCCCAAGGTGACTTACCTCATCCCTAGCTCAGAATGCCATTTATAGCTCATTTTAACTATCTCTGAACCTCTCATGTATGTGGAGTCTTGGACTCTCTCATGTATATGGGGCTAATATAATTAAACTTGATTATTTTCTCTTGCTAATCTGTCTCATGTCAATTTGATTAGCAGATCAGCCAAAAGAACCTAGAAGGGTAGAGGAAAGTCTCTTTCTCCGCATAATGGCTTCTAGGAATATTCCTACTTCCCGCTAATATGTCCACACAAATATATTGCTGGGGCTCCTCTCAGGGCGCAAAGCTTAAGCTTCATTGGCTATGTAGTAGAGGGAAAATATCTTTTTCCTCTACCCTTTGAGGTTTCTGGCTGAGGCCCCTGTAAAAAATGACAACACAATAAGGCATTATGAAATTTTATTATGATATGATTAAGGACCATTGTACCTAGCACTAGATTATGAGAGCGATGAAAAAGGACATGGTCAAACAAGGTTTGAGATGTACAGAACCAGAAGTTAGTCTGTAGAAAGTCCTTACAATTAAAAGACATCACAAATCTAAACCTAAGTCAGCTTGCATTTATGGGAAATGCATCGCTGCCAAGGAAACATAAAAGCAATCACGATCCTCCAATTCAGCTTTCACTAGCTTACCCTATCCTAGAAAGTAGGACCCCTTAGCCTCACCAATCACTGACCTCCTCACCAATCACTCTCTGTTTCCATGTTGCCTTTTCTAACTTCTATAAAACATGCTCTTGTCCAAAATCCCTGGGGAAGAGTGTCCCACTGCTTGTAAGGCACTGACTTCCCCCAATGCATGGACTGCCTTCCCTTGAATAAAGAACATCAAACTGGTTACTAAATTGTATTACTTTTGCTATTTGACACCACTATAGGGAAGACATCAACAACCAATTAGTTAATGAGGGTTGTCAGTTAAAATGCAAAGGTATGTTAGGTTTATTCACTGCAGGACAAAACTTCAAATGCCTCAAATCTGTAGCTCATATATTAAAGAAATTTTAAAGATGTTTTTCCAAATTTGACAATCTTAAACTTTACATGACATGAACATAAAGAGTTGTACAGTGGAATGGAAAGGAGCAGGGTTTGTAAATGATTACCAGATTTTGGCTTAAGGTAAATCACAGTTAACTGACATTAGGAATCTACAGGAAGTCAGGGTGATAAGTTAGTCTTGTTTTGCTCAAGTTGAGTTTCAGATACAAAGGGGACATTGGTAGAGAAGTTGGGGTTATAAACATAAATCTGCAAGTTACCAAAATATATAGAACTGGGAGTAGATGAGATAATCCTGGGAGATAGGAATGATGGAGTGGGACACAAGGAAAAGAGTAACAGGAAGAAAGGCGGAGGGTAGGCTTTAAAAATGACAAGAACTGGTCAAAAAGGTGAGAGGAAAATTATAGGAGCCTGGTGTCCCTAAACCATGGGAAAAGTGAGTATTAAGGAAGTGGTCAATGGTGCCAGATACTTCAGAGTTCAAATTATAAGAACTGAAAAGGCCCTAGCCGGTTTGGTTCAGTGGCTAGAACGTCAGCGGACTGAAGGGTCCCAAGTTCAATTCTGGTCAAGGGTACATGCCCAGGTTGTGGGCTAGATCCCCAGTAGTGGGCATGCAGGAGGCAGCCAATCAATGATTCTCTCTCATCATTGATGTTTCCATCTCTCTCTCTCCCTTCCTCTCGAAATCAATAAAATATATCCTATATAATAAAGAGGTAATATGCAAATGGTCGTTACACCGTGATGGTAACGACCAATCAGCAGGAGGGCGGGGCAGCGAGCTACCAGCGACGGAGAGCGACAGGAGGGCAGCGAACTACAGTGCGGTGGAGAGCTACGAACAACAGTGGGTGGGGAGGCCAGCTGAGGCAAGCGGCAGCAAGCTACTGCGCAGGGCCACTAGTGTGTGTGTGTGTGTGTGTGTGTGTGTGTGTGTGTGTGTGTGTGTGTGAGTGTGTGTGTACATATGAAGAAAGAACTGAAAAGTATCATTGTGTTGGCGACTTAGTCAGCTATGACCCCATGAGAACAGTTGCAGCTGAATGGCAAGGCTGGAAGCTAATTATGGTGCACTGAAAAGTAAATGACTTCTATACTTCACAAGATCGCTAGTCTGCCACCTAGAAAACTAATCTGCAAAACACAAATTTCCAGGAAAAAGTTTTCTACTAATTCATTTAGCCGAGTCCTCCTGCAGCTCCTAGAAGAGCAGTCCAGGGGTAGAGGCCAGATTCATTTGCATCACACTGGCCAGACCAGAGCCTCCACTCTCCCTCTCCTCCTCTTCCAAATCCCACAATTTCTTTCAGCAAGTAAAATGCAAGAATTTCTTTCTCCTCCCCATTATCCCTCTAACTATACAACCTAGTCAAGTGCAAATGAAAACCCAAAGACCACATGGGTGGTGCAAATAGAGAGGGGAGAAACAGGTGGGTGGTGGGGTGAATAACAGGCAGGTGAAGGCATCTGAAAGAAGAAAGCTATTATAATTACCAATATAAGCATATTGGGGAAGAGGGGTAAATCCAGTGTTTTTAAGTTTGAGCGTGTCTAATTCTATAAACAGAATTAATCAGATACCTGATTTAACCTTACTTGACAAAATATGACTGTCATGAAGCCTGATGTCAAAAGGAAACAATGAAAAGCATTCCTAAATTCACTGCATTGAGTTTAAGGTACATAAAATTTAAAAGTGAAACTTATTTTGTGGAGGAAGAATGGTTCAATTTCTAACACTTTCTAATACTTCTGTCTAACAGAGTAAAGTACAACTTTCCCAATAAGAGATGAATTTCAGGCAGAGTATGAAATATTCAAGGTGGACCATGACACTACTAATAAATATAATCAGACTGCTTTAAAAATTATCTAGTGTTGCCCAAGCCGGTTTGGCTCAGTAGATAGAGCATCAACCTGCGGACTGAAGGGTTCCAGGTTCAATTCCGGTCAGGGGCACAGGCCCGGATTGTGGGCTCAATCCCCAGTAGGGGACGTGCAAGAGGCAGCAAATCAACGATTCTCTCTCATCATTGATGTTTCTCTCTCTCTCTCTCCCTCTCCCTTCCTCTCTGAAATCAAAAATATATTTTAAAAAATATATCTAGTGTTAGCACTTTAAAAAAATTTGTATTCATTTTAAGATCCCTAAATTATCTATGTGTTCCTACTGAATAAATCATGAAGAAACTATGATGGGCAGGGTAAGAAGGAAATCATTTCACCTGACATTTTCTAGTGATACCGAAGTGTGGGCAAAAATGACATTTTACATGACATTAATATTAAGTTATCCCCTTGGTTCACTGATGCTGTTTTTGCAAAAATTATATAACTAAAAGGAAAAGGTAAACACCATCAAACTCTTAGAAAGCGTTGTCTTAATTTCAAAATGCTGTTTGTCATTACTCCCAAGGTGCTGATGGGTGTTTTTATCATTGCTAGGTTTTGTTTTTTAATTAACTGGTTAGAAAAACAGACTTTACACACAATAAAATATACAGATAATGTATTACAGAATTGTACCCCTGAAACCTATATAATTTTATTAACCAATGTCACCCTAATAAATTCAATAAAAAATAATGAAAATAAAAACAGACTTTATGTCCTTAATAACAAACACTGACCTGCTTTGTGCAGACTAAAGTGTGTCTTAATGCTGGCAGCTAACAGAAAAAGAATTATTGCTTAGAGAAGCCACTTTGGACACTGCAACCTCTGGGTTTATGTATAGTAAAATTCCACTCTGGTAGTAATTTCTTCATGTAGAAGTATTTTTCATGGTATTTTAAGGTCCTTAATTAACTCTCTCATGTGTTTCTCACAAATAAGAAGTTGGAGAGGTAGGCCATTATTACCACCCATGTGTAGTAAGTTACATAAACTAAAATTTCTTAGAGCACCAGGGCCAACCTCTCACTGCCATTTGGAACAAAGGCATCCTGGGTCACCATGCACGTAGGAATGTGACAGAAGTCTATGATGTGAGCTAGTGAGGCTCTTCACAATGGATACACTCCAGTTTGGTTAATATGTGACTAAATCAGTGAACAGACCCAACTCAATATAATATAAAATCACCTTATAGGGGATAAAACTTTCCACTTCTCACAGCTCTCCTAACAACCTACACTGTCCTACATTCAGTACCTTGGAGGAAAGTGCGAAGAGACCATAGATAGCATGCATGTTGTTGCCTGATTAGTTAGCAGCAGAGAATAGAACCCAAGGCTCTACTTCCCCAGTTCCAAACCATTATTGTTCAAATAAAAGATAACATGGAATTACCCAAAACCCAACAATAAAATGGGGGCATACATCTGTGTATCTGAGAAGAGAGAGCTAGATCTGTTTCTAAATTGTTTTCCTCAGGGTACTAAATAAGAGTATGCCTGGAGAGCCCTGAAATGGTGAAGGGAATGACAGATCTTTAACCACATAGTCATGTGGGCATAGAAAGTATATTGCTTTTAAGGAAAAACAAAACAATAAAGCATCAGGGTCAATGCAGAGCCTACAATAATAATAAAGGTCTAAAAATCTTGAATAAGATTTTTGCAAGGTTATTAACTACGACAAGTCATTAGAAAAATCTATGTGGTCAAACTAATTTAATTTAAACGAAGTGTTGAGCCAAAATGGCAACTTCAAGAAAGATAAGCCTCAAAGCTTAAAAAATAAACATGGTTGACCTTTAGAATAAATATTTGCTTTGAATTCTACAATAAAGGGTAGCACCTCATTAGATGAATAGCCTTCATACTGCTTTCAGGAATACAGCTTTCATTAAATCCAATGCTCTGTAACTCAACACATTAAATGTAAAGTGCAATGTTTCACAACAACAGGAGTATGAAATGGCACAGTCTTCAGTTATTTTATCTGCACAACCCTTAGCAATCAAAAACTAAGTTATTGTAATTTATTAAAATTTGACCTATAGCTCTCTCCCTCATCACAAACACTAAACGGTTCTTAGTACCTAGTTTTCCCTATGATACCAACTTTCTAAAATTCAAAGAATATAATCTCATTGCCAATAATAGTAGCCACTATTTATTGAGTGCCTCCCTGTGTCACAAGTGCCACTAGTTTTAGTTGTATTATCTCATTAAAAACAAACTCACGGAGGAGAAGTGACCAAGTGGGCCACCCAGTTAGAAGCAACAGAATCTGAATCTGAACTCAAGTTCATCAAAGATATTTCTACTCACTATTGTTGCTAACTTAAACAAGCATTACATTCAAGGCCTTGAAGCACCAGAATTAACCTAAAGAATACCAAGCATTGAGACTAAGAGACCTCAAGATTATTCAGCAGTGTTTTACATTCTCTTTCTATCTGCTTTTCATAGACGTTCACAAGTATGAGAGAGCAACTCCTACTAGAGGTAGGAAAAAAATACCCGCACCTTTCTTTAGAAATTATATAAAGTGATTCTTAACCCTTTTAGCAATCTGGTAAAAGCCACAGACCTTCTTTCCCGAGAGTCACATAAAATTTTGCATTATTTTGGAAGGTTCAGAGTCCTAAAGTCCATCTATACATTTCAATTTTAAAATTTGCATTTGATTGGACTAAGAATCAATAGAATAAAGTTAAAGTGCAAAATGACACAGAGTTCTTTGGAAATTGTTTTAAATGTCAGCACAACTCTGCTCATGTAAGTGATCCTAGTTTTAATGCTTCTGATAATCTATGGCAAAAACCTTACAAAAGGAAAGGGAGAAGGTTTAGATGCCACCATTGATACTTACCGTTTTCCTGCGCAATTTTTTTCATTCAGGCCACCAACCTTGTTTATGGCAGACCAGGCTGTGAGAGCCACATATGGCAAAGAGGCAGCTTGAGTATGAGTGAGTGATTTGGGCTTGTGAGAGACCTAGATTTGAAGATAACAGTAAAAAATAAGCAATGACTTACAAACCTATGAATGCAATTAAATACATTTATCTTCACAGGAATCCAACCATTCTCATAGATAAGCCTATAATATTCTGCCAGGTTCAGTATTTATTACATACCCTACTTTAAGATTATGCCTAAGGAATATTCTCCAAATGACTCAACCGCCCTCCTGGGGTCAGAAGCTCAGTAATGTTTTATAGGCTACATTATCAGATATAGCTGCTTAATTCAATAATCCCACTAGTCCTGACTATACACAGAAATAAATCCAAATAAACCTTGAGCCCTCATAAACACATTGTAATTTGCGTTTGTTTGTTTTTTTTTTGTTGTTGTTTTTTTTTTAGATCAGTTGTTTCCTTTGCTCCCATTTACTGGAAGGTAATCTTTCCAGACTTTTTCTAATCTTAGTAATATCCCTCCTTCCCTCCCTTCTGTAGCCAATTTCCACAATGTTAACCCCTTTCTCTCTGTCCAAATTGTCAGACTTCTTGACTGTATTTGATTAGACTCCTGTTTTTAAGGTTACTTGAAACAGTTTGATACTTCCATGCTTTTGTTTATAATTAATCGGTACACTCCATTTGGTATATTTGGTTTCCACTACTTACACTGGGTAAAACCAAGAAACACAGCAGGGTTTCTAGATCTCACTCCAAATCCCTGCTCCACAAGACAAAGATACCACTTTGGCAGGCAATGTTATTAAATGACATCAAATACTTTTCTAATCTTTCAAAAATTCCTATTCTCTATCTTAGCTCTTTTAAACCTACCCATTAAACATGAACCTGATCTGAAAAAACCCCACAATTATTTCAGAGATATTTGTCAGTCTTTGTTTATACTTTCTAATGGCATTTCAGCACAGAATTGGTGAATTACCTCATTCCCACTGACTACAACAAACTCTGAGAGAGTGCCTTGTTTCCAGGGAGGAACTGCAGCCCAGACCTGAAACACACACACAACTTCATCAGAAACAAATCTTTTTTAACCAAAGCTAAGCAAGAGGGTAGTCCCCAATACATACTCCACCCAATGAAAAAAGCACAAGTCAGCAATACAACAACCAAAGGAGTTATTTTTACACGATATAAAAGTATTATTTAGTATGATTCTGCACTTGATGTCAAGCCACACTGGAAGCAGATGCCAGTAAATCCCGCTGTATTTGCTGACTACATACTTTAGAATACCACTAAGAGCACAGTCTCTGGGGCATGAATCCTGGCTCTACCTCTCACCAGCTGTGGAACTTCTGTGTAGCTGTACAGCTTGGTTTCCCCATCTGTAAAGTGGGCCTGACTGTACTTACTTCATAGAGATTAAAGAATTATTTTATGAAAAGCAACAAGATCAGTGTTAGCTATTATTATGAACTCACTTTAATTTCTTGGTGTAAAAATTCAAAGTGACAAGTGACAGGTGATTATACCAAACTTCAGCTATTTAAAAACTATCTAGTCCATAATGTAGAAAATTGTCACTTAAAGATTCTTTCAATAAAAAGAAAAACAGTCCCAATCATACAGAAAGTCCTGCAATTCTTAAGCACTAGATTTAGAACACTTGAGCGTAGTCAAGCTATTCTGCCAGAACCAAGGATAACAGAGACAAGAAAATAAGGGTTCCAGCCAAAGCTCAGTATATTTGTTGGAAAGAAGAGGAAAGGTCACTGATATGGAATATACTTCCAAAAGAAGCAGAATGAAATTTGCATATTTAGAAAAGGAATAGCAGTATTCTATAACTCACCTCATCTCCAGGCTTGAAATAACTCACATCAAGTCCACATTCCATCACCACACCAGAGACATCCCGACCCAGAGTCAGGGGGAATTCTTCTCCTTTGATTTTAATATGTAAAGGGTCACGTTTCATATTTAAAGCTGCAGCTCCATAACCACCTATAAAATACAGTTTTATCTGTTTCTTCCAAAAGAATGGGATGATTTAAAAACTACTTATAGGCCAGGTACAATTCTAGATACTCTGGATATAGATTATAAATTAATAAAATTTATGATTTTGTTTTGCCACCACACAAGAAATCTTAAAAACAATGAGTGCCGAAGGGGGTGTGTGAGGCAGAAATGGATAAAGGGGGGGATAAATGGTGATCAAAGGAGACTTGACTTGGGGTGGTGAACACAATACAATATACAGATGATATTTTATAGAACTGAACACCTGAAACCTTGATAATTTTATTAACCAAAGTCACCCCAATAAATTCAATAAAAAAGAAACAAAACAATGAGTGCTGTTCCTTTCAAAGAAAATTACTTGGAAAATTATAATCACTTGTTAAACTAAAGCTACCATTGCTCAAAATGTTTAAAATCCAATTTTGAAACTGCTTCAGTACTTTCAGTATTTTGTCTTATAGTTTTAGTTTGTTCTTTGAAGATAGTTTCTTTAATTTATTCATTCATAAACTTTTTAAACAACAAAGTTGTTTGGAGCCCAGTCTGGTGAAGAAGAGAAACACTAAAGCTGTTTGAGTTAATAAACCAATAAATAAGGCATAGTTATATTTGACACTGACACTGGTCTGTAAGTAATGGCCCCCACCTCCCAAAAAGTGTTTGCAGAACATCTATGGATTAAGTCCATAGATTGATTCTCCAGTGAAAAAGAACCACTCATCTGCACCTGTTCTAATACGTTAAATCAAGTTAATTGCTTTATTATACATATCCATTTATTTTTAAGAACATTTACATAAATATCAGCTAAGTAGAGCTGAAAACATTCTGATCACATTTTTGGTTCAAATAAGTTGGCTTACTCTATCTACAATAATCCTAATATATAAAATGGCCTAGCTGGTGTGGCTCAGAGTTTGAGCATCAACCTATGAACCACGAGATCATGGTTCAATTTCCAGTCAGGGCACGTCTGGGTTACGGGCTCGATCCCCAGTAGGGGATGTGCAGGAGGCAGCCAATTAATGATTCTCCCTCATCATTGATGTTTCTCTCTCTCTCCCCCGCGCCCCCTTCCTCTCTGAAACCAATTTTTTAAAAAATAATAAATTATATATATACATATGTACACATATATATTTCCAAGACACAAAAGTTGTAATTGTCTCTCTACTTGACATCTTTTTGAGAACATGTCGCGAAGTTCTCCAAGATAAGCACCCCGCTTACCTTTCTAGTGTCATGTACCACAATTTAAATTCCAGAATCACTAAACCAGTCTATAAGTCTCCTTTCCCCCGACCCACTCTCAGGGAAGTACCCATTAGGTGACCTTGATAGGAGCAGTTGTGGTGTGGAGATACAGAGAATGGGAAGTAGGAGACAGTGAGAGGTGCAACTGAGATGGAGAGAGGATTTTTTAGTGTCCCCCCCCCTCCCCCCCCCCCCCCCCCCCCCCGCCTCTTTAAGAGGAGAAGCAGCAGTCTGTATGCTAATGGGAATGACCCAGTAGAAAAGAAAAGATTCAAGCTGCAGGAGAGAATTGCTGAAACAATGCCCCAGAGTAGCTGAGAGGTAGAATCTAGAACCCAAGTGGAGGGCTGGCCTTACAATGACAATTAACGTATAAAGTAGGAGGGAATGTAGATAATATGGAGAGATGCTAACAGGTGGGTAGCTTGCAGAGCTGTTTTCCTAATTAAAGACATATGGGAGAAAGTGTTTGAAAGTTGGGATAGTACCAGAAAATCTAAGCCATCATGCCAGTATTACACATTTGTCATCTAGCTAGTTAGGTGTGCACTCTATCAGGCAAAGAAAGAAAATAAAAATCTTCACATGTAATACAAAAGTCATGTTTTACTTTTCCTATCTTATATTCCATTTCCACCATTAAAACACATTTAAACAATTATTTACTGAAATGCCTATGTGGTTTGAGCAACAGAAGTAGGCATTTAGCCATATCAAATATTAGCTGCTGTTTCAGAGCTGCAAAAAGGCTTCAGTCCTCTCTGAGGTACAGACCTGCAGGGCAGAGTTAGTTTTCTTGGTCACCGTGATAGGCCAATGTATTAAGTGAATTAGCCCCGGCTCACAAGTATTACCTAAACTAGTTCCAAATCCAAAATGTAGCTGGTAGTTAGTAACTGAGAACCTGCTTGATGACAAATGAGGGCCCTTAGGAGCTTCATCCCATTGCTAGAGGTGGCCAGTTTGACTGGGTCAGAGTTAGAATAATTTGGGAAATCATAAATCTGTCATCAGTTTCAAAGCTTTAATTCCACCTAAAGAAACCAAACTGTTGGTATGATGTTGTTAGCTGTATTTTTTATTTCAAAATTATTCTATGTTCACTGCAGCATTCCTAGTAATGGCCAAGATATGGAAGCAACCTAGCTGTCCATCAACAGATGAACAGATAATGAAGATGTGAGATATATATACACAATGAAATATTATCCAGCAGGAAAAAAGAATGAAATCTTGCCATCTGAAACAACATGGATGGATTGAGGGTATTAGGCTAAGTGAAATAATTCAGACAGAGAAAGGCAAATAAATACTATATGATTTCACTTAGATGTGGAATCTAAAAAAACAAATGAATAAACAAAACAGGAACGGACCCAGAGATATGGATAACAGTTGATGGTTACCACAGGGGTGGGGGATGGGAATAAAATATTATTAAATGAAATAAATTTATTTAGCCATTTATATAAGTTATGATTTTATGTCCAACAATAATGGCCATCTCCAGGAAAACAGCCTACTTTCATCTTTCAAAAGAAAATAGCATGTCTTTGCTTTCTTGTCAAGGAAAACTGCTTCCTATAGCTTACAAGCTTCTAGTTATTACTTATTTCCCCAAGCTACCATTTCAGATACTTTCTGCAACAGCAATTGCACATTCTCAAAAAAGAATCCATGAGCAGGAAATAAAGAGAGTAACTTGCAAATAATATTGCCCATTCAAATCATAAACTAAGATGTCTTAAGAATACTATATAAAAGTAAAATGTTACAACATTTTATTATTAAATAGCAGCAAAGAAAGTCCAGATCCAGCCATTCTACTGAAATTGAAATGTACACAATACAAATTATGCATGTGCATTCAAAGAAACGAAAGTTAGCAGTTCTAAAAGAAGACAAATGTAAATATGCTCATGGATAAAATACTGCTAATTTTAGTTTGTGATCTTAAATTAGAGTGAAAATGTAAAATGCCATAAAAATGACTGCATGACAACCACATATGTGAAGCACTGTACTGAAACAGGTAGTAGCTAACAGAGTATACAATCTACCTTCACAATTTATACTCATTGATCATTGGGTGTAAACACTTATCATTGGATGTAAAACAACCACTTAAAGACATATCCTATAAAAATTAAATTATCTTCACATCCAGTGTAAATGGAATAAAACAATATGTTCACGTAGTGGTAGCAATTATTATGTCAAAGTGAACAACAAAAATACAGTAAGTCCTGACCTAAAATCATGAATACATTGTGACAGACTGAATACAGAAATACATATGAAGATCCAGTTATCTTATTCTAATGTCTAACAAGGGAGATATATTCATAGCTATAACTCACATAAACAAAAGCCAAATCATTATTACGCATGTAAAGAGATCTTAAGAACACAAAATTTGAGAATTGCTATTCTACTCTATCACAACTCCTAGAAACAAAAAGGAAGAAATTAAAGAAGTCAAAGTCTCAACTTCTTTCATATTTCTCTCTAAATTCCACAAAATGATTCACCTTAATCTTAATTTTGTTATTAAATATATACATATATGAAAGAAATTTAATTCATCACGCATAGTTCACATACAGGATGGGGCAAAAGTAGGTTTAAGTTGTTCATATAGAAAATAACACAATAATTAATAAATAATACAAGAATAAACTGTATTTCATATACAACTGTAAACCTACTTTGGCCCACCCTGCACAATTGTTATTGAGGCAATCTAATGAGTAGAACTGTAGGTCTACATATAGGCCTTCAAAACAGACACGTGATAAAATTATAACTCATATGGAAGCTTGTTTAGAACACTGAGGTTAACTGACCAATCAATCATCCCAGATGTGTTTGTTGGTGGTTTTTTTTTTACTTTTTCAGAAGACATGAATAAGTTCCCATAAGCAATATTTTTGTCATTACTCTCCAAAGTTAAAGTAATTCACAAATAGTAATTAATTTTTTCAGCATAGTATATATTTAAGGAATCAATAGTGCTCTTCAATCTTTGTCAGTATATCCCAGAAGAAATTAAGATACAGTAATATTGTTCCCACTTAGGATAACAGAAAAGTGTATTTTAACTGCTGAGGCCAAATGCAACAGCAAAACGGAGGAAAGTACTGGCAAGGATGGAATTTCTGAAGAAATAAAGAAAGCTGTGAACAGTGAGAGAGCAAAGAAGTATTACAAAAATGCAAATTCTGAACTGATGTGAAAACATAACCATACCTCTAAAACCTGTGATAGACCTCAGAATATCACAAAACTCCCAGGAGAGGATACCAGAAAGTTAGCTGTGGACACAACTCTCAAGTCCCAATTTACATGTTAAGGAAGCCTGGAAGCAATTCGAACTTACATTGTGTAAAAGATTAAAGTATACCAGGGGCACTGCAATTTCAAAAATTTTGGAACTATCTGCTGACATACTGTCAAAAACCTAAACAATTCCTTTGTGTTAACCAAAGAAGGGTAGTAAAATAACAATTGATCTTTTAAAATTACTGAACCCTGATGAAATTCTCTTAAGAAAAATAAGAAATGTAATAACGAGGGATGTCTTTCAAACTTACTTCTCATATTAACATCTATAGGATTTACACTTGCAGCGTGCACTTTGATAATGACTTCATTTGGATAGTGTATGATAGGCATCATCATGTTCTGAGTAAATCGAAGCACTTCGTTCTTCCCATATTTATCTATCACCCAAGCGGGCATGACCGTGCTCCTCGGAGAGGTAGTACTAATCTTTCTAACGGAAAGCTTTCGTATACCGTGGCTTCCCCAGAAGCAAACCGTAGCACATGCCTTTCTTCTAAGCACACACGTCTTCAGAAATTCCATCGTGAACCTGTGGTTGAGGTGCGTGCCCTGATTAAAATGCACTGAGACTGGATTAACCTGTCACCCCCTGAACTAGGCCAAACACACTGTCCGATTTCAAAACGGAGGATTCAAAAAATGGAAGTGAGCCTAATGGAGCAAATGAAGGAAGAAGAATATGGAATTAGATGGCTCTTCGCATATGAAATGCTCCGATTAACGTTCCAGTCAGTCTTCTGTCCATTCTCTTCCCCGCCCAACCCCCTCCCCTTAAAAACAGACCAAAATCAAAACCCTTAGAACTCTGCCCCGTCTCGGGAGCACGCGGCGGGACCGACGGACTGCGCTCGCGAACCCGACGCCACAGAGAAACAGACGCTTCCAAATTCCCACCGCGACCCCAGCCCGGAGCCTCCTTTCCACCCGTTCTCCGCCGCCGCCGCGGGACGTGCCTTGCGGCGCCAACCAATCGCGTGCAAAGATCATTTCCTCGGGCGGCAATCCGACCAATGGGAGTACTCGGTGTTGAAAGGTGCAGTGACGAGCAAAGATGGCTGCGCCCATGTACTACCCGTAGCAGTGGTTGACCTTTGTTTTTCCTCCCTGTCACCTGGCCCCTGTGGCGGCAGGCTGGACACGAAGACTATGCTGGGCCGGACCCTCCGAGAAGTGAGTGGAATTGGCTGCTGAGGGCCCAGGGAGGTCGGCCAGATTCGTGGAGTCCGTGGGCATGGAGTCCCCGGGCCTGGCCACGCCGCCTCCTTCCCTGGAACTGGGTTGGGGATTCGTACCTGTGGGTCCTTTGGCTGTACTCTCCATACGGGTTCTGGAGTTAGGACCTTAGCAGGGGAGCTTCTATACCGCGGAGCTGTGGGGTGGAAGTGAACTCCGGCTTCTCAACTAGACGTTTGCCGAGGCTGGGGCGCTGCCAGAAGAGGGGGGTTGCGCTGGCCCCCCTCAGTGTCTCTTCTGCCCCCGACCACTCATTTGATGCAGTTCTAAGGAGCCTAGCAACTCTGCCCCTTGCAAAAGCCAAACTAATAATCCCCCCTCTTTCTCCCCCTCCCTTGATATATCATTCTCTAGGCTTTAACTACCACTAAAATACCAATGATTCCTTTATCCTTGTCCCTGTTTCCTGAACGTCCTTTAGTAATTCTAGGCTGTATTTGTGAGTGTCTTCTGGACATCTCTAACAAATGTCCCCGTAAGCACCTCAAACCCAATGTAACCAAAGTCGACTTCCTTGTAATAGGACCCCCTCTTACCATCTTTAGAAAAAAAAAACCAAAACAAAACAAAAAAAAACCTGATTTCTGAATTCTTAATAGTCTCTTATTAGTGGGACAACTTTATCCTCGTTGCCTTTAGATTCCTCTTCATCTGTAATATCCAATAAGTCACTAACCCCTCTTAATTCTGTCTTGAAATTATGCCTGCAATCTGTTTTCTTGCTTTATCCCTACTGTTAGGGTTTTAATTCAGGTCTCTGCTTCCTGCTCTAGCTCTCTCAGCCTTTATAACTGTCTGCAGGCCCTCTGCTATAAGACTTACCTCTCGCCCTTGTTAAAACTCAGCTGTTCTCCACCGAGGCAGATCTGTGTGGTAAGGCCCAGAGTATTTGGTTTAACAAAGGCTCCAGGTGATTCTGCTGATATGTAGAGGTTGAGGACCTACCATGCCTTCTGTCTTCACCAGGAATGTCTTTTCTTCCCACCTGGCAGCCTTTTAGAAAACTAAATTATGAGAACTTCTTTTAAGTCCACAGGCTTTAAATAATAAATAGGTCTTCCCCCAAATAATTACTGTTTTACTATTTTAATTGCATCTGGACTTTACAGTGCAGAATCCTATTTGTTCTTTAAAAAGAAAAAAATTGTTTTAAAATGAAATATAACTGAAAAAACATGGCCTTTTCTTTTTCTGTTCTTTTCCCATTCAGCTCCACCTTTTATGTGCCAACCCTTTCCTCGTGTTGTTGAGGGAAGCATCATGCGAAACAACTTTTACGTCAAGGGGATAAAAAAAATTTAGCGGAACTGACCCAGGGGTAGACAGGAGGATGGTTGCCTTGGCATGCTTGCTTTCACTTAATCACTCCTTTAACAATTATTTATTGATATTGTATGCAAAACATTATTTGGTGGTGATTTTCCCCACCCGAAATACATCTTTTGTCCACTCTGTATTCTCTCCACATCATTGAATCATTGCCCCAAGTTCTACCAATTAGAGATGAATTTAGTACACATTCTATTTTAAATATGTTAAGATGCCTGGAAAGGCTTAATGATTTATTCATCCATTGTTGTAAAATATAATAGTTCAATCAAATTTCTTTCCATCACACCCTAGTTGAGATAATCAATTGAAGAAAGGGAAAATTTGCTGAAGAGGAAATTAAGGGAAGGGCTCGAAACTATGGAGTTTTGAGGCAGTTTGGGGGACCTAAGTGGAGGCTTAGGGCAACAGAAGAGCCCTGGGAGGAAGCACAAAAAAAGAGCTACAGTGCCAAATAGGAAGTAAAACTATTAGTAAATTATACCCAGGTAAAATTCAGGAAGGGAGAGGAGTCTTACTTTTTACCTTCCTTTTATGTGGCATGACCCCATTGTTTCTAGGAGCCAGACACCAGACTAATATTCTAAAGTTTAATTCTTTATAATAATAAAAGTGTAATATGCTAATTAGACCAGATGTCCTTCCGGACAACCTTCCCGAAGAAGCCAGGGCTGCGAGGGAAGTCCGGGTCCCGGGTGCCAGAGGGAAGCCAGTGCCAGCAGCCGGGGGAAGGAAGGCCTACTCTTGTACAAATTTCGTGCATCCAATAGGAGTACAGGAGGGGAGTTATGGGGGTCTCTGCTTAGAGTCTCACAAGGCTGAAATCAAAGTGTCAGCCAGGGCTGTGGTTTCATCTTAAGTTGTAGGGTCCTCATTTGTTGTTGGCAGAATCTATTTCCTTGGGGTTTTAGAACTGAGGTCCCCATTTTCTTGCTAACCTTGTAGGTAGTAGAGTAAATGAGCTTAAGGGACAGGAGATGTGGGATAACTAGAATTGATACTTATATAGATACTAATGTCCTGGTGCATGGATTCGTGCACATTGAAAGGAAATAAATTAGAAGAAATATTTAATGTTGCTATTCACCCTTTCTCTACAATAGAAGTGTCAACCAAATTCACAATTGATAATGACAGATGGAAACACACACATGCAATTGGCGCCAGTGAGAGCTTTATATGTATTGGGCATGCGCGAGTCAACTTAGCCTTTTATAGATACAGAATAAACTTGCTTAATTAGACCCGCTTTCTGATTTAGCTAAACTTTTTCCAGCCCAGTGAAGCACCCCAACTTCTCTTTCAGGTAATTGTCAGCAACACAGCAGTAAATATCAACATGAAGCAGATTATTATTATGGATCACACAGGGGGAAAAAAGGGTAAAGTATTTAACAGTAGCAGTGTTTGACTATATTCTGTACAGTGAGAAAACCTGAAGTCATTTTCAAGTTCCACCATTTCTTCTTTTCAGTTGGGTCAAGTTTCTAAACTTTCTAAATCTCCATTTTCTGGCTAATGAAAACAAAATAGGATTCTACCGAGTCTTCTATCTCTGTACTCCAGAACTTCTGTGAGGATCAAATGAGATGAGGCACGTGAAAACGCTTCACAAACATTTGATTAAATTGTAAAATTTTGCACCTGACTATAAAGCAAATTGGGTTCCTGGGCTGAAGAAACTGCTAGGAGGCTAGTTGCTAGGGAGAGGAAGCCAGGCGTTGCTATATGACGTCATTACCACCACCCCACCACCCCCGCGCCCACAGCGACTGTTTCCAGGCCAGGCTGGGCTGGACTGTGGGCCACATTTTGCGCCATGGAGTCTTGGCAGTGTTGGCTGTGATTTGGTGGGGTGTCGCTCTGGGGTGGTGGCGCGGCCTGTGTCCCACTTGGGGGAAGCCAAGTGTTGGTTTGTTGGCGCCAGGTCAGTGGTGCCATTTATTTTTAAATGGTCATTGCACGTCTTGGCAGCTCCTGTGTTGAGCGTCTGCCCCCTGGTGGTCAGTGTGCATCATAGCTACCAGTTGGACAGACAGACACTTGGCCTTTTATATAGAGAGAGATTGGTATGATGTATGTAGTCTGGGCTATGACCATGTGAGTTGGTCACTGGGGTAAGATGGAGGAAAGTTTGTGTAAAGTGAAGTCAAGAACTGAGAGGCCGGGTGTCAGTGTACATAACTTGAAGTTTGACTTCAACAGAAATAGGAACAGGAGCCATAGTAAAGAAGATTACAGTGAGCTAACTGCTCAAATCTTCAATGAATGAAAACGAGTAGTAGGGAGACTTGGTGTAGGGAGACTTAAAGGGTAATATAATCCTCTCCAAGGCCTGTTCTTCTTTTGAGCTGGGTTTTGAAAGAAGAGGGAAGAGAAAGGCATTAAAGACCTGGGAGGAAGCCTGCCCACATATTCTTTTCTCCTCCTCTGGACTCTGGTACATGGCAGATAGGAGCTAAAATAGCCACCCCTTTAGAAAGCTGCAGGAGAAGCAATGGCCTCGGAAAAGCCTAGTTTCCATTAGAGGAAAGAAGTGCCAGGGAGAGAGAATTTGTTTTTGATGTTGTTTTGTTTTGTTTTAATATGTTTTTATTGATCTTTGAGCAAGAGGAAGGGAGAGAAAGATACAAACATCCAGGAGAGAGAAACATCAACATTGATTGGCTGCCTCCTGCACGCCCCCTACTGGGGATTGAGCCCACAACCCGGACATACGCCCTGACCAGGAATCAAACCAGAGGCCTCTTGGTGCATGGGTTGATGCCCAACCACTGAGCCACACTGGCCGGGCGAGAATTTGTTTTTTTACAAAAAGTTTTATATTTGATTTCATCCTATATTCAAATATGACAGCTTTAGTTTTGTCCCAGGAGAACTGTACTATTTATACCTCATATTCCTTATGCTCAATCCATTCTAATTCATTAGCATCTTTGTTTTCATTTCTCTTCTCCAATTCCCTTACTGATTTTCTCAAATCTGGATTTCCTAAAAATGGTCCTAACGAACATCAGCACTATTTAAAGTACATGCTCCTGGGCAATCTGATTTCTCACAACTGTAACTCCTTATTACCTCTTATTCTTATACCAGTTGACAAGTCAGAAAGCAGTTTGAGGATAGTGGGCATTAGAGGACTTGAGGCAAAGAAGGAGAGAAAGTGGCAGACATAATTTTCCTATTACAACTTTGCCATGGGATAGACCTGCCTATATACCTATCTGTCTCTCTAGCTTTGCGTGTTTGCTAGTTCTGACTCTCTTCTACCCAGCCTAACACTTTATTCTTTCTTCTCACTCCATATTTACAATTTTAGAACACACTGCTATCATTTTATTTCTCTTTGGCTCCTTTCTTGTAAGTTCACATTGCATACAAACAGTTGAATAGAAATATCTCTTCTTGTTACCAGGTTACCTCCTTTAAGTCAAGCCCAGCTCCCCTCTCCATCCCTGAGTCACTCCCCAGACTCTCCATGGCAGTTCTTTCCTCCTCTTGTCCATCAGCATTAGGTCCTCTCAAAGGCCTGTCCCACAGCTTTTCTCATTTAAAACCCTCAGCCTTAAGAATACTACTGCTTTGATGACTTATTCAACAGCTAAGAGCAGATCATTTGCAGATTTTCCTCCAAATGCAAACTCGTATTGCTTGATGCACTTAGGACACGTGGAAATACATTCAACTTAGAGGACAAACTAAGCTTCCACTAGTGCAGAGAGAAATGATGAAGGAACATATATTAAAAAATTACTTCTACCCTTTACTATTTGTGTGTCTTTGGACAAATCACTTAACCTCTCTGACCTTCAGTTTCTTCATCTCTAAATGATGTTAATAATACTTCACTTCTGTAGTTGTTTTAAGGATTAAATTCAGTAATAATGCACATAAAGCCAACAACAATGCCTGGCTCTTGGTAAATACTCAATAAATATTCTTCCCCACGCCCCCCCCCCCCCCCCGCCTTATCTCTGAGCTCCCATCTGTCTTTTCATATTATCGCCAAAGATTTGGTATTGTCTTCAACTTCTTGTTACTTATTTTACCTTGTAAGTATGTAGTTATTACTTCTATAGGAAGTATTAAATAATTATCACTTCACCTGAGGCTTCACTTACTATCAATATGCAGATTCTGGTAACTTGTAGTACAGTTTATTTTAATGCTTTCTTTACCAGTCTTCCTGATGCAGTGAGGACCAGATTTCAGGAAAGTCTGTTTGCTTTTGAATCCATATTTTCTAAGCATTTCTCTTAATGACTAGTGGATTTTGCTTGAATTCTCCAAAGATCTATTTAATAAAGATAATTTATTTAGAGCCATTAAGGTCCTGTATTGTCTATTTCATTTTTCTTTCTCTATGGACTGCTGTGTTGCGGCTAAGCTACTCTCTTTACACAATCTATCCTAACCCATGCTTCACCCATGCTGGACCTCTACTTCTCCTGGGCAGGATGGTTTACCTAAACCAGTGGTTGGCAAACCGTGGCTCACGAGCCACATGCGGCTCTTTTGCCCCTTGAGTGTGGCTCTTCCACAAAATACCACGTGCAGGCGCGCACGTACAGTGCGATTGAAGGAGTAACCTAATTAAGTTAATAACAATGTACCTACCTATATAGTTTAAGTTTTAAAAATTTGGCTCTCAAAAGAAATTTCAATTGTTGTACTGTTGATATTTGGCTCTGTTGACTAACGAGTTTGCCAACCACTGACCTAAACCATCGCTCTTGTTTGTTCAAGCCTGGCTTAGAAACAGTTACTTAGCTAGGCCTATGAATGTGGTGTCCTCCAAACCGTCTTCAAGCTGGTCAGGGTGTTACCCTGGTTCACTACACTAAGTGTAGAGTTAATAGGTTCTCTTGGTTTGGAATCCAAGCCTTACTTCAAAATTTATACTTATAACCACTCTACCTGCCTGCATCACTGTAATATTTGGAACTTCTGCAGACTCAACAAAGGGTTTTTGAACTGTATATATTATAGGTTTCTGTTGCACTGAAACAAGGCCAAATTACTCCAACTGAGCTCTGTCAAAAATGTCTCTCCCTGATCAAGAAGACCAAGTTTCTAAATGCTTACATTACTGTATCAGAAGAAGTGGCCTTAAAGCAAGCTGAAGAATCAGAGGAAAGATATAAGAAAGGTAAATTACTTTGAATTATACTCAGTTGTTATATCCTTAGAGAAAGAGTTTTAATTAGATGTAGCAGTCTCCATTTGGCAAGTGAATCTTTTAGCATAAAGCATTCCCTTATTTAAAGAACTTGCCATGCGGTATAATAAAAAATGAGGCAATTGGATATGTGATGCTTTTTACTGTCCAACTGCAATAATTGCTAACCTGAATTTAATTTCTGAAGAAGTATCTTTACCAAGAACTAATAGTTATTAACTAGTATTAATGTGTCATTATATCTTGAATTAGATACTTCTGTTCTTTTGGCTTTTTAACACAGGTCACTCACTTGGGGATTTAGATGGAATTCCTGTTGCAGTAAAAGACAACTTTAGCACAACTGGCATTGAGACAACATGTGCATCAAACATGTTGAAAGGTAAAGTTTAACTGATCACAGCATTTATTAAAAATAAGAATTTTTCAGTTTAAATTAAAGAAAAGATAGTAAAGCACCAAGATATTCTCACACTAATTATATCTGCAAAGAAGATACTTAGGATGGAGTATTACATTTTTTGTAATATTTTGTAATATTTGCTCTTTCAGAATGCAAAACTATTCTTTAGAGGTAGGCCCACTTAGTGGATGAATGTAATTTAGGAAGTTTTAGCAATCCTATTTAGGAAGACTCAGTAACTGATCACCACAAACACACTAAGCAACCTTTAACTCCCACTCCGTGATAACATGGGAAGAGTATGAAGTGGCTGTCATTACCCATCATCTTAAGGATGGTGTGAGGATTCGTTAGCCACTACTCCCATTATTTTTTATTTCTTGATTCCTGTACCTCTTATATCACTATTAGAGGCCCAGTGCACGAAATTCGTGCGCGGAGGGTGGGGGTGGGGGGCAGGGGGGGGGGGGGGAAGGGTCCCTCAGCCTGGCCTGTACCCTCTTGCAATCTGGGACCCCTTGAGGGATGTCGGACTGTCGGTTTAGGCCTGATCTCTGTGGGACAGCTGGCTCTTAACCGCTGGCCTGCCTGCCTGCCTCATCGCCCCTAACCACTTTACTGCCTGCCTCATCGCCCCTAACCCTTCTGCCTGCCTGCCTGATCACCTCTTAACTGCTCACCTCCCTGCCTGATTACCCTTAACTGCCTCTGCCTCAGCCCCCGCTGCCACCGCTTCATCCAGAAGGATGTCAGGAAGGTCGTTTGGCTGTCCGGTCTAATTAGCATTTTATACTTTTATTATTATAGATATTTATTTGAGTATTATAATGTTTAGTTTTATTCTTTACAGTTTAGTAAGTCAAAAAGGAATCACGTTTATCAAGATGCTTGGATCATAGAAAGAACAGGAAATGGAAAAAGGTTATTCAGAGTACTATATACTAAAAGTAATATTCTGAGGTATGTGCCTAGGTTCCTCTGATAGGTAGACTGTTGTTAATTGTTTTTGAATATACACTACATGGAGAGAATTTTAATTAACAATAAAAAACTATTTCTGACTGGAAATGGACAAAAATCACTGTGAAATAGCATTATCTGAGAAGAAAAAGTCAAGTACAATGATAAAAAATATGATTTGTGATTAGTGTCAAATGAATTAGGTACACCTTTGTTATTCAATATTTTGTAGTACTTTTAAAGTCAGTGTTTTTATGTTATAAAAATAGTGAATATAAACTGTCTTTGGAAAACATAGCATTTAACAATAGAAAAAATTAACTTTTGGAAGAAAGTACAACCTACTAGTCAAATTAAGAATAATTAACACATGTCAATACAAATTGCTTAATTGCAGTTTAAAATCTTGTTTCTTTAATATGTTTTATATGTTCACTGTTGTTGGTTTTTTTCCTGTAATAAAAATTACTGAATTTTTTTCAGGTTATGTACCACCTTATAATGCCACAGTAGTTCAGAAGCTGTTGGATCAGGGAGCTCTACTAATGGGAAAAACAAACTTAGATGAGTTTGCTATGGGGTAAGTAAAATTGAAATTTTCTTCTCTTGTATTTCTTCCATCTGTCTTTAATTTCATTATGTAGTTCCCTAAAAGTATTGAGGTGATTTTTTTTGAGGATTCTAATGCCAGTTTCTCATTTCCTCTGTGAGATTATGCTCTACTGTCTAATACATATATAGTAATATCTCAGTTGTAGTTTGTATTTCCCTGATGACTAATAATGTTAAACATTATGTGGTTTGCCACCCATATATCTTCTTTGTTGAAGAATATATTTAAATCTTTTGCCTCCCACCCCCTTTTTTTTTTTTTTAATTGGGTTGTTTATCTTATTGAGTTGTAAGAGTTCTTTCATACAGTCTGGATTCAAACCCATTATTATACAGGTGATTTGCAAATATTTTCTCCAATCTCTGGCTTGTCTTTTAATTGTTTGGGCATTTAGTAAATACATATTGAATAGATTAATCCATGGGAATAAACTCAAACATAGGTTATTAGGACATTGCCTTGAATAGCTGATCAAAATGAATATCATTGAGGGTGAAGTGAACATCATGTACCTCCGGATGTGATTCCCTAAGAGGAACACACCATCATCTATGCAATTTTTCTATCCTAAAGTAATAATAAGGAAACAGACAAATCTGAAATTAGAAACATTCTATTAAGTGTCAATATCTAAAAAGCATAGGAAGGCTGTGAAAATGTTCTAGATTAAAATAAGTTAAAGAACATAAAACCTAAAACTTATAGAAGAAGCCGAAACCGGTTTGGCTCAGTGGATAGAGCGTCGGCCTGCGGACTGAAAGGTCCCAGGTTCGATTCCGGTCAAGGGCATGTACCTTGGTTGCGGGCACATCCCCAGTAGGGGTTGTGCAAGAGGCAGCTGATTGATGTTTCTCTATCATCAATGTTTCTAACTCTCTATCCCTCTCTCTTCCTCTCTGTAAAAAATCAATAAAAATATATTAAAAAAAAAACTTATAGAAGAAAATGTAGGAGAAAATTTTTATTACTTTGAGTTAGACAAAAATTTCTTAAGACACATAAAGTACAATTTGTTAAATAAAAAATTGATGGTTTGGACTTCATTAAAATTAGTAACTTCTGTACTTTGAAATATACTGTTTAAAAATGAAAAAACAAAACAAAACTATAGACTGAAAGAAAATACTTGCATTGTTGTCTGAGAAAGAGCATGCATCCAGTATATATAGACCCTTTCCCAACTCGCTAAGAAAATAACTCAGTTTTTCTTTTAATGGGTAAAGATGTAAGCAGACATTTCATTAAAGAAGATACACAGTTGGCAAATCAACACATAAAAATGCATCACGTTAAGGAAATGCAAATAAAAAACACAATGAGATACTTATACCTATTAGAATGGCTTAAAAAATGAGAATATCAAGTGCTGACAAGGATAAAGAACTATTGGATTTCTCATACATTGCTGGTAGGGAATTCAAAATGGTGTCACCATTTTATTTATTTATTTATTTTTTAAAATAGATTTTATTGATTTTTTACAGGGAGGAAGGGAGAGGGATAGAGAGTTAGAAACATCGATGAGAGGGAAACATCTATCAGCTGCCTCTTGCACACCCCCTACTGGGGATGTGCCTGCAACCAAGGTACATGTCCTTGACCGGAATCAAAGCTGGGACCCTTCAGTCCGCAGGCCGACACTCTGAGCCAAACCAGTTAGGGCGGTGTCACCATTTTAGAAAATAGTTTGGCAGTGTCTTATAAAGTTAAACGCACTTACCATATGGCCCAACAATCTCGGTCAAGAGGTGAAGACTTATGTTTACACAAAAGCACTGTCAATGGCCTTTCAGTACAATATTTATTGTGATTTTTTTCAAATTGCCAAAAACTGGAAATAACTCAATGTTCATTGGCTAGTGAATGATTAAAAAAGTAAAAAAAAAGAGGCTTAAGAGACAATGATAACTAACTGTAGCACCTGCCTCTAGATCTGCTCCTGTACTGGAAGGGGGTAAAATGCTATAAATGACATTATTGCATCAACTGGCAAAATTGGATTATATACATTAAATTAGATAAAAGCATATTAATGTTAAATTTACTGATATTGATAACTGTACTATCCTATATAGTAAAGAGCTAATATGCTAATTAGACCAAACAGCAGAACGACCCTCCGGACGACCTTCCGGACGAAGCCAGGGCTGCGAGGGCCGAGCCCCTTGCACGAATTTCGTGCATTGGGCCTCTAGTGACTATATAAGAGAATACCCTAATCTTAGGAAATAACATACCGAGTACATATTAAAGTATTTAGGACTAAAGAGCCATGGCAATATAATTTACCCTTAAATGGTTCAGAAAAAAAAGTGTATGGACACACATACACAGAGCATACAAATGATAAAATAAATAAGGTCAGATGTTAACAGTAGGTGAATCTGGGTAAAGGGTGTAAAGTGCTTTTCATGCTATTTTTATTTTTATAATTTTTCTGTATGATTGAAATTATTTCAGAATTTAAAAAATAAGTTATTACTATTCTACTTATAATGCTTTTCTTAAAACTTCTGATTAAAAGAGGGATTCCTTTAAAAGACTTTGTGTTAACTGTTTGAATGTTTGTGACACTACAACCGGAAGACCTTAATTTACACGGGAAATCATCTTAAACTGAATTAGATGATCAACTGGGATATAAATCTTTATTTCTTAGTAGACTAGTTTTCTCTACTTTCTATCACAAATGCTCTTTCCATCCTCCACTCTTCAACTATCTAATTGAATAAAGCTACATCTAAGCAGGCTTCCTGTCTTTTCCAATTCAGTTTACTACAGTGGATTATACAGTGTCAGGAGCAAATAATAATCAGAAGATGAAATTGTCACATAAAATGAAAGTTTTATTAGATATCTTGCTTCTCTTCTTCATCTCAGATCTGGTAGCACAGATGGTGTATTCGGACCAGTTAAAAACCCTTGGAGTTATTCAAAACAGTACCGAGAAAAGAGGAAGCAGAAACCCCATGGTGAGAATGAGGATACAAATTGGCTTATAACTGGAGGAAGCTCCGGAGGGAGTGCAGCCGCCGTATCAGCGTTCACATGCTTTGCGTAAGATGTTTTTCCTATTTGTACTTTAAAACCCAACCTGGGACAAATAGTCATAAACTATAGGCAAAATCCAACAATAGACAAGTTCATACTTCGGTATTTCTTATACATACACACACACACACACACACACACACACACACACACACACATATATGTATATTATTGATTTCAGAGAGGAAGGGAGAGGAAGAAAGATAGAAACATCAATGTTGAGAATCATTAATCAGCTGTCTCCTGCGCCCCCTACTGGGGATTGAGCCCTCAGCCTGGGCATGTGTCCTGACCAGGAATCAAACTGTGACCTCCTGGTTCATAGATTGACCATCAACCATTGATCCATACCAATTGGGCAATACCTCAGTATTTTTATTTCTTTTTAGTGAGCTATTTGTGTCCAGTGGTATATCAAAATTACATCTTATTAATACTTAACTATACAGTACACTTATGTGTAGTTATACATTTAACTTTAAGATAACATTTAGCCGTGGCCGGCATTGGTCAGTGGTTAGAGTGTCAGTATGTGTACCGGATGGTCTCAGATTCAATTCCCGGTCAAGGGCATGTACCTGGGTTTCAGGTTTGATCCCCACTACCAGTTGAGAGCATGTAGGAAGCAATCGATGTGTCTCTGCCACATCGATGTTTCTCTCTCTCCTCTTTCTCACCCTCTTCCCTCTTCCTTCCACTCTCTTTAAAATCAATGGAAAAAATATCCTTACCCCTCAGATGAGGATTTAAAAAGAATCTACACTAATAAAATAGAAAGATGCAAATTGACTGTACCTTCGTGATGCCCACCAGCCAATCAGGAGTGAGTATGCAAATTAACCCAACAAAGATTGTGGGTTAATTTGCATACGCAGGCGCCAAGCAGCCGGGGGCGGGGCGGGAAGCTTGCGTCGTCACCATGGTGATGACGCAGGCGTTCCACACCACCCCAGCAGCTCTGGGCCTCTGGACAGCATGGGAAGGTGGAAAGGCGGCTCTGGGCCGGAGCAAAAGCAGAAAGGCGGCTCCGTGCCAGAGCGAAGGCGGTGCTGGCAGCCAGGGGAAGGAAGGCCCATTCTTGCACGAATCTTCGTGCATCAGGTCTCTAGTAATAATAATAATAATAATAATATAACATTTAAAGTCTTCCTATATAATATCTGGTTCTCTTAATAACATGATTTTATGGATCTTGCAGAATAAACCAATTAGCATAAATGGACTTTATTGAATTTTATTTTTTAAATAATTTATTTGGGTGTCTGGTTACTGATTGTACAGATATTTAGGTACTAACCTACCATGGCTTTAGCTGAGTGCTACTGAGTTAAATTGTTAGCTATGGTTTATCCTTCGCCTAATTCTGACTTTTGTCCCCCCAAAAAGGAAAGAAAAAAATGCTCCTAATATATATCAATAGAATATTTAAAATAGTGTTTTTATCTATCAGCAACTAAAAATATATATTAGTAAGTAAAGGTTTTTCAAGTTTGTAGGGAGCTGATTTGTTCAACTGTCATACTTTGTATTTAGGAAGGATCAATCATGCTTTATCTCTTAAGTCCCATTTGTAAAGCATTTCCTAACCATCTAAGGAAGAGTAAATAAATATTGCTGTTATTATAGTTCTCTTTCCTTAATTATTCACTGAAACTAAGCTCTTTCAGGGACATTGCAAGCTATAAATTATTTATATTTTTAGAGCTATGAGGATTTATTAGATTCTACAGATTTTTTTTTTTTAGTTTCCCTGGAATCTTGTTAACAAGTAAAACCATTTCATTTTATCTCTGTGAAATTTTATAGCACTGCATTAATATTAATGAGAGTTCTGATAAGTTAGGGCTGCCAGATTAGGTACTCTTTCCTATCCTCATCACCCCATTCACTGTTCATCTTTCTGAATGAGCTTTGAGAAGATGGCATTTTGACACATAATTCCTATGGAAATGCAAGTTTTACTTTACATAGCTGTCAGTGAATCCTAATAAGAAAATGTATCGTTTTAGAAATTGTGAAAGCAACAGTCTGATTTTGTGACTCAAATGGACTTGGTAAGAAAGGCAGTCTAACTTGCATTTTCTGTAGAATACAAGGGCCATGTGACTGGTAGGAGCCTTGTTTAGTCCAAAGCTTCATTCTGGGTGTAGTCAAGAGAAGCACAGACTCAAACTAACTCCAGATTGAATGGGTCCCAAACTGTCAAGTGTTCTGCTTTATCCCCCCCCACCTTTTGATTCATTCTTTCTATAATAGTTTTAAAAATAAGAAAATTCTTGGAATACTATGCACCATGAAAAAGAATGAGCTAGAGCACTGGTGACATGGAAAGACTTGTATAGTATGTATAGTATGACCTTAGTTTTATTAAAAGTAATAATTATATATGCAAGTTGCATGGAAGTGTCTGGATGAATGTATATTAAAATTGATAACTACATTTTTATCAGGGTAGTAATTATAAGAGAAATTTTACTTTATATACATCATACAATAGGACATTTTAATTTTTCCATTAGCCATGTACACTTTTCTAATTAGAAAAACTTTTTCTGAAACAGTTTTTTTAAATGTTTTTAATTTTTAATTGTAAAATATACATAACATAAAATTTACCATTTTAATAACCATTTTTAATGTGCAGTTCAGTAGTGTTAAATACATTCACATTGTTGTGCAACCAATCTCCAGAACTTTTTTCATTTGCAAAACTGAAACTTCGTACCCATTATACAACAGCTCACCATTTGCCTGTCCCCCAGCCTCTGGCAACCACTCTTGTCCTTTCTGTCTCTGAATTTGACTACTCTAAGTGAAATTATGCAGTTTTTGTGATGGCTTATTTTACCTAGTATTATGTCCTCAAAGTTAGTTTTTGTGGGAGTTTTTGTTGTTTAATAAGAAAAGAATATACTCTATGGGTAACTGGGCAAAACAATGAACAGATACTTCATAGTTGGGTAATACAAATACAAATAAATGTGAAAAATTATTTTAAAATACACATTTACAAAGCTTTTTGGTTATCACTTTAACCATATTTTAAGAACTCAGTGGAACAATGGAACATTAAACACAATTTGATTTACTGCAATTGAGAATATAAATTAGTATAACCTTTCTAATGAGTAATTTGACTGTGTATATTAAGAACTTATAATAACAGGCAGACTCTTTGGCCCATTAACTCTATTTCTTAGAAGCTAACTTAAAAAATAATCAGACATATGGGCAAATGTTTATGTTTAAAGGTGTTTATTACAAAGTAACTTATGCAATTGTTATTCTAGTTGGCAATAACATAATGTTTAAATAAATTAAAATACATTTCTACCCATGATTCTAAATGGGGTAGTAGAAGGGCTGTATCTGAATTTCTGGGAAGGGTATATTCAGTTGTTAAAAGCATACTGTAAAGTCGCCATTAAAGGAAGGTATAAGATTTGTATGTAGATTGATAAGAGAATGTACTTTAAAATATTGGGAATTGCCAACTGAGATGATAGAGTATTATACATATTTTAAATTTTCAGTAATTTTAATGATCTAATAAAAGGTTCATGATTAGCAAAAAAGAGATAGAAACTTATGATTACAGAATAACCTGAAGTATGAAAGAGAAATGCATTTTTAAAAAGACTTGAATATGCCAAATATTAACAGTGTTTGCCTCAGGATGGTGGGATATTTTACCTCTTACCCTTTTCTATACTTTAATAATTCTCTAAGAAAAGCATGTTTTACTTTTATAAAATCAGCGGGAAATACAGTTTTAAAATATACGTTTTAAAAGGTAGATTCCAAATGTAATTGGAGATATGTCATTCTTCTAAAGAGTATTCCATTTAAATTCCAGGGCTTTAGGATCAGATACGGGAGGATCAACCAGAAATCCAGCTGCCCACTGTGGAGTTGTTGGTTTAAAACCAAGCTATGGCTTAGTTTCCCGTCACGGTCTCATTCCCCTGGTGAATTCAATGGATGTGCCAGGAATCTTAACCAGATGTGTGGATGATGCAGCAACTGTGTTGGGTATTTATATGATTCCATGTAGTTTGAAAATGTTACAATTTCACTGTAAAACAATGATGTCTGTCACTCCCAAGTATTTTTCTTTACAGGTGTACTGGCTGGGCATGACTGCAAAGATTCAACCACAGTACAAGATCCTGTTAAATCATTTATACTTCCCAGTTTGACAGATGTAAGCAAACTATGTATAGGAATCCCCAAGGTAATTCTTCCCTTTCATTACTTTACAGAAATACTGTCATGTCACATACAAAGATTTAGGAAACAGATTGGTTAGGTTTGAATCCTTGCTCTTCCACTTTTATTAGCTACTAGAGGCCCGATGCACGAAAATTCGTACAAGAGTAGGCCTTCTTTCCCCCGGCTGCCGGCACTGGCTTCCCTCTGGCACCCGGGACCCAGGCTTTCCCCCTCAGGCCGCCAGCAGGCACCTGGGACCTGGACTGCTTCCCTCCTCTGGCGGCCCACAAGCACCCAGGACACCAGCTTGCTTCCCTTCTCCAGCTACCTGCACACACCTGGGACCCGGGCTGGTTTCCCTCGGGCCGCCCACAGGCACCCGGGACCCGGGCTGGTTTCCCTCTGGCCCTGGATTCGTCAGGAAGGAAGTCTGGAATGATGTCTGGAAAACGTCCGGTCCAATTAGCATATTACCCTTTTATTATTATAGATGTGTAACCTAACCAGCTCAATTTTCTCTAAGCTCAATTTCCTTATCTGTAAAATGGGGATAATAACAGTATTGATTTCAGAGAATGGTGAGGTTTGAATTAGATAATCATCATAGGGATGTAATACAGAGCATGGTGACTATCTATAATAATAAAAGCATAATATGCTAATTAGACCGGACGAAGCTGGGGCTGCGAGGGAAGCCCGGGTCCCAGGTACCTGCCCCCGGCCAGAGGGAAGCCCAGGTCCTGGGTGCCTGCCGGCAGCCAGAAGGAAGCCAGTGCCAGCAGCCAGGGGAAAGAAGGCCTACTCTTGCATGAATTTCGTGCATCGGGCCTCTAGTAGTTAATAATACTATATTGCATGTTTGGAAGTTGCTAAGAGAGTATATCTTTAAGGTTCTAATCAAAAGAAAAAAAAAACTATGTATGGTGACAGATGTTAACTAGACCTATTGTGGTGATCATTTCTTTTCTTTTTTTAAAATATATTTTATTGATTTTTTACAGAGAGGAAGAGAGAGGGATAGAGTTAGAAACATCGATGAGAGAGAAACATCGATCAGCTGCCTCCTGCACACCCCCTACTGGGGATGTGCTCACAACCAAGGTACCTGCCCCTGACCGGAATCGAACCCGGGACCCTTGAGTCCGCAGGCCGACACTCTATCCACTGAGCAAAACTGGTTTCGGCAATTTCTTAATACATACAAATATCAAATCATGCTGTACAACTGAAACTAATGTAACATTATGTTATAAACTATTACACCTCAATAAAAAGAATTAGATACTCATGTTAACACATTGCGGACCAGTAGTTTTATTGCTAGCTTTACCCAGTGGCCAGATAAGTTTCTATTGAACAAGTACAATTTTACATAAATGTTAAAGGCACGCTTTAAAATTAAATACCCATTGCATTTTGAAGTTATTTATTACATGTTCTTACAAGCTAATATCTTTTTAAAGTATGATACTTTGTAAAACACTGTGTAATATGAAGCGAGAATTCTCGTGATCCGTCTGCAATGTGTTAAGCAAGGGTCTATAAGATTTTTCTATAAAGTATCAATTAGTAAATATTTTAGGCTTTGTGGGCCATGCAGTTTGTCATAACTACTTAACTCTGCCACTGTAGTAGTGTGAAAGCAGCCATAGACTGTATGTAAAGAAAGGAGTGTAGCTGTGTTCTAATAAAACTTTATTTTCAAAAATAGCTATCAAGTCACATCTGACTGATGGGCCTAATTTATTAATCCCTGATGTAAAGGGCATAGTCCAAGATATACTATGCATAGTAAAGGATCAATAAATGTTACTGACATTACTATTATTAGTATTACTACCATATTTATTATGGTAGCAATTAAGTAATCCATACATGAAAGTAAATATATTGAATTACTGACCTTTAAGCTTAGCAGTAATTTTCTTTTAATCCTCAACCGAGGATATGTTTATTGATTTTAGAGAGAAAGGAAGGGAGGCAGAGAGAAAGAAAAAGAAACATCAATGTGAGAGAGAAACATCAATCAGTTGCCTCCCATACATGCCCCAGCCCAGGATTTAACCCACAACCTGGGTATGTGCCGGACTGGGAATCAAACTCCCAACCTTTTTGGTATATAGGACAACACTCCAAGTAACTAAGCCACCCAGCCAGGGCAACAGTAATTTTTTGGATAATTTTTTGTTGTGGGAGACTGTCCTATGCAATGTAAGATGTTTAGCAGCATCACTGCCTCTACTCCTAGAGGTACCATCCCTACCATACCACAATCCCACAACCAAAAATGTTACAGATGCTACCAATGTCCCCGGTTGACAGGAAGAAGGTAAACTTGCCCCCAGTTGAGACCATTACTGTAGAGAAATTCTACTTTCTTTAAAATCTTCAATTAAGATCATAACTGTGCCTTCTTTTAAAGGCTTAGAGAAAGCACAGGTTGTAGATCCTCTACTTACCTGTTATGTAATCTTAATAAAGTTATTTAACTTTTCTAGTCTCTATATATTTTATTAATAAATTGAAAAATAATACCTACATCATGGGATTATTAAAAGCATTAAAGTAGAAAATCTTTGAAAAGCATCTAACAGGGTACCTGATATATAATAATCATTTAACAATTATAAGGTCTCCAACCAAATCTCCAGTCTTTACTATTGTTAAAGAGCTCACTCATATCTAGTACTGTGCTTGTCGTGCCATGAACACTCTTAAATTAGTTCAGTCTTTCTGGTTACCTACTAGCAATTTAATCAAATTTTCTAATGTATTGCCAAAGGTCCTGGAGTACAAATTTTTATAAATCATCAATATAGACGTTCTAATTTCTGTTTTTTACCTTTTTCCAATAAGGAATATCTTGTACCAGAATTATCAAGTGAAGTACAATCTCTTTGGTCCAAAGCCGCTAAGCTCTTTGAGTCTGAGGGGGCCAAAGTAATTGAAGTGTCCCTGCCCCACACCAGTTACTCAATCGTCTGCTACCATGTATTGTGTACATCAGAAGTGGCATCGAATATGGCAAGATTTGATGGGCTGGAGTATGGTAAGATGGTTGTGTTTTGGATTTTTAAGGTAGTTGTCTCAACATTTGAAAGGTTCACTTATTAGTGGCAATATATGTATATTGCCCAAGATCGTGTTGATGAGTTAGAAAAGTAAATCAGTGAATCCTTTATCATTTTAGCATTGTACTTACACTATTTATCATTAACTAGAGGCCCGGTGCACGAAATTCGTGCACGGAGGGGGGGGTGTCCCTCAGCCCAGCCTGTACCCTCTCCAATCTGGGATCCCTCTCACAATCCAGGACTGCTGGCTCCCAACTGCTTGCCTGCCTGCCTTCCTGATTGCCCCTAAACGCTTCTGCCTGCCAGCCTGATCACCCCCTAACCACTCTGCTGCCAGCCTGATTGATGCCTAATTGCTCCCCTGCCAGCCTGTTTGCCCCCAACTTCCCTCCTCTGCCGGCCCTGTCACCCCTAACTGCCCTCCCCTGCAGGGTTGATCGCCTCCAACTTCCCTCCCTTGCAGGCCGGGTGCCTCCCAACTGCCCTCCCCTGCTGGCCATCTTGTGGTGGCCATCTTGTGTCCACATGGGGGCAGGATCTTTGACCACATGGGGGCAGACATATTGTGTGTTGGAGTGGTGGTCAATCTGCATATTACTCTTTTATTAGATAGGATAGAGGCCTGGTGCAGGAGTGGGGGCCAGCTGGTTTGCCCTGAAGGGCGTCCCGGATCAGGGTGGGGTTCCCTTGGGGCGTGGGGTAGCCTGAGCGAGGAGCCTGTGGTGGTTTGCAGGCCAGCCACGCCCCCTGGCGACCCAAGCGGAGGCCCTGGTATCTGGAATTTATTTACCTTCTACAATTGAAACTTTGTAGCCTGGAGCGGAGCCAAGCCTCCTGCATGCTCCACCGGCAGCCATTTCTGTTTGAGTTAATTCACCTTCTATAATTGAAACTTTGTAGCATTAAGCAGAGGCCTGAGCCCGGCCAGGGTGTGCGGAAAGCTTTGCTTTCTCCGTTACCGCGGGCAACCCTGGCCTGGTCTCTCCAGCTCCATGGTTTCCGCCATTCTGTTTGAATTTGTTTACCTTCTATAATTGAAACTTTGTAGCTTGAGTGGAGGCTTAGGCCTGTCAAGGGCAGGTGGAAAGCTTGTTTCCCTCTGTTGCCTGGGAAACCTTGCTCTCGGTGGCTGTAGCCATCTTGGTTTGGTTTATTTGCATACTCGCCCTGATTGGCTGGTGAGCGTGGCTTGGGCTGGTGGGCGTGGCTTGGGTGTAGCGGATGTATGGTCAGTTTGCATATTTGTCTATTATTAGGTAGGATATCTCTGTGTGTTCAATTCACTTTTATGGACTGAATACCTTGAAGAGATAGTATCTCACCTTTGTATTTTCAGTTTACCTAATGTAATGCTTAGTACGTGGTAGATGCTCAGTAAACATTTCAATGAACGAACAAATGAGGAAGTGAATAAATAGTGTCTCCCTCTTGGTTATTTTCTTCTGTTTCCTTGATTGCTGACTGGCCAATCACTCACAAGGCAAATAAAGAAGGGAAACCATGAAGGGCAATCTGCAATTTTTGTATTGGTCACAGATGTAAATTTAGGTCTGTTTTTCAGCCAAAACTTCCTTCTTAAGTAATGTCTATCTCATTTTGGTTTTCAGGTCACAGGTGTGACATTAATGTGTCTACTGAAGCCATGTATGCTGCAACCAGACGAGAAGGCTTTAATGATGTGGTGAGAGGAAGAATTCTCTCAGGAAACTTTTTCTTATTAAAAGAGTAAGATAATTAGTTTAGGAATTTTCCCCATTCTTAAAAACTCAACAGAAAAGTAGTAGCAGGTCTTATAAGTTGAAATATTTGCTAAAGAAGCAAAATCTTTATGATTTTAATTAGAAATCAATTAAAGGCTTATTTATGGTACTTTAGGTTCCTGTTATTCAGAAACAAACAAAAATGGGAAGTTTTAATTAAATGATTAGTAAAACTGAGTAGGAAGCCCTGAGGGATTTTGGCCTCATTAAATGTCCCCTGACTATTATAGCCACATTGGCTTATGGCTGTTAGAGCCTTAAGTAGGAAGTTACTTTGATGTCCCTCGAGAAAAATTTAGTGAATCAACTTACTTTTTCCTTCCACTATGCACCTGTTTGCTCCAAGAAAGAATTCTAAATTACTATGACTCCTACCTAGATTGTCTTCAATATTAGTTTATTGACCATCTTGTGAAGGCATTATTCTAAATGAAATAAGAAAAAGACAAATACGATATGATCTCCCTAACATGTGGAATCTTTTAGATAGATAGATATGAAAAAGCCAAACTCAGAAACAGAGTAGAATTGTGGTTGCCAGGGGTTGGGGCTGGGGGAAATGGGGAGATGTTGGCCAAAGGGTGCAAACTTCCAGTGATAAGATGAGTAAGTTCTGGGGATCTAAAGTCCATCATATTTACCATAGTTAACAGTACTGTATTATATACTTGAAAGTTGCTAAGGTAGTAGATCTTAAATGTTCTCACCACACTCAAGCGATCCCTTGAGCTCTGAGTGCTACTTATTCCTATCCAATACTCTGCTCTGGCAAATTGTGGCTGTCTGCCTCTCCAAACTTTCCATCTTCCTTTTTGACAGAGAGCCCCATTTCCCCACTCCTAAGCTCCTTTTAGGTTCCGCCTCTCTGGGCACGGGCCTGAAAACTGTCTCTAGGGCAGTGGTCGGCAAACCGCAAGCCACACGCAGCTCTTTGGTCCCTTGAGTGTGGCTCTTCCACAAAATACCACGTGTGGGCACGCACATACAGTGCGATTGAAACTTCATGGCCCATGTGTAGAAGTCGGTTTTTGGCCTGGGCGAGTCTATTTTGAAGAAGTGGTTCTAACGCCGAGCCACACTCAAGGGGCCAAAGAGCCACATGTGGCTTGCGAGCCTCGGTTTGCCAACCACTGCTCTAGGGAAATCAAAGAGCTTTTCACATACTTGTTTCTCTTCTCTCAGAGCTCCCTCTTCTGAATGCCTGTTGTCTAAGGTCTGAAAATGGTAGTTTCCTTTTGTCTTGTTTTCTGGTGGTTTAATATGGCATCATTGATGGAAGCATCATTGATGGGAGCAGAAGTTCTGCTTTTGAACCATATTTAAAGGAGGAAGAAATTTCATAGAGAACAGAAATATGTGTTCTTTTATAAAATTCAGGTTTGGGAATGCTGTTAATACATTATTTAAGCCATCAACTGTTATTGTTGTATAAGTTACAGGTGATGTCTGCGTTTTTCTCTCTTTTTTAAAAATTTACTGATTTTTTACAGAGAGGAAGGGAGGGGGATAGAGAGTTAGAAACATCGATGAGAGAGAAACCAATCAGCTGCCTCCTCGCCGCCCCCCCCCCCCCCCCCCCTGCTCACACACACACACACACACTGGGGATATGCCCGCAACCAAGGTACATGCCCTTGACCAGAATCGAACCTGAGACCCTTTAGTCTGCAGGCCGAAGCTCTATCCACTGAGCCAAACCGGTTAGGGCTGCATTCTTCTCTATAAACCCTGTGGTCAAATGATAGTTAGGACATCTGATAGTTCTAGAGCATTCTTTGAGGGTAAAAAGATTTTTACGTTTTTATCTCATTGTATTTGGTTTGCAGTAAGACTGGAGTTGTGATATCCATTTTTACAGGTGAGGAAACTGAAGTTAGAACAGTTAGTACTTTTGTCAGCCTTCATTAGTTTCAGGAGGATTTGAAGAGCATTTTTCTTTTTCCCTTTCTCTGCATGATTGACTTACACTAACTCCTATGTCTGGCTAATTCCTTAATCTTTTCAGTAAAGTAAGCATCTCTCCTTGAATTGCACATTTCCATCTAGGCTGTGCCTATCCACAAAATACAAAATTGCAAGCATAGCATACTTTCCCCAGTTTTTGTTTGCAGAGCCTTTTTCTAATGTCTAATTCTGATGGCATGTTAGAATTTTGCACAACTTCAGTGTCCTTCTAATAATTAGTTATCATTATACTATAGATTAGTGATGGGCAACCTTTTGAGGTTGGTGTGTCAGACTTCGCCAAAAAACTGAGCATAACTCGGGTAGTGTGTCACTTTGAGGAAAAAACATTATTTTGCAAATGTTTCATCCTCAGGAGCAGCAAATGTTTCATCCTCGGCATGCGGCCGCCTCAGCGGCCGCGTGTCATCAGAAATGGCTACGCGTGTCAGTGCTGACACGCGTGTCTAGGTTCGCCATCACTGCTATAGATGAATTAAGACATTATAATAGAAAGAGGATTAAGCTGAGCCTCCAGGAACCCAGTTCTAGACTTTCCTGTACCACTGCCAATCTCTGTAATAACTATACTTGATTTTCCTCACCTGAAAATGAATGTTCTGGTTTAATGGTTCCCTGGAAGTATTAATGTTTTATGATTATATATGCAGAATTGCATCTAGTAGTGAATTCTGATTGATTATAAACTATAGACCTACCAAATTTTCTAATGACATCACAGTTGAACAAAATTCATTTTTATGTGTTGTAGGAGTCGAACTCATAAAGGCCAAGATCCAGTGAATTCTTTAACAAGCCTCACGTATGAGAATTGTTCAAAGAAATAACAAAAAGCCCTTAAAATATCACCTATTTTTTTCCATAGAAACTATGAGAATTACTTCATCAAAGCACAGAAAGTGAGACGACTCATTGCTAATGATTTTGTGAATGTTTTTAACTCTGGAGTGGATGTCTTGCTAACTCCCACCACCTTGAGTGAGGCAGTGCCGTACGTGGAGTTCATCAAAGAAGACAACAGAACGCGAAGTGCCCAGGGTGATATTTTTACACAGGCTGTAAATATGGCAGGTGAGGGTTCCTCAAGAATGTTCAGATTTTCTTTACATTTTTAAGTAGGCAGCCTGGTCTTCACTTAGGTTCTAGCTAGATCGTTCCCTAAAGGCAATTGCTTGTCCTTCTGGAATGCTTAGAAAAGTGTGTGTGTGTGTGTGTGTGTGTGTGTGTGTAGTGCGTGGGCATAGGTACACACATCCTCAGATTCACCACACATACACATGTTCAGAATCAGTTCACTTAGCAGCATATTTTTAAACTTTTCAAAATTTTTCAGACCTATAAAAAAGTTGAAAAGTCGCATAATGAACACCGCTATGACCTTTGCCTGGGTTCACCCTTGTTAACATTTTGCCTCGTTTACTTTCTCCTTCCTCTCTTCCTCTCTTTCCCTCTCTCTCTGTCTTTCCCTCTTTCTCCACACACACACACAGACACACACACACACACACACACACACACACACTTTTCTAAGATTCAACATCATGACACTTCATCTTTATCATGAGTCTTCTAAGAATAAAGACATTCTCCTGTATAACCACAATTCCATTATCTTACCTAAGAAAACTAACATAAATACTGTATAATAACTTGCCAAATGTAGTCCATATTTAAGTGTTGCATTTTAAATTTAAATAATTAAATTTTCTAAATTAATAAAGTTGAATTATCAATTGTACCAAAATGTCTTTTATAAGTTGTTTTTTCCTGATATATAATTCATTTATGGTATCTTTTTTAAATCCCTCAGCTCTCTGTTTTTTAGAACTACATCAGGCTGCATTATAATTTTTATAGCAATTATCAAACATAGCATAGAACACTCAAGAGGAGATGGAAAGTCTACTGTACTTGCCTGTACTTTTGCTTACTGTGTTTATTTCTCCCTGATCTGTCAAGATTTTTTTTCTTTTATCACATCCTTTCTGTTTAGAGAAATTCCGTTAGCCATTTTTTTAGGGTAGGTCTGATGGCAACTAATTCTCTTCGCTTTTTTCCTTTTCATTTTTAAAGATTATTTTTGATATATATAGGATTCTGTTTTGACAGTTCTTTTCTTTAGCACTTAAAAAAATGTTGTGCTATTTTCTTCTGGCCTGCTTACTTCTGATAAGAAATCCCCTACCTTTTAACATTTTTCTTCTAAGTGACATTTCTTTTGAAGAATCTAGTTCACTTGTCCTGAAGGATGTCCCCTCCATAATCTGAATTGTCAGATTGCTTCCTTGAGATTGGAATGAGTTCAACATTTTTGACAGAAATACTACATATTCTTGATGTCAGGAAACAGTTAACATTAGTTTGCTCTGCTTTTGGAAACTAAGTTGAACCCTTAGTTAAGGAAGTAACTGCAGATGTTTTCCTTGTAGAGTTACATTTTTCCTTTTATCGCTTGTAAGCATTTGGTGAAGTGATACTTTGAGACCATGTGAATATCCTAATCCCCAATAAACTTGAACTCAGTTTTAGCATCTATTCATGCTGCCTGCCTGAGTTAAAACCTAGAGAATTACAAAATGGTGACCTTTCTAATTATAGCATTCCATCTCTGTATATTAGTTAGCAGTCTTCTCTAAAGAGCAGCTTTCTTCTTTTGTTTTAATTCAATGTAATATAAGCAATTACTATCATTATTGTTTTTGCTGCTCATATTGCCCCAGATTTAGTCAACAGGAGCCCCTTCAAATTGCATGTATCCTTTAGACCTGTCCCCAGTAATTTTTGAAAACTTCCTTTTTTTATGATATAACAAGATGTCCCAGGATTTTATACTTTCTCTGCCCCAAACCTGGAAAAACTACCCTGAGCTACTATTTCTCATGTAACAAATTGGGAAAATTTACAAGCTCAACAATATAGTCTACTAGAAGCCCGGTGCATGAAATTCGTGCATGGGGTGGAGGGGAGGGGTGTCCCTCAGCCTAGCCTGCACCCTCTCCAATCTGGGACCCCTTGAGGGATGTCCGACCGCCCATTTAGGCCCGATCCCAATGGCGGATCGGTCATCCCTCTCACAATCCAGGACTGCTGGCTCCCAACTGTCCTCCCCTGCGCTGCCCTGGTTTCCCCCAACTGCCCTCCCCTGCTGGCCTGGTCCTCCCCAACTGCCCTCCCCTGCTTGCCTGGTCTTCCCCAACTGCCCTCCTCTGCTGGCCTGGTCACCCCTAACCTCCCACTACTTCCCTCCCCTGCAGGCCATCTTGTGGAAGCCATCTTGTGTCTTGGTGTGACAGTCAATTTGCATATTACTCTTTTATTAGATAGGATAAGCAAAGCTGCAGGAAAAAATCCCTCATCTTGCTAATGGGAGTTCAGAATGGTACAGCTTTTTTGGAGGGGAATTTGGCATTATCTAATTACATATTTATTTATTGTTTGATGAAGCAATCCTCTTTGTTGAGAAGCTTTCAAGAATACCAGAAAACATGTACATAGTAATTCACTAGGCTAAGCACAGAAAACAACTTACATGCCCAACTGTAGAAATAGCTAAGCACAGAAAACAACTTACATGCCCAACTGTAGAAGAATGGTTGAATAAATTATGGTAAACCCACATAATGGAATAGATGCAGCTATAAGAAGGAATGGAGATGTTCCAATAACAGTGATTTTCAACATTTATCATTAAGTGAATGAAGAAAAGTACAAAAGCATGTATATCATACTTTTTGTTATTTTTTAAGCCTTATCATGGTCCTACTAGCACTGGAAAGTGGAAGGGTCTCTGCTTCTTAGGATGGAGAATTAATCAACTAATGGGTTTCTTTCTTGTACTCAGGGTTGCCAGCAGTGAGTGTCCCTATGGCCCTCTCCAACCAAGGGTTGCCAATAGGACTACAGTTTATTGGACGTGCGTTTTGTGACCAGCAGCTTCTTACAGTTGCCAAATGGTTTGAAAAACAAGTACAGTTTCCTGTTATTCAACTTCAAGAAATAATGGGTGATTGTTCATCAGTCTTTGAAAACGACTTAGCTTCTGTTTCTCTAAAACAGTAGTGACAACTATATCATGCAAACTAAAATGACTTAAAGATTTTATATTCTAGAAAAGTCAGATGATCTTGCTAAGCTCTTGCAGTTTGGTTCATTGTCAGCATAATCATTCCTTGGAACCATTGTCTAAAATTCTTGTGATATAGTTAATTATGTATAATCTGCCAGCATTTATTAAGCATCTGCTAAGTGCAGAGTACAGGATGTCTACTGTAACACAAGACACATGTTCCTGAAAAGTGATGCATTTTGATGTCCATTAAAAATAACAGCTTATTTACTTTATTAGATGTATTAATGTTGAATAACTTCGTTGTACACCGAAACTAATATAATATTGTATATTAACTACATTTTAATTAAAAAAAGAAAAACAGTTTGCAGTAAAAATAAGTTTAGTAATAAACCTCTCCAAACTAATTCATCTTTGTAACCAAAATATTAACAAAAACAATAATTGAGGCCTCCAGAGATCATCTGGACAACCAGGCAGACAGGCAACTCAACATGCAATGGAGGCTGCCTCAGAAGATGTTGCAAAATGCACAAAAACCAATAAAATGGGAATATTTGCCTTTGCTGAGCAAAGTAGATGTAAGAGGAGCTCTGATCATAGGAGGAAGTGCAACCTGCTGGGGCCCAGAGTCATGCAAGACTGGGAGTATGCTTCCCCCTGTAGGCACCTGGGGATTCTCTAAAAATAGACCTTCACCGAATGAGAACTTTCTTTCATGCTAAAGGGTAAAATTTTACTTCTGCTATTCCAGAGCCCCATGCCAAGAAACCAGAACAACTCCATGTTACACTGAGCTCTTTCTCCTATTAACTGATCACAAATGAACTCATTAATGTCCCAGAAACATCAGTTGTAACTTTACAGACCATATTGGACTTAAAACTTTGGTAGGTTGTGAAACCTGGTTTTAGTGAGAAAGTTTCAATATACAGTAGTCTCCCCTTTCCTGGGAGGAATATGTTCCAAGACCCCATCTATGCCTGAAACCTACATATACTATTTTTTTTCCTATACATACATACCTATGATTAAAGTTTAATTTATAAATTAGCCACAATAACTGAAAATAAAATAGAACAATTATAACTATGTATCTATATCCTCTCTAATAAAATGGTAATATGCAAATTAACCATCACTCCGCTACATAAGCCATGCCCACCAGCCAAGCCACGCCCACCAGCCAATCAGAGCGAGTATGCAAATTAACCCCAATCCAAGATGGCTACAGCCACAGAGAGCAAGGTTTCCCAGGTAACAGAGCAAGCCAAGCTTTCCATAGCCGTTGCAGGCCTAAGCCTCCACTCAAACTACAAAGTTTCAATTATAGAAGGTAAACAAATTCAAACAAATGGCGGCAGAATGGAGCTTGAGAGAGCAGGCCAGGGTTGCCGGCGGCAACAGGGGAAGCAAAGCTTTCCGCACACCCTGGCCAGGCTGACCCGCTTAAGGCTACAAAGTTTCAATTGTAGAAGGTGAATTAACTGCCACAGAAATGGCTGCCGGAGCCCCAGGCTTGGCTCCGCTCCAGGCTACAAAGTTTCAATTGTAGAAGGAAAATAAATTCCAGATAACAGGGCCTCCACTTGGGTTGCCAGGGGGCATGGCCGGCCTGCAAACCACCACAGGCCCCTCGCTCAGGCTGCCCCACACCCCAAGGGAACCCCCACCCTTATCTGTGACACCCTTCAGGGCAAACCAGCTGGCCCCCACCCGTGCACCAGGCCTTTATCCTATCTAATAAAAGAGCAATATACAGATTGATCATCACTGCAACACACAATATAGCTGCCCCCATGTGGTCAAAGATCCTGCCCCCATGTGGACACAAGATGGCCACCACAAGATGGCCAGCAGGAGAGGGCAGTTGGGAGGCACCCGGCCTCCAAGGGAGGGCAGTTGTGAGGGACCAGGCCTGCAAGGGAGGGCAGTTGAGAGAGACCAGGCTTGCAAGGGAGGGCAGTTGGAGGTGATCAACCCTGCAGGAGAGGGCAGTTAGGGGTGACCAGGCTGGCAGAGGAGGGAAGTTGGGGGCAAACAGGCTGGCAGGGGAGCAGTTAAGCATCAACCAGGCTGGCAGCGGAGTGGTTAGGGGGTGATCAGGCTGGCAGGCAGAAGCGTTTAGGGGCAATCAGGAAGGCAGGCAGGCAAGCAGTTGGGAGCCAGCAGTCCTGGATTGTGAGAGGGATGTCCCAGATTGGAGAGGGTACAGGCTGGGCTGAGGGACAACCCCCTGCCGTGCACGAATTTCGTGCACCGGGCTTCTAGTATATATATATAAAAGGCTAAGTGTCCATCCTTCCCTCCAACTGATAGCTGTGATGCACAATGACCACCAGGGGGCAGACGCTTTGACCAGTAGCTATGACGCGCACTGACCACCAGGAGCTGCCATGATGTGCACTGGCCATTTAAAAATAAATGACACCATGGACCTGGCCCTGACAAACCAACACTTGGCTTCCCCCAAGTAGGACACAGGCCCCAACACCACCACAGAGCGACACCCCATCAAATCACAGCCAATGCTGCTAAGACCCCATGGCGCAAAATGCGGCCCACAGCCCAGCTCAGCCCGGAAACAGTCACTGTGGGCACCAGGTAATGATGTCACATAGCAACGCCCAGCTTCCTCTCCCTAGCAACTAGCCTTGCAGTTTCTTCAGCCCAGGAACCCAACTTGCTTTATAGCCAGGTTCAAACATTTTACAGTTCAACCAAATGTTTGTGAAGCATTTTCCTGTGCCTCATCTCATTTGATCCTCATAGAAGTCCTGAAGTAAGTAGATAGGAGACTCAGTAGAATCCTATTTTGTTTTCATTAGCAAGACAACGGAGATTTAGAAAGTTTAGAAACTTGACCCGACTGAAAAGAAGTAAGAAATGGTGGAACTTGAAAATGATTTCAGGTTTTCTCACTGCACAGAATATAGTCAAACACTGCTATAGTTAAATGTTTTACCCTTTGTTCTCCCTGCGTGATATACAATAATAATCTGCTTCATGTTGATATTTACTGCTGTGTTGCTGACAATTACCTGAAAGAGAAGTTGGGGTGCTTCACTGGGATGGAAAAAGTTTAGCTAAATCAGAAAGCAGATCTAATTAAGCAAGTTTATTCTATGTATATAAAAGGCTAAGTTGATTCACACATGCACAATGCTTATAAAGCTCTGGTGCCAATCGCACGCATGTGTTTCGATCTGTCATTGTCGATCATGAATTTGGTTGATACTTCTATTATAGAGAAAGGGCGAATAGTGATATTAAAATATTTCTTCTAATTACTTTCCTTTCAATGTGCACAAATCCATGCACCGGGACACTAGTATAATAAGTTATAGGAATATGGCATTATTAAGTAAAATAAGGGTTACCCGAACACAAGCACTGTGATATCACAATGATCAACCTGATAACCAAGAGGGCTACTAACTAATTAATAGGCAAGTGGTGTATACAGCTGGACAAAGGAATGACTTCTGTGCCCCCACAGATGCCAAGCTCACCTTTGGGAGCTTCTCCTGCCTTCACAGCAGCGCTAAGGATGTCTGACTGCCAGCTTAGGCCCTCTCGCCTGTGAGAGGGCACAGGTTGGGCTGAGGGACCTCCCTGAGTGCACGAATTTCATGCACCAGGCCTCTGGTCACTTTATAGTAAGAGAAAATCACCTTATTTGAAGGAGCTAGTAAGATGTACAAATCAAGCAAATAAATAAATCTTTTCTCTAGTCTTTTTTTATGTGTGCGTAATTTGAAATAAAAATTTTTCTAAGACTTTTTATGTAATTTCTCTTATTTCTATAGCTCTTGTTCCTACTTTAGCTGCACTAACAATTTGAATCTAAAAATGGGGAAGTGAAACATTGACCGCCCTCACGTAACAATACCCAACTAGCATGAAATGATACCTAATTTGTTCTTCTCCTCCACCTTTACCCTAACTCTAGCAGATCTCATTTTGCCCAATTGCCATCTGGGAATTTAAGTGAGAAACGGTTTCTGTATCTCGGCTAATTAAACTCTAAAACTGTTAGTGGCAGGGCTGCCAGAGCAGAGCACTTCTCAAAGGCGAAGGTGGGACAGTGTGAGGTGAGTTCTTTGATAAGCGGCAGCAAAACAAAGTGAAAGTTAGATTTGGCAGCAAAAGCGTGGCTGGAGTGAAAAACTGGGATGAAGTCCCAAAACTAGGCACCGTATCACCACACGGAGCCAAGGGAGCAAGTAGTGGGAAAACTAGTGTTCCGTGTTGGCCCACACTCAGCGTTACCAAGAAAACCACTTGAAACCAGGGAAGCAGAATATTCTCCTTGGCTAGTTGACATCAGCTCATCGGAAACACAGAGGACCTTGGGCCATCTAGAAAAGACAGCCTGGTACAGAAGAAGAGCTAAAAATAACAACTGATTCATGAGGAAATCACCTGTAGACAAATGCCTTTAGGATTTTAGAACAGAATCTTAAGGGCAGTAAAAGATCTGGTTACAAGGCACCAATAAGTAGACTTGGGGATTTTGTAAATTGTGTCATACCCTGTTCACTCAAAGCGGGAGTGAACTAATGAAATATTCACAATAGCTTTTATTATAAACTTTATATTCTGTTTCAAATTCCCTTTCCTGAAACATCTGATTGTGTATACCAAGGCTAAATGTGTGTTGACTGCAAGCCTAGGATAAAATTTACTCAGTGTGTTTACAAGCACCAGAGGACAGTGGAAAATACAAAGCTTTCCTCAGTTATTTCATAACTTAACCAGTGTGTACACATAAGCCTGAAAATTTAATAAAGGCAAAGAAACACAAGAAAAATCCAGCCAACATTAAATAAAAGTAATAATTACAGGATTTCAGATGGGCTTTTTAATTTCTTTTTCTTTAGTATACCTCAATGGAAAATAAATCCAAAAGGATCTTAAGCAGTTTATTAAAAATATATCATTATAATGGTATAAAAGTAAATAGTTGATAAAAAAACAACAACAGTGAAGTGATAAAAAACATGGAGAGGATAAAACCAGAATAAGATTAAAAATAAATGCTTGTCAAGGTATTTATACAGAAGCTTTAGGGCCAGGGGTCCTCAAACTTTTTAAACAGGGGGCCAGTTCACTGTCCCTCAGACCGTTGGAGGGCCGGACTATAGTTTAAAAAAAATATGGAACAAATTCCTATGCACACTGCACATATCTTATTTTGAAGTAAAAAAACAAAATGGCAAAAACATCCGCATGTAGCCCGCGGGCCGTAGTTTGAGGACGCCTGCTTAGGCTGTATAGTGTGATATAATGGGGAAATTCCCAGTAGCTTTCCTAGTGGGTAAGGCCACCAGATTTAAAAATCAGATAAACCTGAATTTGAATCCTAATACTGCCATTTCTGGACCATGTATCCTGTCTGAGCTTCAGTATCCTGACCTATAAAATGGAGATGCTATGTACTCCAAGGGATGGTTGGGATGATTAAATTTAAATGATACACTGATAGCACCTAGCATGATGCCTGACAGAATAAGAACTGAATAATTTGTAGCTGTAAATAAATGTATACAATCATGAATTGAAGTCATTTTTTATAGATTCGTGGTAAATAATGGCATTTACTCAAATGGCAATTTATTGGAAATTTACGCTAGAGACCAGTTATATAGCTCCCAGATGACCTGGCTTCCTCTGAGGATAAAGTTTAACATACCTGGAAAAACTAATGGATTGCATTTTTTTTCCAATTTTATTTTTTCCATCACCATTTATTCCCTCTATGCACTCTTCCACCTCCACACTCCCCCCACCCCCACCCCCACAATCACCACACTGTTGTCCGTGTCCTTGAGTTCTTCTCTCTTTTTAGCTCTATCCCTTAATCCCTGGATTGCATATTTTTAAAGCAATTTCCTTGATAAAGAACTGGCTACCACAGGGTTCAAAGACCTGGAGGTCTTCAAAAGGCCCCTGTTAAAAAAAAAAAAAAAAAGCAAAACTAAAGGCCCCTGTACTCTGCCAACCAAATAAGGATGAAGCCTCCCAAAGTATGGCTACATGTTCCTGTGGGGAAATGCTTTTTGATAGACAAGTTCATCATACAACTTAATTCTACTTCAGCATATAGATACATAGATAATTTAGGCCCCAAGTTACTACGTCTTAGCTGCAATTTTAACATGGGAAAATTTAAGGTTGATGTTCCCAATGGCCAGCTAGTGTAGCCATGGTGAGCAGGGTGTGAGGAGGAGTTAATGAAATGCTCATGGGGCATCTATGATAAGCAATTTTACTCCTTGTTGAATCTTTCAAGATAAATTAGTTGCAAAATGGACCTGCAGAATAATATGATAGAATTGGTGTCAGGTATCTGCCAAGATGATAATGGACAATTTTAGCAGAGTTCATTTACCGGGACCAGTTGTCTATAGAGGCCAATCATAATATAGAGTTCTTATCTGTTGTCTGTGATAGGGGTGAATGCATCTAAATCATCCAAAACTGACTGCAAGTTATTAATAGGCAAGCTGAAAGGAACCAAGGCTAGAATTATAGTAGTTGTAAGACTTACAATAACCAAGTAAATTGTAATATATATTCTATCAGGAACCATTCTATAGCGAGCATGTAAAAAGATATAGAGCATAAAATTATGTGGAAATTATTTTCTTAGCTAGACCAATCTATTTCTCCATTGAAATGACCACTAGGATGCAGGTTAGTGGTGCAGAATGAAGGTGGTGCTAAAGGGAAAAGAAGTAAGATATTATAAAGTGAAAATTAGGAGAATTTAGAGCTTTGTTGGATTAGAAGGCATGGGAGAAAGAAAAGAAATGTGACTTTTATCGTGAGAAATGTTCACACTAGAAGAATGATGTTACCCTTAACAAAAACAAGGAAAGCAAGAATGATTTGTAGGGGCTGGAGATGAATTCCACAATCAAACTGAAATACCTAACAGGTAGCAGGAAAAGAGGCAAGTAGGTAAGATGGAGTTTGGAGGTCAGAAGAAGAGGTAATGAAGTTTTCATATTGGGTTCCTTCTTCACCCATGGGTTTTTGTGCGTGTTTTTTGTTTTGTTTTGTTCTTTTATTGTTGGCACTATTACAGATATCCCCCTTTCTCCTCGCTTTGCCCATGTTTTGTTATGAAAATTTTAAAATATAAATCAGTGCACACCTGTATATCCAACCATCAATATTCTACCATTTACTATATTACATTCCTAACCCTCTATTATCTCTATTCATCCATTATTCCACTTGAATGTTTAAGCATACTTATCACTAACTTGAGTTCAATATTTGTTTATGCATTTTAATGTAAAATATATACAATGAAATGCACAAATCTTAAGTGTACATTCCCTGAGTTTTGATAAATGCATACAGCTGTGTAACCAAACTCCTGTCAACATATAGACCATTACTATTTCTGCCACCCCAGAAAATTTCCTCATGCTCTTTCCTAGTCAATCCCTGCTCCCACCCCTCCAGAGGCATCCATTCTTCTGATTTTTCTCCCCAACACAATTTAGTTTTGCTTATTCCAGAATTTCCTATGAATACTAGAGTTCCGGTACACAAAATTTGTGCACAGGGTGGGGGGATGTCCCTTAGCCCAGCCTGTGCCCTCTCACAATCCAGGACCCCTCAAATAGGGTCCCTAGGCCTGGCCAGTGATCAGGGCCTATCGGGGCTTTCCTTCCCCCGGCTGCCAGCAGCTGGCCCCGCCCATGCTGCTGCCACTGCTTGCCATCTGTGTGGCGCTGTCCCCCTCTCCTCTGCCACCAGTCACCTCTCTCTGCAGGTGACAGGCGTGGGATGAGATCGCTTGTCTGGCCTGGGCTTCCCTCTGTGGGATGATTGCTGGCCCGCCACAGCATCGCTGGCTGGTGGCCTGGGCCTCCCTCTGTGGGACAATCAATCACAGGGCCCTCAGATCGATTGCTCTGCAGCGGGAGGCCCCGCCCACCTGCCGCAGCACTGCCAGCCAGGTGGCCTGGGCCTCCCTCTGTGGGGCAATTGTGGGGCGATTGCGGGGCCCCCAGACCAATCGCATCGCACCTGCCTTGGCTGGCCTGGCACCAGTGCGTGTCATAGCATGGCCATCCGGATGGTCATTCTGCTGTTCAGTCGTTCGGTCGATTTGCATATTACGCTTTTATTAGTATAGATAATCTGCATTGGATCACTCAAAAGATTATAGAAATGCAAGCTTTTGAATTTGATTGGAACTAATTTTAATAGGTTTTCTTTTTCAAGTTATAAAGGTAATGCATGTTTTCAGGGTAGGGGTGGGGGGGAACAACAGAGAAGCACATATACACACACGAAAAGAAAAATCACTTGTTATTTCACCATAACATGTTATTTACAAAATTTGTGTCATACTTCACACAGTTGTGCAACAACCATCACCACTAGATTTCAGAACTTTTTTATTATCCTACAAAGAAACCCCACATCCATTAGCAGTGACTCCCTATTCCATTTTCCTCCCAGTTCCCAGCAACCACTACTTTACTTTTCATCTCTACAGACTTGTCTTTTCTGGACATTTCATATAAATGGAATCATACAGTACATGACTTTTTGTGTCTGGCTTCTTTCACTTAGCATAATGTTTTCAAGGTTCATCCCTATTGAAGAAGTATATGTCAATATCTCACTGCTTTTTATGGCTGAATAATATTCTACTATGTAGGTATATCATATTTTGTCCATGTGATTCATCAGTTGATAGATGTGCATTGTTTCCATTTTTGGAATGAATAATGCTTTGACTATTCTTGTACAAGTGTTTGTGTGAATGTGTTTTTATTTTGCTTGAATATATACCTAGGTGTGAAATAGATGGCTCATGTGGAACCTCTGTGTTTAAATTTTTGAGGAAATGCCAAACTGTTTTCCACAGTAGCTGAACCATTTTATATTCCTATCAGCAATGTATGAGGGTTCCAATTTCTCCACGTCCTTGCCAACACTTGTTCCTGTCTATCTTTTTTATTATAGCCACTCTAGTGAGTCTGAAGTGACATCTCATTGTGGTCTTGATTTGCATTTCTCTATTAACTAATAATATCTTTTCATGTACTTACTGGACAATTATATATACACTAGAGGCCCAGTGCACAAAATTTATGCACTCGGGGTGGGGGGTCCCTCAGCCTGGCCTGCACCCACTCGCAGTCCAGGAGCCCTCAGGGGATGTCCGACTGCCGACTTAGGCCTGGGGAGTGGGCCTAAGCTGTCAGTTGGACATCCTTAGTGCTGCCATGGAGGTGGGAGAGGCTCCCGCCACCACCACTGCGCTCGCCAGCCGTGAGCCTGGCTTCTGGCTGAGTGACACTCGTGCTGTGGGAGTACACTGACCACCAGGGTGCAGCTCTTGAATTGAGTGTCTGCCCCCTGGTGGTCAGTGCGTGTCATAGCAACTGGTCGTTCTGCCATTCAGTTGATTTGCATATTAGCCTTTTATTATATAGGATATTAGAGGCCTGGTGCACGGATTCGTGCACCTGTGAGGTCCCTTGGCCTGTCCTGCGGTGATCAGGCTGAAACCGGCTCTCTGACATCCACCCGGATTGTGAGAGGGCGGTTCTCAGGTGATGCACCTCGGAATTGGGCTCCCTCTTCCCTGGTTCTGGGTGCATCACCCAAGAACCGCAGCTGCCAAGTCACCGCAGCTCAGCAGTTCCTGCGTTGAGCGTCTGCCCCCTGGTGGTCATTGCACATCATAGCTACCAGTCAGATGGTTGGACAGTCACTTAGGCTTTTATATATATACTAGAAGCCCAGTGCACGAAATTTGTGCACGGTGGGGGGTTGTCCCTCAGCCCAGCCTGTACCCTCTCCAATCTGGGACTCCTGGAGGGATGTCCGACTGCCCGTTTAGGCCCGATCCCACCAGGATCGGGCCTAAACGGGCAGTCGGACATCCCTCTCACAATCCAGGACTGCTGGCTCCCAACTGCTTGCCTGCCTGCCTTCCTGATTGCCCCTAAACGCTTCTACCTGCCAGCCTGATCACCCCCTAACCACTCCGCTGCCAGCCTGGTTGATGCTTAACTGCTCCCCTGCCAGCCTGTTTGCCCCCAACTTCCCTCCTCTGCCAGCCTGGTCACCCCTAACTGCCCTCTCCTGCAGGGTTGATCACCTCCAACTGCCCTCCCTTGCAAGCCTGGTCCCTCCCAACTGCCCTCCCTTGCAGGCCGGGTGCCTCCCAACTGCCCTCTCCTGCTAGCCATCTTGTAGTGGCCATCTTGTGTCCACATGGGGGCAGGATCTTTGACCACATGGGGGCAGCTATATTGTGTGTTGCAGTGATGATCAATCTGTATATTATTCTTTTATTAGATAGGATAGAGGCCTGGTGCACGGGTGGGGGCCAGCTGGTTTGCCCTGAAGGGTGTCACAGATAAGGGTGGGGGTTCCCTTGGGATGTGGGGCGGCCTGAGCGAGGGGTCTGTGGTGGTTTGCAGGCCGGCCACGCCTCCTGGCAACCCAAGGGTAAGCTCTGGTATCTGGAATTTATTTTCCTTCTACAATTGAAACTTTGTAGCCTGGGGCGGCAGCCATTTCTGGGGCGGCAGCCATTTCTGTGGCAGTTAATTCACCTTCTACAATTGAAACTTTGTAGCCTTAAGCGGGTGAGCCCGGCCAGGGTGTGCGGAAAGCTTTGCTTCCCCTGTTGCCGCCAGCAACCCTGGCCTGCTCTCTCAAGCTCCATTCTGCCACCATTTGTTTGAATTTGTTTACCTTCTATAATTGAAACTTTGTAGCTTGAGTGGAGGCTTAGGCCTGCAACGGCTATGGAAAGCTTGGCTTGCTCTGTTACCTGGGAAACCTTGCTCTCTGTGGCTGTAGCCATCTTGGATTGGGGTTAATTTGCATACTCGCCCTGATTGGCTGATGGGCGTGGCTTGGCTGGTGGGCGTGGCTTATGTAGCGGAGTGATGGTTAATTTGCATATTACCATTTTATTAGAGAGGATAGATATATTTTTGGAGAAATGTCTATAAAATCTTTTGCTCGTTTTTAAATTGGGTTGACTTTTTATTGTTGAGTTGAAGGGGTTTTAAAAGTATATTTTGGATACAAGTCCCTTATGAGGTATATGATTTCCAAATGGTTTCTCCCATTCTATGAGTTGCCTTTTCACTTTCTTGATGGTTTTTTTAGTAACATTTTTTATTTTGGTGAAGTCTAATTAGCTATTTTTGCTTTTGTGGCTTTTGCCTTTGGTGTCATATGTCAATGTATCTGTAATATATTTTAGTAAATGGTATGAAGAAGAGGCCTTTTTAAAAGAAAACTCATTAACTCTGTATCTGTCCACACCATTATTATAGTCAAACACATATGTAGAGCTAGGTCTGATTTGGGCTCATTGTCAAAACTTTGTTTATTTTTCTTAAGGCGGTCCCCAAAGTAGCCTGAGTGTAGAATTCAAAGGAAATAATGATACCTACAATTTTGCATCTGCCCACCTTTGTTAACCAGGTATCTCGCACTCTAAGGCATTTATTAAATGCTGATTGGATTGGATTGGATTGGATTGGATTGGATTGGATTGGAAAGCAGTTTTAGGGAGACATGTGAACAATCACAGAATAGCCAATACTGTGATCCAGCACTGTTCATAATGTTTCCATTTCTGCTTGGGTCATCTCTGCTCTTGTCAAAACTGCTCTTTCAACACATTTTCAATACAATCGTGGTAACCATTAGTGTTGTTTGTCAAATATTTCCAGCTCTCTACCCTTTCAGACCCTCTTATGGTTAGGTACAATCCTGTGCCTAATTCCAGCCAATGAATTAGGAGTGGAATATCGTGTCTGGGCCAGAGTTTTCTGGGTAGGCACTTTCCAGCTGGCTGCTCCATCAGCCTGGTCCCTAAGTGACTAAGGTTAACAGAACTCTTTTGTCAACCGATTGGATGAGTAGCATGAGCAGAAATAAAACTTTAAAAAACTTTTGTTGTTTTAAACCATTGAAAATTTCAGTAGAAAGTTAATGAAGTATAGCAGCCTATCCTAGCCAATCTACCAGTCACTGTCCCCTTAATTCACTGGTTTGCTTTCTTGAATGGGAGATAAAGGGACGGTTTGAGGTAGAGCATGAAGAAATTGGGCCTGAAGTGACTTCACATTTATATCTTCATTCACTCTTCTCATATGCATAACAACTACAATTACATTTTAGTGTAATCAAACCATCTACACTAATAAAAGAGTAACATGCTAATTGACTGTACCTTCGCAACATCCACCAGCCAATCAGGGGAGTGAGTATGCAAATTAACCCAACAAAGATGGCGGGTTAATTTGCATACGCAGGCCACCGAGCGGCTGGGACGCTTGCTTCATCACCATGGCAACGATGCAGGCGTTCCGCACCACCCCAGCCACTCTGGGCCTCTGGGCAGCGTGGGAAGATGGAAAGGTGGCTCCGGGCCAGAGCAAAGGCGGTGCCAGCAACCAGGGGAAGGAAGGCCCATTCTTGCATGAATCTTTGTGCATCGGGCCTCTAGTTTGTAAATAAAAGCTGAGTGTTCCAGAACTACTCCAGTGTTCAAAAAGCAAAAGCCCTGGAAAATGAGCAATTCCATAAAAAGTAAAAGAAACATATATGTAGCTACACTGAATAGGTAATAACTTACAGAGAAAAAAAAATACCAGTTTTCAATACAAGGCAAAACCTTCAACACAGCCCAGAAAGACTGCTGTAAAGAAATGTGAAATTCATTCAACAAAATTGATACATATTTAACATTTTCAATCTATTCCATGGCCTTCTTATGTTTCTATTTAGTGAGCATTTACAAAACTCTTGACATTCATGTTGTTCCCATTCTGTGAACGCACTGAACACCGAGGCCTCAGCAAAATGTAAATTGGCATAAGCTATGAGTTATTAATATAAAGAAAGTACATCTATATATGACTTGATAAATTGATCATTTGGCAAGGTGCTGTCTTGACCTAGAGCTTTTACAATACTGGAGCTTTTATAATCATAACCCAGACAAAATAAAGAGAAAGGAGTAGCATTATGTATCTAAGAGTTTCAATACAGATTATTTATTTCTGCTTAATGATGATTAGTTATAATTTTAGCATTTCTAGAAGAATCAATCTGGCCAAGAGCTTCGGAGGAAATGTGTCCCTTTGGCTCTGTGTGGAACATGAAACCTCCTGGTATAAAGCACTTCCACCGGGAAAAGATTCTACATTTTGAGGCTGAATGAATTGCCAGTATGAAATAATTACTAGCAAAGAAGCTGGGACTACTATAAAATTAATTTTGGAATTGGAATTGATTTTGAAACTAGCTTATCAGCTAAATTGTACTGCCACCATTATAGGCAGGCAACTTAAACAGCTGTTGAAAACAATAGTTTCATTTTTATCATGCATTTTTTATTAAAATATTCATACTTCGCAAACATAAATGTAGTTTCAAAATTTGCCTGATCAATATGTCGTATAAATATTTGATCAAATGCCTATGAAAAATCAACACCCTGAAATCTATGGCTTTTTTATACACCAATAATGAACTCATAGAAAGAGAAACTAAAAAAAAAAAATCCCATTTATCATTGCAACAAAAAAAATTAAGATACCTAGGAATAAACTTAACCGAGAAGGTAAAGGACCTATACTCAGAAAATTATAGGACATTGAAAAAAGAGATAGAGGAAGACATAAACAAATGGAGGAATAAACCGTGCTCATGGATTGGTAGAATCAACATCATTAAAATGTCCATACTATCCAAAGCAATCTATAGACTCAATGCAATCCCCATTAAAATACCAGTGGCATATTTCAAAGACCTAGAACAAACTCTCCAAAAATACATCTGGAATTAAAAAAAGACCCCGAATAGCTACAGCCATCTTGAGAAAGAAGAACAAAGTTGGAGGGATCATAATACCAGATATCAAGCTGTATTACAAAGCCACTGTTCTCAAAATTGCCTGGTACTGGCACAAGAACACATATAGACCAATGGAACAGAACAGAGAACCCAGAAATTGACCCAAGTCATTATGCTCAATTAATATTTGACAAAGGAGGCAAGAGCATACAATGGAGTCAAGACAGTCTCTTCAATAAATGGTGTTGGGAAAATTGGACAGATACATGCAAAAAAAATGAAACTAGACCACCAACTTACACCATACACAAAAATAAACTCAAAATGGATAAAGGACTTAAATGTAAGACAGGAAACTATAAAAATCTTAGATTAATCCATAGACAGCAAAATATCAGACATATGTTGTAGCAATATCTTTACTGATACAGCTCCTAGGACAATGGAAACTAAGGAGAAAATAAAGAAATGGAACTACATCAAAATAAAAAGCTTCTGCACAGCAAAAGAAACCATCAACAAAACAACAAGAAAGCCCACTGCATGGGAGAACATATTTGCTAATGTTATCTCCTATAAGGGTTTAATCTCCAAAATTTATAGGGAACTCATACAATTTAACAAAAGGAAGATAAACAATCCAATAATAAAATGGGCAAAGGGCCTAAAGAGATACTTTTTGAAAGAGGACATACAGAAGGCCAAGAGACATATGAAAACGTGCTCAAAGTCACTAATCATCCAAGAGATGCAAATCAAAACAACAATGAGGTACCATCTCACACCTGTCAGAACGGCTATCATTAACAAATCAAGTGCTGGAGAGGATGTGGAGAAAAAGGAACCCTCGTGCACTGCTGGTGGGAATGCAGACTGTTGCAGCCATTGTGGAAAACAGTATGGCGTTTCCTCAAAAAACTAAAAATGGAACTTCCACTTGACCCAGTGATCCCACTCCTAGGACTATATCCCAAGAAAGCAGAAACACCAATAAGAAAGGTTATATGCACCCCTATGTTCATAGCAGCACAATTTACAATAGCTCAGATTTGGAAACAGCCTAAATGCCCATCAGCAGATGAGTGGATTAGAAAACTGTGGTACATCTACACAGTGGAATACTACGCTGCTGTAAAAAAAGAAGGAATTCTTACCATTTGCAACAGCATGGATGGAACTGGAGAGCATTATGCTAAGCGAAATAAGCCAGTCATAGAAAGATAAATATCACATGATCTCACTCATTTATGGAATATAATGAACAATATAAACTGATGAACAAAAATAGAACCAGAGACATAGAAGCATTGAATAGACTGTCCAACCTATGAGGGAAGGCGGGGGGTGAGAGGGTAAGAGATCAACCAAAGGACTTGTATATATGCATATGAGCATAACCAATGGACACAGACAGTAGGGGGGCATGAGGGTATGTGCTGAGGGGGTGGAAGCAGCCGGGGAGAGGTCAATGGGGGAATAAGGAGACTCATGTAATACTTTAAACAATAAAGAATTTAAATTAAAACATAAATAATTAAATAAATAAAAGTAAAAAACAAAACACTAAAATATTTACTTTATAGATGTTACTATCTTCTTAGTCCTTTTCCACCTTTCAATGGATTAATTTTAACTCATTTTTTAAGACTTGGCCCAGGCATCTCCTTTCCACCCCTGCCTGCAGACACACACACACACACACACACACACACACCACTTATGTGCTTTTATGCCATTACCACCCTCAAAACTCTTGCATATTTTTTATCATGGGTTTTATTATATTGTATGATACTTCTCTGTGAGATAGTCCTATCCACAGTCTATAAATTCCTGAAGGCAACGAATATGTCTTGATTATTTTATATCCTCCAAGATCTAATATTTGGAAGACAATGAATGTTTGTTGACTGAATTAATTAATATCATGAAATTGTCAATGTACCACTGTTTCCATAAAACTAAAAGACAAAAATAAATAGAAGTTAAATTAATTGGAAGGAAAGAGATAAAATTATCACTTTTAGGTTATATATTTGCATACTTGGAAAACCCAAGAGAATCAACTGAAAAACCATTCTAAGTAATAAAAGATTAAGGTGGCTGGGCACAAAAATTAATGTTTCAAAATCAATAATCTTTCTACTTACAAATAAGAATATTTTATAACTTCCCTGTCCAATAAAGTAGTCATATATAGCTATTTAAATTTTAGTAAAAAGTCTATAGGATTTAAAATTTGTCTCATTAGTAACATATTCTAAGGCCTCAATAGTCACTTGAAATTTGGGGGGAAATAGATAATCTGGAACTATTTTCCATAGGTTATATGAAAAAATAAGCAATAAAAGCAGGGAAAATTCTGAAAAAGAATAATAAGGTGAACAACTCTATAAGATACAAGGTTATGATAATTAAAATGTTTGAATAGACATTCAACACAGAATAGACATAAATAAAACAAAATAGAAATTCCAGAAACTTACTACAATATCTATTAAAAAATAGAGGTATTTTAAATCAATGGTAAAGACGAATTATTCAATAAATTATGTTAGGAGTTGGTAGCCACCTAGAAAAAAAAATTTTGCATTCCTACTTCACTCCTTACTCCACAATGAATTCCAAGTGTAACAAAGATGTAAACATAAAAGAAACCTATGTTACAGCATTCTTTATGATAGCAGATAAATAAAAGATTTTCCAATTAAAGATTGGAAACAACCTAAATGCCCTTTAATGATTAAATACATGTGGTATAATCATTCAATTGAATACTATTTAGCGATTGGAAAAGCAAGTTTGTAGCTCTGTTATGTTCTTGTATGGATTGCAGAAGTACGTGGTTAGCTGGCATTTGTGTAGACTCTATGGATAGGCTTGAAGTGTGTAGAGCACTTTTGGAAGGGGAACACAAGAAACTGGTTTCCTCTGGAGAGATGAACTAGTAGCTCTGGGCAGGGGTGAGAAGAAACTGTTCCCACTGATGACACTTTTGTGCCATTCAGTTTTGCACAATATATATGAATTATATTTGAAATAAATCAAATAATTTATCATAAAACCCAAAGCCTAACATTTATAAATCTGCCCTGTAATACAATTTAACATTCAACAATTCCTTTTTATCAGCAGTTGGTTTAAAAGTCAAGATAACCACTTGACACATAAAGTAAATCTATTTATCATTAAATTTACTATCCAGTATTTATAGACAGGTCTCATTGGTAAAACAGTCTATCTGAGCCTTAATTTTCTCATCCATTAAATGGGGAAAAGAATATCAGCTCTACAGATACTGGAGGATTACTGTGAACACTGAACATGTGAAAGCAATTTGAAAGATGTCAAAGAATTTTAAATCACCATTAACACTCCTTGTTAAGAAAGAGGCAACGAATCCCTCCCAAAAAACTATTTGGCTCAAAATATCAATAATACTGGGGTTGAGAAACCTGCCCTAAATCATGTTGTGCAGCTTCTAGTTTTTTGTTGTTGTTGTTTTTTTGTTTTTTGTTTTTTGGGTTTTTTTACAGAGATGAAGGGAGAGGGATAGAGAGTTAGAAACATTGATAAGAGAGAAACATCCATCAGCTGCCTCCTGCACACCCCCTACTGGCAATGTGCCTGCAACCAAGGTACATGCCCTTGACCAGAATCGAACCCGGGACCCTTCAGTCCGCAGGCCGACGCTCTATCCACTGAGCCAAACGGGTCAGGGCATCTTCTAGTTTTTTGATGCTACCTCATTTTTTTTCTTCTGTTCTCTTCATTTTGGTGTTTTATGCCTTTAGATCCTTTACTGTCATTTAAGAGTTATTTTTAGCAGGAATGATAGTGAAGTAATTGTTGAATTGGCACATTTAACCAGAACTCACATGGTGGCATTTGAATTTATAGTTTTTGAAAATATTTCAATTCCTGTTCCAAATGCTGGTGTAGACAAAGGTTTATTGTTAGCAATAACGTGTGAATCAAAGAGTGAAACAGAATGTATGTGGAGTCACCTGGAAATGGACTTGGGGTCTCTCAGAACAAAAAAGAATAAAAGCTGCAGACAATATGATCTACACATGATCGGTTGAAATGTATAAATACTTTTTAATCTTCACAGGGGTGGACCAGAACTTTGGTGAAGGACATTTTGTACTCCCTGCCGTTCCACATACGTTATGTAAACTTAACGCGCTTTTCTAGGCGTTATTGCCACTTCTCATCAGTTGTTCTGGTAATGAAGTTTGTTTACACTGAGGCGAGACCATGTAGAACTTACTGCATTTACTCTGAATCTTAAAATAGGAGCCCAGGAAGCCAGCAAGAAAGAGGGTTTTAAGGTACTGAGTCTGAGAGGACAGAATGGAGGCTCTGTCTCTTCCCGCGGCGAACCCGCCGTTCTCTGAGGGCTCCCAGCGCCAACAGGAGCTTTGGGGCATATTAGTGTATTTTGGTCTTTTATTTTGCTTCTCATTTAAAAGTGTAGCATTTTGTTTGGAATCCTTGACACATTCATAAACCCATTTTTTTTAAATTTACATGGAATGAAAATTGTTTTTGTAGAGTCTAATTAGAAATTGCTCTGGACTAGAAAATGAGTTTAAAAACACAGCTTTATTGGTGTTACTTTTCCAGTGGACTTTGGGAAAATGATACATTTCTATGTAGGAAGAAAAAAAATCAAATTAAGTAAAAGAATCAAACACTGTGGCAACAAGAATAAATTTTGCATACCTTTGCAAGATAAGTTGGGTAAGTTCTTGAGGAAGCAAATGTGTAAAATATAGGTTAAAATGAAATTTTAAAGAGCAGGTTGTAAATTTCTTTAAGATTTTTTTAAACTTTAAGCTTCTCCTTATTTCAATTATATATATAACTATCTTTTATAAAAGTTTAAGTCTTTGGTAGAAAATAATAAACATACTGTCCCCAATATTTTTGGATGTATCCTTTTCCATGAAAAAAATTCTTAAAAATACAAGAGAAATACCTCAATAAGTAAATCTTAATAAATTTGTATATTCATAATTGAATAATTACATCAATTCCACTTGCTATTATTTGAGAAAGGTATTTAAGTGACCTGGAAAGAAAATGTAAGACTCAGTCATTCTAGTGTTTATTATAGATTAAAATGATTCCAAAACTAAATTAGTTTAGTAGTTCTTGACCTAAAAGTAAAGGCAAAAACAATACCACATAATTTCTTCCTGATGCCATTTCCCATTCTCATAAATTGCATTTCAAATAAAGTATATTGGTTTGGTAAGATTTGATCAGTTTTTAAAGCAGCAGAAAAGTTCTCCCTTTTAAGAAAAGAGAAAGTCTAGCTATAACCTGGACGTGAAATATAGATTTCCTATAGCCATAGCAATACCAAAAATCCATCTCCCAGAGCTATGCCGAAGTCATTCCTTCCAGCCACTCCCATCTGAGACATAGAGAGTTCATTACATTTCTAATCTATGGCACTAATGAGCCAACTCATTAAATTAAGGTAATATTTCTATCCTGTCAAGTGCTAGTGGAGTAAACGAGAGACTACAATAAGCTGAAAATGCTCCCATCCTTGAAAAAACAAATTTCTATTATTACTCAAGAAAATCAATCTCTTTGTAGAAAAATTAGAAAAAACACAGGCGAATTAAACGAAAAAAAAAAAAAAAAGAAAACATGCCACCACCCAGAGAAAACAGGGATGATTTGTTTCTGTAATGTATATTTTTCTAGGCTATTGTATAATCTTGTGTATATTGAAAAAATGCGTGTACAATATAGAGAGAAAAAAAAACTTTGACAAAAATAGCATTATATCCTGTCCTTTTAAAATCATCTGAATTTTAATTCCTGGGGCCCCAACGTGATCACTCTTCTTTGAAAAGCAAGGCCTGTTGTCTGGTTTCTGCATGTCAATGAGGGCAGCCTTTCTGCAGGCGGCCATCCTGGGAGGGAGCCGCCGGGTAGGGGGGGCCGGGGCACAGTAAACCAGCAAGTCCTGACATAGTGAGCTGGCAGCAACCCATGACAACTTATGCTTTACCTCTCCTTTGTTCATGGCTTTGGCTTCCAGTGCTGCACAAGACACTCCTCAAGGCAAAAGACTAGAAATGTGATGCATCCTGAGACTTGCAGAGAAACGGTAGCTAGAGGCCAAGTCCTTGTCCTCCGCTCAAAGGAAAATATTGTAATGTAACCTCCTGTGGGGGGTTCCACAGCGGTAAGCCTGCAGGACTTCTGAAATGATGGTTCATAATTAAATAATTGTTTTCTTGCACCTCCCATCACAGGACTCTGAAATCTAATTTCTTTTGCTCTGACAAACACAGCGAGGAAAGAGTCATGCTCTCAAGGGCACCAGAGGCAAAGGAGAGACGGGGCCAGGACCCCTGGCCTGGCCTCCATATTCACATGTTCCCACGTGGCGCTCCCTGTACAACCCCCCTCCCTGTTTATAGCCCTTTTATGTTTCCACAGTCCTTGGAACTGGCTGAAAGAATGGGGAACGGGGAGAAAGAATGTTGTTTTTCATTCAGAAGCATCTAGCAAGCTTCTGTGGGAGAAGCAAAACTTTTCCTCTATGATCTGATAGTCTCCAATTGGGCATGAGTATCAGGTTGATATAAGACAGATTAACAGGAGAAAAACATATAAATTTTATTTATTTTTTTACATGTACATAGGAGCCTTCACAGAAAAATAAAGGCACAAAAAGCAGTTGGGTCTAAGTGCTTATAGAGTAGGTTGAACAAAAGGTAGTTATTATGGAAATGTATCTAAAAATGTATGGGGAGACTAAAGGAAGATAAGGTTATTTGAACAAGGTCTGTTTGTACAGATTTCTCTCGGCCTCAACTCCCCACTTTTGGTGATGAGAATATTCTTTTCGTCCTGGTTTAGGCAGGGCATCTTTCACACAGGAGTTTTGTCTCCTGCTTTTAGGAAGAAAAGGAGAGGTCAGCATGCCTTTCTTGCATATGCTGAATTTCAATACCTTTAATCAAAATAATGCTTAAGCCAAAGTGGTATATTTTGGAGTGACATATTCTGCTACTTTCACCTCCACAGCAAACAAGGTGTTATAGGCTGAACTGTCCCCCCAAAATTCATATGTTGAAGTCACAGTTCCTAGTACCTCAGAATGTGACTGTGTTTGATGATAGGGCCTTTAAAGAGGTAGTTAAGGTTAAATAAGATCATATGGATGGGACATAATTCAGTATAATTGGTGTCCTGATTAAAGAAGGAGGAGGAGGAGGAGGAGGAGGAGGAGGAGGAGGAGGAGCAGCAGCAGCGATACCAGGGGCACGCCCATGGGGGGACAGCCATCTGAGGTCACAGCAAGAAGGCGCCATATGCAAAGTCAAGGAGAGAGGCCACAGAAAAACCAACCCTGCCGGCATCTTAAGCTCCGACTTCCAGCCCAGAACTAAGAAAATACATTTCTGTTGCTGAAGCCACTCAGTCTGTGATGTTTTTGTTATGGTGGCCCAAGCACATTAATATACAGGGAAAAAGAACATCACATCAAACATTTCCCTGAAACTATGCAGACATTCCCTTGATAAACCCCCTCAGTCCAGCAATTCTACGACGCACAAGAATTTATACCTAAAGAAGCTCAGCAACTGCTGAATGATTAAACTCAGAATCATTAAAATTTACAGTCGACGCTGTCTTCCAAAAGGTTACATCTTAAATGTTCTTGTCCAATATGCCTGTGTGCTCCCTCCTAGATCTCAGAGGATGCTCTCCTGAGTCACTTTGCGGCTCCCTAATTGGTTTTCTATTTTCCAAGTGCCTGTTTTCTGATGAAAGCTGTTTACAGCCTCACCACTTTGGCAGAGGAGGGAGCAGGAAGGAGACTGACTGTTGACAGAAGCTGTTTCTAAGAAACTCATCTCTTGTTTTCCCTGGATACAGTCTGTAATGGGAGGAAAGTCCAAAGGGACAAATGTAGGAAACAAAATATAAAATCCCAAGCAGGGTGTCATTTTGTGCAGGGTGCTATTCACGCATCATTCAATGCCTAGTGCTGGAGTTCCTGCTCTGCGTCGGCTTCTGTACCAGACACTGGGGGTTTAGACAAGAGTGACTTAACATTCTAGTTAAGTGCATTGTCTCGTTCATGAACCCTGAGCAACCCTCATTATGCTATAAAATAAAGTTGTGTGCACTTTTGTTTAAATATTTTTATTGATTTTAGAGAGGAAGTGAAGTGAGAGGGAGAGAGTGATAGAAACATCAATGATGAGAGAGTCACCGATCGGCTGCCTCCTGCACACCCCCTACTGGGGATCAAGCCTGCAACCTGGGCATGTGCCCTGACTGGGAATCAACCCATGACCTCTTGGTTCATAGACTGATGCTCAACCACTGAGCCATGCCTGCTGGGCAAGTTGTGTGCGCTTTTTAAAAAAATCTCACATTTTGAAGGCACCATAGAGAAATTTGGAGATCAGAATGAAGAAAGGGGGAGAGGGGGGCTAATCTCCAAAGAGCTAAGTGGCAGGAGCAGAGTGAGGAGGCAGAGACAACGGCAGATGGGGAGACGGGGCTGAGGAAGAGGCAGCCTCCATGGATGGGAGAAGCCTTGCCCCACACTCACCTCCCTGTGGTGGGGATGCCTCATAGGACCCACCAGCCTCTAGGGAAGAGAGGTCACTGCAGAAGGAAGGCCTGAGCGCTCCGTCTCAGGGGGAGGAGAGAAAGGCATCGGTGTATACATTTCATGCCCCAGGTAAACAACCACACTGAGTGACATCAAAGCCACCCGAGCTAACTCAGACTCTCCTATCAACCCCACCACACCCCCAACCATGGGGGCAGAAAGCAGATTCCCAGACAACTCCCAGGAGTGGCCAAACCAAAAGCTGGTTCTTTGGGAACATTTCCAGATCTACCCACATGGAAAATAATCAGCTCGCAAAAAATTAAGGGTTTTACTGCTTTAGAATATAGAGAAATAAAGGGGAAAATTGAGAGGAAAAATACTAATGGTGAGTGACAAAAGAGTAGCCATGGGAATGAATGTCTTATTAGAGGCCCCACCCCGAGCCTTTGTCACTGTGGGCTCTGCGGGCATGCATGCCGATTTAGAACCTAACCAGAGCGAAGTAGATTTGATCTGGTGTTGGAAGAAAGAAATTATTCAAATTCCCCAAAGATGACAGCTTCCAGGGACACTTGGAGGTCGGGTGGGGGGGGGGGGAGGGAGGAGATTATCTGTTACTTCCTAGTTTGAACCATTGAATAGGTGACATAATACAACTGAGATTCCCAAGAAGTCCTCAGATTCCATTCCTACCTTTCAAAACAACAACCAGGCCGTTCTCTTCTGTCCTTCTCATGTTCATCATGGCCTATCTGGGTGTTTTGTTTGCTTTGTGTTTTGTATTTACTGTCTCCTGCACCTAAGCTTCTGTGTTACCATTTGTCACGGTCTCTTTCCCCTGTGGCCCAGTGAACCCCGCCTCCTGATAGTCTTGCCCTATGCAGTCCCCTCCCTTTGAAGCCGGGCTGGCCTGTGACTTCTTCAATAAAATGTGGTGGAAATGATGTTCTGGAACCTGTGAGCCCAGGTACTAAGAAGGTCTGGAAGCTTCTGCCTTCGCATTTTGGGGAAATGGCACATTGTAAGAAGTCTGACCACTTTGAGGCCATCATGATGATGGGAAGCCCACCTGGAGAGGCCACATGGGAGGAGGATGGAGCCTGGTCAGCCCCAGCTGACGTGCCAGGCAGGTAAGCTAGGAGGCCGTCTTGGGTGGTCCAGCCAGTAGATGCCAGGTGGACCAGAGATGGGCCGTTGCTGCCAAGCCCTGCCCAAATGGCAGAATTATAAGTAGGTAAATGAATTGTTGTTTTAAACCACTAAGTTCTGGGATGGTTTGTTATATACTCATGGAAAACCAAAACATCTCTCTTCACCAAGTCATTCCAGTCACTTCCTTCAAGTCAGCTTCTCTGGAAATGCATCTGACAAACTCAGTATTTACTACATCTTATTTTAGGACTTGGGTACAGTGCTTGGATTGTGCAGTCCTATGCCTGCTTTTGGGTTTCATAAATTAGCCTCTCCTTAAAAGTAATAATGATAATGGCTAATGTTGAGCATCATGGAACAGGCACTATGGTTGAGAATAACTAATATTATCCCCATTTTTCAAATGAGGAAACCGAGGCCCAAAGTGGTTAAGTAACTTGCCCAAAGATGGTTCTGCAAAAAGTACAGTTCCAGATTTGCTTGTCTTTCTATAGCTTTGGTGACACATACCCTGGGCTTTAAATGCTAAAAAGGAAGCTGATGTGGAGAGAATAGCATTGCAGCTACACTCCAGGCTAGAAGAAGGAAGAAGGAGAGCTTAAACTAACAGACACAGAAACTGCAGCTCATGGTTTGAACCAATCAAGTCCTATAGATGTGGGGGTATCAATTGGGCCAGTTTTGTGGCATGTGGGTTTGTGGTATGTATAGGAGGAAGATAAGCCACAAAGCCACTGAAAAACGGAAAAAGCACCACTCTGATTTGGGAGGCTTCCAAACCCAGTTGCATGAAGGGGTGGCTCTACTTCAACTGGGGTGCATGTGAGATAGCCTGCTGGCTTTTTTATTTTGTGTTTGCTTTTTGTTATTTGAACTAACTTGGCTGGGTTTCTGTCCCCTGCAATAAAAAGATCTCTGGCTAAGACCCTTCCAAAACACCACATCTCAATGACCAAAGGAGAAGGCCATAAAAGACATTTTAAAATATGTTTACTGGCGATGCAATTTTCTACTCAGTGAAACATGGGTTTCCTGACAAATTTTATATTAGAAGAGAAATGAAAGACCACGCCAGGAAACATGAAGATCTCAGGAAGTAATCTGGTTATAAACATATTTCCTTAATAGCAGACAATTTGATTCTAACTCTCATTACCTTTTGACAAGAACAGTAAGACACAGGCTGTTTAGTCAACAACTCGTGAAGCTTCCTCAGATGTTCACAGCCCAGTAGGGTACACAGCAGGTGCCAGCATCCATCTTCATTTTACTGATGGGGCTGAACTCTAGGGGGTTGAAGAACGTCTGCGATCACAAGGGCAGGAAATAAAAGGCTGACCTGGTCTCCGGGCACTTGGTCCAGTGCTGTTTTACCACTGTGCCTTATTCCATGCTGCCTTTTCCACTCGCCCAGGTGACAAGGAGACTTCTTTCCAACACCCAGGTCTCCAGGTTCCATGGGAGCCTCTGCAGAGGCAGGTGTTCTGTAGAGGTCCTTGTTATATCATGGTCAGTTAGGCAGCTCTTCAAGTTACAATGCTTATCCTCAAGGCATTCATTTGCTTGCAGATGTTTCCTTCTATGACCAATAGTTCCGGTGCTCTGAGGAGCACTCTAGCTTTGAAATATTTTAGTGAGCCCACGTCTATCAGTGTTTTGAAGACCTCTCAAGCTTTCCTCCTTGCTACAAAGTCGACCAAGTAATCGAACTTTTTGGCCCTCCTGACAATGGCATAGCATTCCGACGGGACAGCAGGGTAATCTTGACTCACTTTCTGTGGCGAGTCTGGAACATTGTTTTGTAAGTTCACACCCGCGTTCTACTCAAGTGGCAAGTTCAGTGTGCCCCTTACACGGCCATCAGCCCTTCTCCAAACCAAGAGGCTTATTCAATTTTTGTACCCTTTTGAAATGTTTTCAGCTTGAAATTGCCAGTAAGGACGTTACACATTTGGTTAAACTCCAATAGAAATTTAAATGTGAGAAAAATTTTCAACCCTGGCTGTTGTGGCTCAGTTGGTTGGAGTGTCGTCCCATACACCAAAGGTGGCGGGTTTGATTCCCAATCATGGCACATACCTAGGCTGCCGGTTCAGAATGTTTCTCCCTCACACTGATCTCTCTCTCTCTCTCTCTCTCTCTCTCTCTCTCTCTCTCTCTCCCCTCCCTCCCTCCCTCCCTCTCTCTAAATAGCCATTAATTTTTTTTTTAATTTCAAGAGTATCATAAAGAATAAGCCAGAATGGCAGTTCAAGTGGTGTACTGACCTTCCAAGTGTAACATGGGAAGGTCATGTGCCATTTCACAGGGTTTTTGACTCTGCTTTTTTGGTCAGACATGCCATCCTTCACCCTCCCTTTCACTAGCCATAGGATTGGCCCTTAGGCAACTCAGGCAAATGCCAGACTGTGGACTGACGTGCTGTCTGGTCTTCTCTCTGATAGACAAGTGCAAGGAGCGGCTCTGAAGTACAGAGGTTTGCATCCCATATACACAGACCAGCCCACGCCCACTGCTTCTGTTGCGATGCCTAGGGAAGATGGTCGTACCCTGACACTCAGTGGCATGTCTCATCGCTTTGGACAATAAAATTGATAAGTTAGCATTCATAACAGTGGGCAAATGCTCACTCATTGCTCAGCCCATGTCTCTGCTTTGTCTTATGTTCGATCACAGATTGAAGGTAGGATGTAGTCAAGACATAAAGATAACAGTTTCCCCTTTAGGGCTATTGTTAACAACAATCTAGAAAAGTCTGTGGGTCTGATTTGTGCACATCTGGGAGGATCACACACTGTTTAGTATATTTGTTTGAATCAAAACAAGGATCTGCACCCAGATTTATATTTACTTTGAAATAGGCCTAAGGAATTATCAGTCAAGATACTCCAGGAAGATTTAGCATGTCTGTGTTTTAATCTCACGAGACTGGTTAACATCAAAATTTTCTCTGGCCACCAAACTAAATTCTTCAAAGTGAGACCAGGCTCTCACTAGCCTAACGCTCCCTGTGGGCTTCTGGGCTCCCACCAGTTCAGCTCAACATTGAAAGCCTGGGCAGTCATGGACCAATAGCAGGGCTCTGTCTCCAGCATTAACTACCAGGCTAAAATCTGCATCGTCTAATCCTGCCCCCACGCTCTTTGCCAATGGCAACTGAGAATTTTATGCTCTTGAGACTTTATTTACGACTATTTTTTTAAATATATATTTTATTGATTTTTTACAGAGAGGAATGGAGAGGGATAGAGAGTCAGAAACATCCATGAGAGAGAAACATCGATCAGCTGCATCCTGCACATGCCCCACTGGGGATGTGCCCACAAACAAGGCACATGCCCATGACCGGAATCGAACCCGGGACCCCTCAGTCCGCAGGCCAACGCTCTATCCACTGAGCCAAATCGACCAGGGCTACGATTATTTTTTAATGTTTTTTGTTTGTTTTTCTACTGATTTTTAGAGAGAGGAAAGGAAAGGGATAGGGAGATAGAAACATCAATGAGAGGAGGAACATCATAGATCAGCTGCCCCCTGCACACCCCCTACCGGGAATCAATCCCACATCCCTGACCAGGGTTTTGAACCAGTGACGTCCTGGGTTGACGTTCAACCACTGAACAATACCGGCCAAGCATACAATTCTTTTTTTTCTTCTTCTTCTTCTTTTTTTAACCATGAAAGAATAGCAACTAATAACCCCTGGACCTACGATGTTAAAAGAACTGTGCTAGGTCTTTTTTTTTTTTTCAAACCTTGACACAATTGGCATTTGGGGCCAAATAATCCTTTGTTGTATGAGTTGTCCTGTGCATGTAGGATGTTAAGCAGTGTCTCTCGCCTCAACCCACTAGATGCCAGTAGCTCTGCGTCCCCACCCCCCACCCCCCCACACACACACATACAACACACACACACACACACACACACACACGCATGCACACACTTCTGTGACAACCAAAAATGTCTCCAGACATTGAGCATGTCCCCTGCAGGGCCAGTCGCCCCTCGATGAAACCTGCTGTTCTGGGCAGATGGGGCAAGAGGCCTACAGGACTTCTCCTGCATGGTATTCATGGGGCTCTGCCAATGACAAGCTTGCAGGAACACTATTCATGTAGCATTTCATAACAAAATTCATTAAGCATTCGGGATAAGACAGACTTTTTAGAAGTGCCGCCCGCACATTACTTCATTAAATTCTGATGACAACCCTAAGTGGTTAAGTGCAGTTGTGAATGATCTCCATTTAAACAGAAGGAAACAGACTCAGTGAGGTGCAGTGACTGGCCCAAGGTCACAGAGGAAGTCCGTGACAGAGTCCCCCCCCCTCTCTCTTTTTTTAATCCTCATCCGAGGATATTTTTCCATTGATTTTTAGAGAGAGTGAAAAAGAGAGGAAAAGACATAAAGAAGCATCAATGTGAGAGAAACACATCGATTGGTTGCCTCCTGCAAACGCCCCAACCAGGGCCCGGGCAGGGGAGGGGCCTGCAGCTGAGGTACCTGCTCTTGACCAGAATCAAACCCGGGACCCTTCGGTCCACAGGCTGACGCTCTTTCCGCGGAGCCAAACCAGCTAGGGCCAGAGTCCTTCTTGACCACCATGCTCTGCTGTCTCATTGCTGCAGGCACTTAAATGGTTAAGTTGGGATTCATAACATTGGGCAAAACCAAAACAGACTTTGTGGATATAATGGTTTCTGAAAACTCTTTAAATCCATGTGAGTCTGTCGCCTTTCATTTCATATCTTTTTATAAACACCAGGGGAGCAGTAACCATTCGAACGGTTAAATTGACTTAGCATGGTAAAATCCACTTTTTCCCAGTCTTGAAATTACAGTGAATCATTTGCCATTGTGTCTGGACCACGGTCCCTCCCGGCCCCACCACCACCTTATTTCTCTCCCGGGGCTCCCCAGACCCCAATGTCGGCGCGCCTATTCTTCTTTTAATTTTCCAAACAACAAGATTGTATTTTATACTTCAAATATTACTCCAGAGGACAATAATGGTGAACTTTACCGCCAAAACGCTCAGAAGAAAATCAAGCAACCCAAGAGGAGAAGAAAGGAGTGAAGAAAGAAACTAAGCACAAATATTCCCTAGACCCTCAAAATTAAAGCTTTAAAAACCACAGGGCTTTGCAAAATATCACATCCAATTGTTAGTTTCTTAAAAAAATTGTTGGAGGCGCACTTAGTGTACCACAGTGTGGGGATGGACGCCCAGGCTGGCCTGCAGAGCCGCGCCCTGGGGTCCCGGCCAGGGCCTGAGGCTCAGGCCTTTCCAACACAGCAGAAAGATATCAAGAGAATCTTTTTAAATTCCTAAAGTTTCTCACCTTTCCCAAGGCACCAGGAGACTGTTTAGGGTCCTGAGTTCAGTCCAGTGAGTTCGGTCTGCTCCTCGGTGTCAAAGAGTAAAATTAAGACGCTAATTGTGAGAGGAAGGGAAGAAAGAGCATCTTCATTCAGGGTAAGCTCCCTGTCCTGAGACTGCCTGGGAGCCTCCCGCCCAGGTGCACGTCATCCCCATTCTCTGGGAGCTCACCTGTGATCTCAGCCAAACCAAACACTAGCTGTGTGTTGTTTACAGGATAAGATTAGACTATGGAATCACATTTAAAACAGAAAAGAACTCTTTGAAAAATCACAGTTCTCCCTGTTGTTTTCCAAAAGCAGGGGCCTCATCAAGATCTTGCATTGCATGAAGACGGTGTTAGGTACCATCTTTCCCGAAGGAAAACCCTGGCCCTAGGGCCTCTCCAGACCCTTTTACGATGTTAGATAATGAGCATGGAATTCTTTAGGGGAAATGGTATAAAATTTTAAATATGCTAAAGTTTAATAGGATTTAGTATTTTTCAAACTGCAAATTGCAACCCTTTAGAGATTAATAAAATCAATTTGGTAAGTTGCAAACAGCACTTAAAAAACACACACACACACACACACACACACACACACACACACACGAAACCCTGTCTCCGATGGCAGGCGTGGCTTGCAGCTGTGCAGTGTGAGAGGGCGTCAGGAAAGGCCCACCTCGAGTTCTCCTGTCTGGAGGGAAGCCACTTTCCAGGTCACTGTTTGGCATAGTCAGGTTTAGAGGCTTGAGAAAACTTAATATCCAGTTCAAGAATTCACTAAAACAGTGATGATCAAATCTGCCCCTATCAATCTAACAGAATCTGCTTATAAACACTCAGCCCATAGCCTTCTTCCCAACACAGGTGCAGAGGGATAAATGGTCTGAGAGCAGTTTTTTCTAATATGGGTTCTTTGAAAAAAAGGCTCTTAGGGTCAAATATTTGAAAAACACTCTATGCTGTTGTCCTCTCATAGATTCCCAGTGCACATCTATCTATATAAAACCCTAATATGCAAATCGACCGAACGGCAGAACAACCGGGGGAACGACTGGTTGCTATGATGCGCACTGACCACCAGGAGGCAGACACTCAATGTAGAGCTTCCCCCAGCCTACAGGACCTGCAGTCACCCCAAAGAGGGAGGTGACTGGCGGCAGTGGTGGGATGGGGCCGGAGAGTAGGCGGTGCCAGGCCATCCAAGGTGGGTGCAAGCAGGACCCCGATCACCCTGCTGGTTACCTCACAGTTTGGCCCTGATTGCTGGCCAGGCCTAGGGACCCTACCCGTGCACGAATTTTTGTGCACCAGGCTTCTAGTAAGCCTATAAAAGAATAGAGTAAGGATGATCAGTTGGCATGGCTCATGATTGAGCATCAACCTATGAACCAGGAGGTCACAATTCTATTCCCAGTCAGGGCACATGCCCAGGTTGCAGGCTCGATCCTCAGTGTGGGGCCTGCAGCCAACCAATGATTCTCTCTCATCATTGATGTTTCTATTTCTTTCTTCTTCTCCCTTCCTCTCTGAAATAAATATATGTATATATAAAAGAATACAGCCCTGGCTGGTTTGGCTCAGGGGATAGAGCATTGGCCTGTGGACTGAAGGGTCCCAGGTTTGACTCTGGTCAAGGGCACATGCCCGGGTTTTGGGCTCCATCCCCAGTAGGGAGCATGCAGGAGGCAGCTGATCAATAATTTCTCTCATCATTGATGTTTCTATCTCTCTCCCTCTCCCTTCCTCTCTGAAATCAATAAAAATATATTTAAAAAAGAATACAGTAAAGAGACCAGTTTAACTCTGTTTAATCTGATGTATCCCACACATATGTGACCTTGGCTCTTTATAAAAACAACCTCTAAAAGCAGCTGCACTATCCTAGCCTGATAGCGACTCCCTTGGGCTCCACTCAGCGTTGGCATCTCAGCACTGGGATTGCAGTCACACGGACAACCTGTACTATAGCAATCCATAGTAGGTTCTCATCGTTATCCTGATGGAGACCGGAAGTCAGCTTTGCTAAATTTCCTGCTCTACAGTTTGAGCACTTTTAATATTGGGGACCCAACCATCACTCTCACACTTCAGCTTTTATTGAAAGAAGGCTTTCCCACTCACAGTTGATTTCTACAATTACTGTTTATTACATTGAATTGCATCTAACTGTGGGTCAGTTGATCACAGTAGGTGAAGTCTGTTCATTGGCTTTAAAATTTATTCTTTTTCCTCTTTCTGCTGTTCTGTGAAGCGTGACCCAAGCACCTGCTTGTGTGCACTATGAACTCAACCGTTCAGCACTTGGTGTGTTTTTTCCTACGTTCAAATCTGAGACAAGCCACACTGGCCAGATCATGTGGACTCTCCCAGAAGCTCATTAAGGAACTGAATTTATGTATTGTCGCAAAACAGTCAACACTACAGACTGTCCGTTAGAAACAGGTGCGAGGAGAGGAAATGTTTAATATTTTCCGCGTGGCATGGCCTCTATCAGACAGTGTTCCCAATCTGAGTCTGTTTACGCAGTTCAATCACAGGTCTAGATTCTTCCTTTTGCCTCAGGAGTCTATCTGTCTGGTCGCTGGCTCGCTGCCGGCTGCTCTTGAACTCTCCATCTTCCTTGCTGGCCATGCTGTTGTGCCAGCTTCTACTTCTGGCTGCAAACCTAGTGCTGGTTTCCTCCAGTATACGCTGGTTTGGCTCTTTGAATGCTACTCTTCAGTGAACCCTTCATTGTTATTTCAGAATCCAACCCTGCTTGCCAGCAGCGGGGCTGGGCAGGGGTTTCCACGCTGGCTGAGAGCAGGAGCTATCCTCGGCCCCAGGTGGAGCCCAGGGGACACCCCCACCCACTCAGAGCCACCCTCGGCAGGAGGCCTGAGGGACAACTCCCCCGGGGCTGAGAAGAGTGGGGCCACTGCCGGGCTTCTACTCAGCCCAGCCTGATCCTCCCCCACCCAGTTCCCATCCTTTCTATTTTAATTTCTACTTATTTTCTTCCCTCACATGTAAACAGCTCCAATAAAATAATGCCAGGTGTGGTTTTTATTTTCACTTTTTAAATTTTATTTTAGAGACAGGGAGAAAGAGAGAGAAACATCGATTTGTTGTTCCACTTAGTTATGCATTTGTTCTTGTATGTGCCTTGACCAAGGATGGAACCCACAACCTGGGCATATAAGGACGACACTAACCAACTGAGTTACCCAGCCAGGGCATGAATGCTTTTTAATTGATGGGCTGTAAGCATCATATTACCAAATTCTGCAAGTCCCTGCAAAGTACGGCTTGGATCTCTGGAAGTTCCATTTGTTCATTTTACCAGTAAGCACCCACTATTACTACATCCCAGACAGTTCTAGGCTCTAGGGAAACAGTGACACAATCCCTGCTTTGTGCTTACCTGCTAATGAGAGAAACAGACAGTAAACAAAACATATAGAATGTTAGTGATAAGTGCTCAGGAGAGAAAACAAAGCCCCAAACGTGGGAAGACAGTTTGGGGCAGGAGTGGAGGTTGAGATTCTAGAGGGGGTGGCCAGGGAAGGCCTCTCTGACAAGATGGGCTGAGCGTAGGAGAGAGCTGTGCGGGGCAAACATGTTCCAGGCCGAGGGACCAGGCTATGCCAAGGCCCTAGGCTAGGATATGCCTGGCAAGGTCAGTGTGGAGAAAGTTGTAGAGCTACTGTGAAGATTGAATGTTTATGAGGTGCCTGGCATACAGATAGCACTTAATAAAAGGTAGCTGTTAATGGTAAGATATGTACACATATAATACCTCAATAAAAAAAAAATAAAAGGTAGCTGTAATTATGATAGTCACTATCAGATGTTTATGGCTTGATTGATGTAAACAGGTGCGTAGTTATCTGGCCAACTAGGCCGAAGTCTAGTTTTTGGCTCGAGAGGAATGTTCTATTGCAGCCCTGCAGACCTCTCAGTATACATCCCATCAGCACCCTTAGCTTTTCTCCTTCAGTAGGGTCATAAGGCCATTGCCCTGGCTCGGGGGGGCGGGGGATGGAGTTGCTGAGCGGATTTTCATCGCCTAAGACAGGGCAACAGTTCTGGAAGTGTGGTCCCCAGAGCAACAGCACCTGGGAGCTTGTTAGAAATGCCAAATCTCAAGCTGCACCCAGATCTGCTGAATCAGAAAGTCTGGGATGGGGCTCAGCAATCGCTGTCTAACAAGCCCTCCAGCTGATTCTGATGCGTGCCAAAGTCAGAGCCAGTGCCTCCAGTTTCAAAAAGTCTCCCAGGGCTGGGAAAGGCTTCACAGTCACGTCCTAGTCACGTCATTTCCTTTGATCTCCGTGAAACTGCCTTATCAGAAAGACAATCTGTGATCGTTGCTGCTATTTATGTTTCCTGAGATGCCCTAGGGCTCTCCCCAGATCTCTAGGGATAGCCCACCCACCTCCCTACAGCAGTGTCACCGAATTCTGAATGAGCACAGTTCCAGCTGGGGGGAATTTAGCTTTCTCACCCACCCTGAGCACTTCCTCTGCCCTGGTGACTTCCTCCAGCACTTGTAAAAATGGCATGGACTATCTCTGAGGACTATTTTAAGCTTTGTTATTATGAAATTTAAAAAAAAACATTTTTTCAAGCTCAAGATAAACCAGCCTCAGATTTTCAGACAAGACAGAGCATTAATGTCTTTCCCTGTCCAGGAAGATATTATCTTGCTGTTTACGGTGAATCAGATGAAGTGTGATGCTCCAGGAACCAAAGCCATTTCCAGTAACTTTTCCAGCGTTGAATGGCGGCATGACCCAACTTTTCTGTAGGAAATGGTGTGGTTAACATAAGAGTAACAACCCTAGTGGTCCTCCATTGTCATGGCGTGGAGATGGGTGGGCCCCTGGAGGGTGATGGGGAGAGGAGGAAGGAAGAGGTCTTTGAAAATCTGATTTTGTTGCTTCTCAGTTTGAACCCTCTGATAACCTCTGTTGTCCTAAGTCAGTGGTCGGCAAACTCATTAGTCAACAGAGCCAAATATCAACAGTACAACGATTGAAATTTCTTTTGAGAGCCAAATTTTTTAAACTTAAACTTCTTCTAATGCCACTTCTTCAAAATAGACTCGCCCAGGCCGTGGTATTTTGTGGAAGAGCCACACTCAAGGGGCCAAGGAGCCACATGTGGCTCGGGAGCCGCAGTTTGCCGACCACGGTCCTAAGTAATGGTTCTCAAAGTTAATCCAAAACAGAATTACCTAAGGCTTTTGTTTAAAATGTAGATCCCTAGAACCCTAAAGCAAGTGCTTCTAATGCAGGTGGTCCTTCACATTTTGGAGACTACAGGAAAGATATTGCTTAAATTTCTTAATCTCACAGAAAACAAGTCTCTCTCACCCGAGGATATATTTTCCACTGATTTTCAGAGAGAGTGGAAGAGGGAGGAAAAGACAGAAAAGCACCAATGTGAGAGAACACATCAATTGGTTGTCTCCTACATGGGCCTGGCCAGAGAGGAGCTCGCAACTGAGGTATGTGCCCTTGACCGGAATCGAACCTGGGACCCTTCAGTCTGCAGGCCAACACTCTATCCACTGAGCCAAACTGGCTAGGGCAGAAAACAAGTCTCTTTACAATGTGGGAGCTATCTCAAGAACAGCCTCCTACATTCTCCATTTGCCATTTAGGATAACGTTTATTCTTATTTTTTTCTAGTCAAACCTATTTTATAGTTTTTATAAGTCATCCTTTTTCAGTATTCAATTTACTTAGAAATTTTATTGGGAACATCTGCTAAATTTTATAAACAATATTTTTATTGATACAATCATTTAAAAAATTCAGTTTGTTCATATAATAGATTATGTTGATAGATTTCCTGATATTAATTCACTCTTTCTAGAATAAATCCTGCATAGTCAAGGATGTCATTCATTGGATATATTGCTAGATTCCTTGTAAAATAAAATTTGCTACATTAAAAAAATTTCAATTTTATTTTCATCAAAGTAAATACTTTGAGTCAAATAGTTCCATAAAACTTATAATACAAAATAGTAGTCCTTGGCTTGCCCTTACCTACCCTTCAGTTCATACTCGGAAGATTGCCACTTACAACTTATATATCTGTTTCTAAATGGCATGTTTATGTAGCTATTTCCTGATATTTCAGTTTTTTATTATCACGTAGAGACTTCCAACTATTGCTTGGAATTTAGCTTTCTCACCCACACAAACTCTGCAACATACACACCAACCCACCCACTCCCATACACAGAGGCATACTCATACATACAAACATACTCTTCCCCATGCCATAATATTGGTTGATTAATATTCAGTTTACATTATTATGACTATGTGAAAATATTCCCAACTAAGTCATGAAATGAGCTATGATTAAATTTCCCTCTTGTACAACTTTTTATTTTCTCTCATGTTAATAATTTTCTCACTTTCTTAATTTTCCTATGTACCAATCACTAAGTCATAGCCAAACTCTTTGACAGAATTAAAAATCTCATTTCAATATTTTCAAACATCAGATATTCTATAAAATTCCTCTTTTTCAAATAGCCCATCTGGAGCTTCTGTCCTGCTCCAATTAGAACTGATAACTCTCTAGTCCTGCTGCACAGTTGTTATCCTAAGATCTTCCTAAGATCATCTCAGAGATTTCCTGCCTATCCCTTCTTGGGTCCTTATCTTCTTTCTTGGTTAATTCTCACATTTTGATGGGGCGCATCCTCAATAGCTTTCTGAGACAGGGTACATGGAAGTTAAATTTGTTGAGATCTTGAAGGTCTGGAAAATTTTTTTTATTCTGCCTTCAGATTTGGTGGTCTTTTTAGCTGGGGGTAGAATTCTAATCTGGAAATAAAATTTCTCTGAGAATTCAGAAGGCCTTGCTGTTTTCTATAGATAATTTTGTCCTTATCATTCCTGATCCTCTGTACATGGCTTTGTCTCTCACTGTTTTATCCCCAGTGCTATGCAATTTATAATGATGTGCATCGTTGGGGATTTTTTTTATCCTTTGTGCTTAGCTCTAAGGCAGACTTCTAATTTAGTTCTGGGAAATCTCCTTGATAAATTATCTCCTCTGTTTTCTCTATTCTCTCTTTCTGGAACTCCTTATCATTCAAATATTGGACTTCCTCAATTTTCTCTCTCTCTCTCTCTCTCTCTCTCTCTCTCTCTCTCTCTCTCTCTCTCTCTAAATTCTTGACGATTTCATCTACTTTGTCTTCCAACTAGGGTTATGAAATTAAATACAGGTAAATGTTAATTTCAGACAAGAATTGCATGGGACATACTCATACTAAAAAATAATTTGTTGTTTATCTAAAATTGAAAGTAGACTGGGAGTCCTGTATTTTTATTTGCTAAATTTGGCAATACTTGTGTCAACTCTTCTCTTGCAATGTTCCTTTATGCTATCCTAGTTTTAATCTCTAGGATCTCTTTGAATTGTTCTCTAAATGTTCCTTTCTAATTGTTTGTGTTTTTTCTTGAATACAATATCTTCTCTTTTCTTTCTGGAGACATTGAGGGATTTTAAAGTTTTCTTTTGCTGCCCTACTTTTTCTCTTTTGTTCCCCAAATTTCTTCTTTCTCCTTTTTTTTGTCTCTGCATTTTATGTCAGACTATCTCACATATCTGGTGATCCTTGGTTGTCTGCTCATATTTAAGAGTGATTCGCTACATAGTAGTTCAGGAATTGAGTGGATGGCATCTGTTGATTGGTGGATTTCCCTGTAGCACTGTCTGTTTCATTGGGGGTTTCTACCTGTCAGTATCTTTAGGTCTTCTCTCCTGAGCTAGTCAGGTCCCCACAGAGGACACTTCTAATTCCCTTCCTGGGAGAAATAGGCATGGCTGCTAGAATTCTGGGAGGCGAGGCACAAAAGAAGAGCAAGGCCTGAGTCCTACCTTTCAATAACTAATCTTCCTCCACATTTTCAATGTGGTGTCCTTGCCTCCGTGAGCCTGGTGTCCTTGAGTCCAGAATCCCTCTGGTTTAACCTCTCAGAGAGCTTTCTGCCAGGAGGCAGTGAATGGCCACTCATCCTGTGTAAGAGAGGTGACGTGAGAGCCTAACTGCTTCTTATGTAGACTTTTTATCTGTATGTTTCCCTGAAAACAAGATACTATTAGTCTCACTAATAGGCTTTGTTTCCCCACAGAGCTGCTTTAGCTGCCTCCCGATTGCCCCTCACTCCAATAAGATGAGAGCTTTAAAATAATTTTACTTTCCTCTCTCCTCCCTGCCTTGGACCTTAGGAATCTTGCTTATTTCCCTATCTCTTTCCACCCACCAACAGTTACTATTTTTTCATTTAAGCTCCTATCACCACCCGTCCCCCACTCAGGCACTCCTCTCACAGCTTCATTTTGTTAGGAATGTGTTTTGCTTTCTCTGATTATCCTCTTTCTGACTGTGGGCCCTTTGAAACTCTAGGGTATTTTTCTGTGTGGGCTCTTTAGGTTCCAGGGTGTTGTGGCTTATGAGTCCCAAATGGTGGGAGTCCCACAGATGGCAGAAGGTGAAAAAAATCTCAGCCCCCAGGCTGAATTACAGAAACTCCCCAAGATGGTTTGCCTTCCATTCTTCACTCCTGGCCTTTGACATTATTCTCTAGGCACTTGCCCAGGCCACTGGGAGAAAGAACCTCACAATTCTCTCTGTTGGGTGCCACCAGAGCCCAAGGCCTCTACTCGTACCCAACCACTCATAGGAGTTAACAGCTGTTCAGCTCTAGAGAGGAAAACATTTTAAGTTTGGAAGTGAGAAAGATGAAAATTGTCTCCAGAGCCCCCTTTTGGCCTCCATGAGTTACTTCCATAGCCATTAATCACACCAGGAAGGGAGCCCAGATGAAAAGAGCAGAGTTAGGATGAACAGCCACCATCCTCGTTCAACATGTGAATACAAGCTCCTATCATTCCTGAGTTCCAGGTTGGCCCATCTGGGAGACAAATGCCAACTACGGTGGTCACACACCATGATTTTAGCACGATTGCACGCAGACATAAGAGAGGTTCTGCCTTGCACTGTGAAAAAAAGCAATCAAAGTGACTCAGAGTAAAAACGAAAGTCTTTCCTAACCCGGCTTTATCTGATGAGATATCCACCTGCAATGAGGAATCACTGCCAGTCTCCGAGAAAGTTTAAAGATCAGGCTGGTTCTGGAAAGGAAGATTGAGTGGGCATATTATTAACCTAAATGGCATTAGGTTTCTGTTTCAATAAAGATTCCCATTAAAGCTGAAAGCAATACAGCTACAGCAATGCAGCCATAACCACCCATTGCCTGTAGAAAGATGTGCTTAAATTACACCTGGCTGTACACCCCATTATCACTTTGCAAAAGGCAGTAACTTGAGGTGGACCTCTGTGGCCACAGTGTCCTTCAGGTGACAGCCTCAAAGGAATCCTGGCTTGAATGCAATCAATACTGGGAACCTACATTACTCATGTATCAGCACACGACAAGAGGCTGACAATAATTAATAAACTAATTACGACAGGCTCTTTTCATTACATAACACATGACTTGTTGACTGTTTTGTATTATTGTATTTAGTGGCCAGCTATAGAGTATGACAACCATATTTCATTTCAAACTGTGCCCATCTGGAAGAGTAAATAGGCATCTTTGTCCTCCTGAGCTGGCATCACCAGGACCTGCCACACTGGGGCAAGCAGTAAATCAAGAGTCTTTGTCTCATTTGCCTATTTCCAGTTGGATGAAAATTTTTATTTTTCTCTTTTAAACGACTTAGGAAGGAGATTACACACTGGCAGCCTGTGGGTTGTAGTCAGCCTCAGATGTGTTTTGTCTGAGCAGCAGGGGTGTTTTTTTCAATGAGTTTACTATCAGCATTTAAAAATCAGAACATTAACATAAAAGTCTGGTCGCCCTGGGCCCTGACAACTGGCAGGACTGAGTGGAGACTGCCCCTGTTTGGATGGGGCAAGTGTTCTCCTGTTGACCCCAGACCCAACACTTTCTTTATATCCTGACACTTCTCTTATTTTCATCACCTGCCTGGCTGCTGACTTAGGAGTACAGTCTGGTAGGAAGAGTCACCAGAAGGCAATAGTCGTTGTCCCCACATCCCCACTGCACTGGAAAGTGCTGGGCACCTAACATCATAATTTTAAGCCTTTAGTACATGTGAGGGAACAGGAAACAGGGAACAAGGAGGTGAAGAGACCTTCCCGAGGCTACTAGTCCAGGGTTCTTTCCCACACACCTGTCATTAAGATCCTGAATGCAGGACATACACAATAGTGCGGTCATTGTTCAGAGTCAAGGAAGTCACTAGGAGCTACAGGGGCAGATGGCTGGATGCCTATCAGAAAGAGTGCCTCCCAGGTTACCAGATAGGCCTAAAGGACAATCCTAGCTCTCTTCCTGTTTCCTCAGAGAAAGGTTAACCACACCACTTTCCACTTCCTCCACACCTGCTACTTTAGATCCAGGCAAGAAATTCTAAGAATCCCTCAGAGCCTCCAGCCTGGCTCCAGCTTGGAGGATCTCTGTCCAGACCAGAGTGCCCAGGCGAGTGACATGACATGGAGCCCACTCATTTAGTTGGGAAATCTTCCTAATAATTTTAGAGATATCACAAAGCCCCAGTGCCTTCCAGTTGATTTAAATCTTCTCAACCCCCAGAAGATGAGAATGGCAGCAACAGATTTAGTGGACATAAGAATCACCTGGGGATCTTGGAAAATATCTATTCTGATTCAGAAGGTCCAGGGAGGGGGCTGGAGACTGCATTTCTAACAAGCTCCCAGGTGAGGCCAATGGTACTGGTCCAAGGACAGCCCTTTCAGTAGAGATGGGCTCTGGAAAACTTCCATCACTGCTCATGGCCATGTCTTGCTCTTCTTTCTTAGGGTCTTGCCTATTTTCTCTACTTCATTCCTTTTTCCCCTATTCGTCTTTGCTTCTTTCCATTCATCCTTTTTCTTGGCAAACTTATTATTCCTATCAGCCATCCCTACCAACTCCCAGCCCTCCTTTATCCTGCATCGTTCAAGGATAAAGAAATTTCTGTCCTTTTCCCTCAGATATCGTCTCCCTCCATCCTCTCTTCAGTAGTGCCAGAGGGAAAAAGGTCACTATTTATTGACAGTTATGGCCAAGCACCATCCCAAGTGTATTACGTATATTAGTTAATTCTCACAACAATTCTAAGTATATGTTATTATTGTATTTTTAGAAATGAGAAAGTTGAGACTTGGTTAGTTAAGGAAATTTTGTCCTCAATTAGGAAGCAATGAGTTGAGATTAGAATTTGGGTCTGTCTAATGCAAAGTCTACAGTCTTTATACTACATTATGCTCATATGGTAGGGGTGAATTGAAGAAAAAAAAAAGGAATGAAGGACCCCAAGCATCACTCCAGTTATGGATCCTGTACAGTTCTCTGAATCCTTCTTAAGCAGATGCCCCATGGGACAGCTTCACATATCATTCATAAGAACTATTTTAGAAATGCTCAGATTAGCTGGGGTGGGACAGGATTCCAAATAGCAGAATATTAAAACCCTAACTTGCCAATGTGCCCAAGTTTTCAATGTAACTTGTTTATTAGGCCATAACTGTACCTTTAGAGCCTATTACCAAAAAAGGCATTCCTACTATTAGCCAATCACCCAACCACATGGAGTCTGAAGGACAGTGCCAAGTCTTCTGTCGGTCCCTGTAGGGCCCTTCTTGGATGGGTAGCCTATTCCCTTCTCTCTCTCTAGTCACTCTTCCTTGACATCATTTATAGCATCCCCTTAGTCTGTTATTAGTCTCTACCGTGTCCTCAAGATCCTACCTAACTATCCTGGATTCCAACCTGGGAGCCTGTACCTGATCTTAAAACCGTTGTATATTTCGGATTCTTCAAACTGCAGATCTATAAGACAAACAGATCTTGCTTATGTTGGCTATCTTCCTCCCCTGACTTTTATTAGGTGGTCAAACAAAAATATCTCCTTTTAATTCTTCTCAAAGATCCCACAAGGTATGAGGAAAATTCTATCTTGACACAAAAATATTCAAAAGGTCTATATTTACTCAAAGGGAAAGAATCAGAATTTTAAAACATGGAATGGACAGGGAAGTTGGAAGCAGCATGGTGCAGGGGAAGGAGCCCTGGCCCAGGAGTCATGAGATTTGGGCTCTAAATTCTTTTTTTTCTTTTTTTTGCCACTAACCAGCTATGCAACCTTGGATAAGCTGTATCATTGTTCCCGACACCAGTTTCTTCATCTTTAAAGTGAGTAAATTGAATTGAATGATTACTAAGATTCCTTTGATTCCTACTTTTTAGTGTCTTCTCTAGCACCTAAAATAAAATGAACCAGAAAGTTTTTGTGAAATAATGTTGCATCTAGCCAGAAATGTAGACACAAATTAGGTTGAGTCAATGCATGAAAACAGGAAGGTAGAGAAACAGTGATGATGAATAATCAATGAATAATAAGGATAAGAATTTAAGACTAAAAATTAAACAAGACAAAAAGACTGAAATTCTCTACCAAGTAGCCACCCACTATCCGTAATCAGCAGTGACTTGTAAAATATGTAATTGGAGCACGGCATGTTCTATTTTGTAGTATATTGTCATTTAAAAATTTGTTTTCCAATTAATAGCATTGAATTATTAAGTCAACCACCACCATTTATGTTAATTCTAAACAATGGTAGGTAGATCAGAAATAAAATTATATCAACATGAACTATTTCCTTCCTAGCAGATTATGGAATTTGACATATCTGGTATTTTCCATCTTTGAAGTTAACATGTAATTATGTTTGCTTTATGTAAACTCATCTGCCCCCAAATGTTTCAAACTGAAAAAGACAAAAACAAAGCCTGCCTGTAGCTACCTCTTCCTCCCTGCACCCACCAGACCAGGCAAGATCATTGCTAGGGCATAACCCCCCACTGGACTCTGCGTGTATGTTTCTGGGGAGGGCAAAGATGGTATCTCTCCGTTTGAAAGCCATCTGGATCAGTACAAATATACCAGTCAGCCTGCATGGAAACCACCTTCCTCAGTCCCATCTGCATCTGGCCCTTAGAAGCCTGACCTCTCCTGAAAGGTCATCACCCTTCAGTAGCCCAAACCATCTGTGTAGGAGGGTGCCTCAGCCACTCTATTCAGGGGGCACCTTGGCCAAAAGGAACATTTTCTGTGATGATGTGGTGGTTTAAGATTCATCTCATCTTCCTCTGCAGCACCATCCTGGCCTCAAATACCAAAGGCCTCTATGCCAAAAATCACAATAGAAAACAATATTTTGATTCTTTGTCCTGGATGGACTCCCCAGGCCTGACTTTCACTTACCATTGAGAGAATTCTTTATTCGATAGCAGTTATTACCTTGAAGAACCCAAGTCCCACCATTTTGTGTCCACCATGTTCCCAGATGAGGAAAATAAAAGGCAATAAGAAGTCTGGAATGTCAGAATCCTTAAATAGAACAATAGACAAGTTTGAAGAAACATCTGATCTCTTACCACCTTCTATGAGGAACTAGAACCTATTTATGTTTTATCTCCATCAACAACAATTGTAAATAAATCCAGAGACATAGAAGCATGGAACAGACTATTGAACTTCAGAGGGAAGGTGGGGGAGGGTGGGTGGGTGGGAAGAGAGCAACCCAAGAACTTGTATGCAAATATGCATAATCCATGGACACAGACAATAGGGTGGTGAAGGCATGGCAGGGCAGGCTGGAAGGGGTCAATAGGAGAAGAAAGGGGGAGGAGGGCGCATATGTAATACTTACAACAATAAAAATTTAAAAAAAGAAGAAGAACAATTGTAAAACATGGCTGAAGATGTGGGTTGCAAACTGACCTAAGTCAGTTTGACCATTCACTAATGATCGGTTCTTGTGGCAAACACCTATGGTTAGAGGAGGGTGGAGCCTCTATATCCCTTTCCTGCACCACCTCACCCCCAGGCAATTTGTTATGATGAAGCTAGTCTTAGGCCAATTTCTGCCACACATAGGAAACTTCATTAGTGAGCACGCACAAAACCCATCATCGAACTCTTCCTTTAAAATCTTGGTTAAGTCCCTACATTCAGATGCTAACAAGCACCTTACTTGAGAAGAAGGCAGTCACCCCAATGTTCTGACAGCAGCTCAGTTGGGCTTCTGGCAGGATCAGGCAGCAGAGCCTCCCATGCAGTGGGAGGAGGCAGAGTCAGATGGATTTCTGGACCTGCGGCACTGCCCCAACGTGTAAGGTTCGTGGGCTTGCTAGAAACATATACTATCCCATGCAAGGATAGTAGGACCTAGTACAGTCTTCTATCCAAACTCATAGCTTGAAGACTGTGTAGACAATACAAAAGTCTTTCTTACATCACTTATGATCATTGGCACACCCTCTGGAATAGATTTCTATAACGATGTTTGCACTGCTTACATAACCACTTCTATATGGTGGCTTCCTGATTAGTTTCCTTCACATGCTATCTATGACCCCTAGAGTGAAGATTAGAGTTAACTTACATATATGTGCATCATAGTGTTTACAATAAATTATTTTAAATTAGCAAAGAGACAACTTTCTGACATATCCTGCCTGCAACTTTGACATCTGAAATTCCTCTACCACTCCCATCCATCATATTGCTGGAGAAATTATGGAAATATGCACATAAAATAATGCCTTATTTATTTTTTTTAGTTTGTATCTCAGCTCCATGTCCAGCCATACAGAAAATACATTTGAATACAGTCCAGAAAGGGGGGAAGCACATAAAAACAAGGTGGGGAAAGCAATAACTTGGAGACCTAGGATGTTGTTTTAGCTTAATTAAATTGTCTTAGCAACGCAGAGTTTGCTAAAAAGGACGGTGAGAGGTGGGGCAGGGGAAAGAATGGGAGGAGAGGGGGTTCTTCTCCATATGCAACCTCTCTGCAGAAGGAGCCCAAGCCACTTCGTATAGGAGGAATTCCCTTTCTGAACTTTGCAAGGAGACACTGAGCTTATGAACAGCAGTTCATGGAGCCATCACTCAGGTAGAGAACAAAGTGAAAGGGGCCATTGAGCAAACACTTCCCTCACCTGTTCATCAAAGGAGCAAACCCAGTTTTTACCGACTCATTTACCTTGGCAGACAGCTGAGACCATTGTTCCCTGGGGCAGGACAATGACTCACTTGATCAGTAACCTGCCCCTTTATCAGTCATAATAACTCATGCTCACCCCCTTCTATTCACTGTTGACTGTTGCTTTGGACAAGTGACTAGATCAAAAGAGCAGCATCGTTTTATTTGGCAAAACATTCAAGGACACGTTCAGTACTAGTCCCTACTATTTTACTCATCAGTTATCAGTCCTGAGCTTCCATGCATTAGTAGAAAGCAGTGGAGTAGGAAGAACAACGGGACAGAAGAGAGACCTGGGTTCTTGTCCCGGCTCTACCAGCACGGAATGTGTGGCAGTCTGCTTCCTTCTCTGAACTGAGACCAGACCAGATGACCTGTAAGGTCTCTGAGGTACAGCACTCGTTCCTTTAGCAATTATTTATTGAGTGTCTCCTACATGTGAAGCACTGTTCTAGGCTGTATCTAGAGGACATAATAGTGAATAAAAAAGACAAAATCCTTAATCTAATGGAACCCACGTTTTAGGGGGGACAAGAAATAATAAAAAAATAAATAAATAAATACATATGTTACAATCTGTGATAACTACTCTGGAGGGAAATGAAGTGGGGTAATAGGCATAGGGTGCTGTTTTATGCCCAGTGGTAAAGGAAGGCCTCACTGATAAGAGGGACCTTTAAGCAGAGACCAGGCATTTAAGAGGGAGTCGGCCATGTGTTGATTGGGATGAGGTGTGTTCTAGCAGAGGGAACAACAAGGGCAAAGACCCTGAGGTAGGCATGTGCTCAGCATAATCAAAGAACAGCGAGGCTGCCAGTGTGGCTGGAGCTGAGTAATCAGGGAGATTGATGGGGTGGGCCAGAAGGGTTGGAATTGGGGCACATGTGGGGCTTGCGGGCATGTTAGGTCTTTGGTGTGTACTCTGGGAAACTTGCAACCCAAATTAGATTGTAAATTCAGGTCACAGACTGAGTTACAGTTCTCTAATATTTCCCAGGGTTCTTTGTATAGTGAAAGGCATGTCTCAAAATAATCAATAAATACTTGAGTGATTTATGAATTGATTGACAGAAGTAAATTTGGTCATCTCAGGCAAAACACTTACTTAAGTTTCCATGCCACATTTTCATCATGCGTGTGAATTTTTGTGCGTGTACTTTTATATCCATTTCTATATTTCTCTAACGCTTTGGAATAACAGGCACCAGAAATATTTATTGAACAAATAAATTAATTTTTAGGGGGATTCACACACAAACTAGATATTTCCCCATCTGGCAGATGTAAAAAAAGTTAAGCTACATCTCTTCCACTGGTTGTAGAGCCTGGGAAAGTGTCAATTTCTTCATATTAAATAATACTTTAAAGTGTTGTTAGTTCATCACACTTTAGCATGAACAAAGAAACTAAAACCAAGTTCTGACAGGAGTAATTTTGAGGCCTTGAAATCTGACAGAGGACAACTGTCGGGGACCAGAACTTAAAGGCATCAAAGAATAAAAACAGCTCTTTTACGATTTTGCCTAAAGTTCCGGAATGTTGGCAAGAAAAATAATAAAGTTTAAACAACTGATTTTCCTGCCATTGTTTGTACTACTTTACAGCATCGATCTGAAAAGCCGCCAGTCAATCATCACTAAAGCTCTTTCCCACCTGCAGGTTCGCTGGGGTCCCTACTTTCAGAGTCCTGACTCTCAGATCCTTTATCTGCACCTACACGGCCTGCTGCCATGTGCCTGGCCAGCTTCCTCCCCTCTGCAGCCTTTTCAGGGCTGGGCTGGGAGCTACCAGCAGAATGAGGCAGAGGCAGAGAGCCCTTGAGGTTGTCAGCTCAGCCTCTGCCAAACCCCTGCAAAGTTTACACAGGAGGTTATGGCAATCTCACATGGATCTGTCACTTGTCATCCCCTGGTCGCCCCCACCCATGACAGTCCCCTGGCAGCAGCTCTAGCTCGGGCCCTGGACCCCGGGTTCAGGCACTGTCTGTCTGAAGCAGGATTGTTAAGGGTCTGGAGAAATACAGGCCTGTCTTGGCACAAGAAGCTTTCACCAATTGGGACAAGAAACACAAAAATCACAGGATCCTCAACACTAGCATGTATTGGGGGAACTCTCTTATTAACAAGATACCCCCAAGAGCATGGATTCTGTGGTGCCCCTCACACTTTAAAGGACCCAGAACACATATATGACTAGCCTTCTATGTTAATCAAGAGTGAATTATCCATATTCCTGTCGAAAATTGTTTAACTGCCATCAAATCTGGAAGAAATGATGAGGCAAATCCAAATAGGGAGAACAAATAAAGATATTCTACAAAACGACTAGCCTGCACTCTTTAAAAATGTCATTGTTATGAAATATAATAATAATAATAATAATAATTGTTCTAGATTAATGACAAGAGATATAGCAATTAAATGCCATGTATATGATCTTGTTGATGATCTTGGCTCAGGAAAAAACAAAGTACAAAGGATATTATTAAGATGATAGGGGAAATTTGAACTTGAACTTTATATTAAATAATAACATTTCATCTATGCTAACCTTTCTGAGCTAACATTGTACTGATTGTACTATTGTTATATAGGAATGTATGGAGTATGAACCTCTTAGGAGATGCACACTGAAGAAAGTAGGGATGTATTTCAGGAGGTCTGTACCTTACTCTCAATCTCTCTGGCCCTGTTTCCCCATCTGCGGAATAGGGAATATAATACCCACTTCACAGGGTTGGTGAGGATTAAATGTGAGGATAGAGTGTGTAAGTGGGTGGTGTATGTCACCATTTCTGGGACCTTGCTGGTGGATAAAGGACAGGCAGAGAGAGCTTCTTCTTCAGCCTATTTTGTGTTTAGCCTCTTCCAGGGTTTCTAGGGCTGGAGGGTGACATTTGAAAATATGTAGGACAGGACTCTGGACTTGGCCTGGGGGCAGGGGCGGGGGCCTGAATTCCATCCAGGGCTGTATGAAAAGTGGAGTTGGTTTTAGCTCTAAGGAAGGCTTCTTTCTCCTTGCTTCCCTCAAGTGAGATTTCTTTTTTTTTTCTGCACATCTTACCATCCTGCTTCTATGTTTTTGTTCAATTGTAACTTGTTTTGGTCTAGGGAAATTCATAAGGTCTTTGAGTTTGCAAATTGGATTAAGGAGAACTAGAACTTTTGTGGATTTTGCTGATTGATGTCACAAAAGACAACCATACCTTTCACGCTACTTCTCTGAGTCAGCTCAGAGGCAAAGTCAAGTCTGCAGGCATTTATTGGGCATCTACTGAGTGACTAAGGCTGTGCCAGTACTATTGGATACAAGGAAATGGATACCAATTGTTTGCTCTCAAGAACTTTCAGGAGGAGGAGATCCAAAGCATCATTCACAGGCAGAAAAATACCTTAAAATCCCAAATAGACTAGAACTATTTTCTAAAATGATTGGCACTACAATATGAGTCCTGATGGAAAAAAAAGCAAAACCACTCTGACTCATGGGGAATGCTATTGCCATCATTTTTTAAAAATACATTTTTATTGATTTCAGAGAGGAAGGGAGAGGGAGATAAAAACATCAATGATGAGAGGGAATATAAAGCAAGGTACCCACAAAAGCAGAGGTGTTAAAGACCATAAAAATCATAATGCCACCTTATTCAAGATACCAGCAACAACCAAAATGTGCTATGGAAATCTCCATGATAGCCATTAGGGCCAAGTCACAGGTTCTGCTGATATTACTAAAGCTTGTTGCCTACATTCATAATTGAAGGAAACACTAAATTGAGTGGAAGAGAGCCAGACCCTTGAACTGGTCTGAGGTCCTGTTTGCCAGGGAAAAGAGGGGCATAGATATGTGAAGGTCACCAGTAATGGTCAGGTACAGAAGGGCTGGGCCCAAGTCTGCATGTTGACATGTTTGGCCAGGTGGAGAAGAAGGGAGATGGTTGGGGAAAGCTGTATAGCGAGAATGCAAAATTGAATGCAAGAGTAGAAACGCATTCTATTTTGCATTCTTTTAGGTTGCAAAAAAATGCATCCTAATAAAAGGCAAAAATAGAAACAAGCACAGTGTCTGGTGCCCAGGGGGTCAGTAAGATAACAGGCTGGGCTAGAATATATGACAGAAATCCACAGGAGTGGGAGACAAAATTGAAAAGACAGCTTATGGAGAGCCTTGAAGACCAAAGAGCATTCTAACCCAACCCAAAGGCTGAGAGACAGTCACCTCAGCAACAGAGCAGTGAGTAAGAGCAATCCTATATAATAAAAGAGTAATATGCAAATTGACCATCACTCCAACACAAGATGGCTACCCCGTGTGGTCAAAGATGGCTGCCCCCATGTGGGCACAAGATGGCTGCCACAAGATGGCCAGCAGGGGAGGGCAGTTGGGAGGGACCAGGTCTTCAAGGGAGGGCAGTTGTGGGCAATCAGGCCAGCAGGGGAGGGCAGTTGGGGGTGACCAGGTCAGCAAAAGAGGGAAGTTGGGGGTGACCGGGCCTACAGGGGACAGCAGTTAGGGGCAATCAGTTTGGCAGGGGAGCAGTTAAGCATCAATCAGGCTGGCAGGGGAGTGGTTAGGGGGTGATCAGGCTGGCAGGCAGAAGTGGTTATGGGCAATCAGGAAGGCAGGCAGGCGAGCAGTTGGGAGCCAGCAGTCCTGGATTGTGAGAGGGATATCTAACTGCCTGTTTAGGCCCGATCCTATGGGAAAAGAGGGGCATAGATATGTGATCCCCATAGATCCTATGGGGATCGGGCCTAAACGGGCAGTCAGAAATCCCTCAAGGGGCCCCAGATTGGAGAGGGTGCAGGCTGGGCTGAGGGACACACACACACACACACACACACACACACACACACACCCCATGCACAAATTTCGTGCACTGGGCCTCTAGTCCTATATAATAATCCTATATAATAAAGCGGTAATATGCAAATTGACCCTCACGCCCTCGCATCACAAGATGGCCACCCCCATGTTGTCACAAGATGGCTGCCCCCACATCATCACAAGATGGCTACCTCAAGATGGCCATCCCCACGTCATCACAAGATGGCCAGCAGGGGAGGCAGTTGGGGGTGACCTGGCCTGCAGGGGAGGGCAGTTGGGGGTGATCGGGCTGTCAGGGGAGCAGTTAGGTGTCAATCAGGCCAGCAGGGGAGTGGTTAGGGGGGTGATCAGGCTGGCAGACATAGTGGTTAGGTGCAATCAGCAGCCAGGCAGGCAAGTGGTTAGGAGCCAGCAGTCCTGGATTGTGACTGCACCCTCTCCAATCAGTCCCAGATTGGAGAGGGTGCAGACTGGGCTGAGGGACACTGCCCCAGTGCATGAATTTCATGCACCGGGCCTCTAGTACTTTAAGAAAAGCCCATCTGAATTGAGCCAGCAATTTTAATGTGTGTGGGGTTTTTTTTTAATTCAAATCCTATTTTAATTTTATTTCTCCTTTTGGCAAGGCTGGGGCCCAGTGAGGCAGGCCTGCCAGAGAGAGTACAACCTGCAACATGGAAAAACTAGCACATGCATTCTAGAATGTTCTGGTGGAATGTAGAGTTTACCTAAAATCTGCTAAAGCAATGCCAAGGTTTTTTCTCTTTCAGTGAGTTTGGGTTTCCTGTGGGCTAGAAAAATAGTTTTTCAACCATCACTGCAGAACCAGCAGGAAGTAAGCCTCGTTCTTCCCATTTCTCTCACTTTCCTGCTTTCCTACAATTTGCCCCCTTCCGGAACCTTTGCCCTCTGAGCAGCCCAGAGAGAGCCGAGGCCCTAGTTGGAGCAGCACAGCCCTGTGCCTCCTCCCAGATCTGCTCTGAGGGCAGGAGTCACCTCCCTCCTTGGCCTTGGCTCAGTAGCCCACCTGGGACTTAATTCATGGTCAAATTCAGCACATCCTGAGATCCTCTGGTGGTGGGGGCTGTCAGGGAAGAAAAAGTTTAAAGGTTGTTCTACTCAAGCAATTTGCTGCACAGAGCAGACGGGCAAAATCCTTACATTTAGTAATTATCTAGATTGGGGGGAAAGTACCAATAAATTGCCCAAACATAAAGTAGAATTTATAAAACAGAGCCCAGAGAGAAGTCTGGGAGTTTTTCTCCCCTTTCCCCGCCCCACCCCCCAACTATTCTAAACCAGAATTTGCTTATGTGGGGGTCCAGAACAAGTCATGTCAAGATGTGCCTCTGTGGTATGCAGATTACTCTGAACGAAAGCAATTTTAGCTTTAGGCTCAAGAGAAACTTCTGCCCCTCCCTGAAACCATCTAGAAGAACTTGAATTAGAGGTCTTGCCCATAATAAGAGATTATCAGCAATAAACTTTTTGTCCCACCTACATGGCAAGGAAAACTATTTACTAAACATCTGTTCTTCTGCAATGACCCTTTGAAGCCCTGCAGGTGCATTACCTCATCCCTAGCTCAGGACGTCCTATACATTTCAGTCCCCCTTTCCATCTCTGAACCTCTCCTGCATGTGGGGTCTCTGACTCTCTCATGTATACAGGGTTCCCATAGATATGTATGTAGTAAATGTGGTTATTTTCTCTTGCTAATCTGTCTCATGTCTACTTGATTATTAGACCAGCCAGAAGAGGGGGTAGAGAAAAGTTTGGTCCTCCCCCATGCTTCCAATGACCCTCCAATCTATCTTTTGCCCCAACCTGGTTGTCAGTTCCATACCTATATTTTAACTGTGACTTTCAGTGGCTCCTACTTGCCCTCTGGGATCATTCAACATGGGGGTTCAAGCCCTTTGTGAGTCAGCCCCACTGAAATTCCCTACTCACACCCCATACATCAGCCAGCCACACACAACCAATCCCTTGCAGTTCCCCAAAGACCCCATGCTCTCTTGAGCCTCTGCACTTTGGCACAAGTTGTTCTTACTGCCTGGAAGGGGTTCTGCTTGGCTCACTCTGAGTCATCCTGCAGAATACAGCTCATGTACCATCTCCTGAACACCATGCTTGGTGAGCAGCATGACTATGCCTTGCCCTAGACCCATGGCTGTCTTACCATTATACTTATCTGTCTTCTCATCTTTTCCATACTAGGTTTAGTGGGGATCTGGGCCTCTCATCCTTGTACCCCTAGCTCAGGTCTTTGTTTTCTCTTCCAGGGACTTCTGCAGGTACCTTCAGAACAAATCTTGCTGCTTCCAATAAACTTTTCCCCTCCCCCATTCTCTCTCTTCCCACCTCCTGAATTTTATCTATAAAACATTTAATTCCTGCCCTAGCCGGTTTGGCTCAGTGGATAGAGCGTCAGCCTGTGGACTGAAGGGTCCTGTGTTCGATTCTGGTCAAGGGCACATGCCCAGGTTGTGGGCTCGAGGCAGCTGATCCATGATTCTCTCTCATCATTGATGTTTCTATCTCTCTCCCTCTCCCTTCCTCTCTGAAATCAATAAAAATATATATTTTAAAGAACACATTCAATTCCCTCTTTACTCTCTTAAAAAGTCTTGTATTGCTTCTCATTGCCATCTCCATGGCCCCCATTCAAGGCCCTTGCTAACCTGACTTCAAATTTCTCCTCCCACCATTTCAAGTCATACAGCCAGTCAGGAGCTCCCAGAGGGGACACGAGAAGTCTCTTCTCCACTCTGGCTCACGCGGTTTCCTCTTCTCCATACCGGATCGGCAAATCCCAGGTGCAATGTCACCAGCTTATGCCCTCAACTCTGAACCCAGAATTAATTTCTTTTCCAGAGTCTGATGACTCAGGCCAGTTCCGCTCAGCTGTTCCTTTGTTAGAGGCTGAGCTCCTGACCAGCAGGTGGCAGCTGGAATTTGCTGAGTTGTCTTTGGCCTCGTGCACTGAGCCTGAGGTGAACCCAGGATGCTGAACACACACATACACACAGCATAGATTCACAGCACGTCATAATGGCCTTTCAGTGAGGCTGGGCAGGCTGTCCTGGGCACCAGCCAAACACTCCATTCCTCCATGTAACTGGGCCTCTGTCCTGGACCCCTTCCAGAGTGGCCAGGGGATCCTCCTTGGAGCTCTGTTACATGCTCTATCACAAACCCTAGAAGCCCCAGGGCATGGATGACCACTAGATCCATTGTAAGCACCTTCATGGATGCTTCTTTCTATGGTGGTGTCTTAGTCCATTTGTGTTGCTATAACAAAGCCTGTAGACTGGGTGGCTTATGCTGGCATGCCTCAGAGGTAGTGTGTGTTTGGTTCTACAATAAAGGAAGTAGCACTGTAATCTTCTGCTGGTGGAGAGTCTTGCCTTCGATTTGTAAAAAACACAACACCATGAAGTGCAATAATGCAAAGCACAGTAAAACAAGGTAGGCCTGTAAACAGCAGAAAAGTATTGCTCACAGAGGCTAGAAGTCCAAGATCAGGCTGCCAGCATGGTCAGGTTCTGGGGAGAGCCCTCTTCTGGGTTGCAGATGCTGTCTTCTCGTATCCTCACATGGCAGACGAGGAAGGGAGTTTTCATAGGCCTCTTTTATAAGGGCACTAATCCCATTCATGAGGGCTCCACCCTCATGGCCTGATCACCGCCCAGAGGCTTCACAGTAGCATCACTTAGGAGAAGCCCATACTCATCTAGCTTCTTTCTATTCTCTGGGTACCTTGCTTCACAGGAGAGCTCAGCATTTACAGCTTCCACTGCCCTTCCAAGGAAAGCTATCTGGGGCAGATGAACCCAGCCTGCTGTCCAGGGCCATATCCCACACCTTCAGCCCACAGAGTAGAACAAACCCTGGCACAACCCAGGGAATCTCATGGAGCCTCAAGCACTCTCCTTAGTAGAAAGGCATTTCTAAAAATCAAAAATCTGGAAATTATTACAAAATACTCTCTCTTCTGGCACACTTGAATATTCCTGCCATGCCAGAGGCATGGGGACTACTTCACTGTATCTCTGTGGGTCTATTTGAAAACTTTATTAATAGATTATTTAAACCAATTTGGGGGTCTGGGTCCCCATTATTGGAATATCACATTTTTTAAAAAGTTTAGGTGGATGTCTTACTATGAAAGAGAATGCTGAAATATTATCATTCATTATTTACTCCAAGGAACCCAATAGGTGTGATGACCAAGTTGGCTTAGAAACTTTCAACTCCCCACTTTACTATATACAACATTGTAGTGAACCTCCTCATATACAGAGACAAATTCACAGAGGGGCTGATAAAGCTCCTTGCCTGCACAGGCCTTTCCAAAGCTTCGTACCTAATATTATATTATAACTAGGGGCCCAGTGCATGAATTCATGCACCTTGAAAGGAACTGTGGGCCTCGAGGCTGCCGTGGGAACAGGGGTGGGTCTCGGACCATCCTCTGCACCCCGACCCGGCCCCTCCTGCCATTGCGTGGAGCGATTGGGGCCGGCACCAGCAGCAGGTGCAAGCGGGGCTGGTGCTGTCAGTGGGTACAAGTAGCGGCTGCTACCCCAATCGCCACTCAGGAGCAGGGGGAGGTGGAGAAACCCTCAGGAGCAATCAGGGCCAGCAGCTGCCACTTGCACCTGCTGATGGTGTCGAGAGATCAGGGCTGGCGCCGGGCGCCGGCAGCAGGTGTGAGCAGCCAGTGAATTTTCAGTAACCACCAGAGGCTCACCCCAATGATAGCGACTGGTGCCCTGCCTTGGTCTGGCGCCCCCACTCACCTGCTCTACCATCCTGCCGGGGCTGATGCCTGCCATGTTCTGCACTCTGCCGCCTGCTGCCGACGCCCACCATGTTCCGCGCATGCCCCCTGGTGGTCAGCGCACATCATAGCGACCGGTTGTTTGGTTGTTCAGTTGTTCTGCTGTTCGGTCTATTTGCATATTAGGGTTAGATAGAGATAGAGATAGAGATAGAGATAGAGATAGAGATAGAGATAGAGATAGAGATAGAGATAGAGATAGATTTGTATTCTTTCTCTTAAATAGAGTTCTCCAAATTACATATATTTCAAGCCCCACAAATCCTTGATCAACCCCTGCTTCTACGTGCCCCTTGAAAGGAGCTGTGTGAGAATTTCTAAAGGACCCATGCCATGAGTGGAATTGCTGGGTCATAAGATACCCTATACTTAATGTCATTAACTAGTGCCAGATAATTCTCCAACGTGTGTTCCCACCAGCAGCAGAGGGAATCTCTATGCCCACACCCCTGCCAGCACTTGCCATTGTCTAGCTTTCTAATTTACCAGGCTAATAGCTATAAGCCTTACAGCTTATCATGCCCTTAGAATGTAAGGTGATCTCTCACTGCTTAAATTTGCATTTCTCTGATTACTAACAAGCAGTCTCTTTCATATCCTTGTAAACCTTTTGGGTTTCCTCTTTTGTAAGTTGTCTATATATTCAGCCCATTTTTCTTTTAGTATACTAACTTTTCTTGTTGAATATCAGAAGTTCCTTGTATATTCTAGATGTTGATCCTTTGTCATTATAAATTTTAGACATCGAAAATCTTTTCTCCCAATCTGTCATCTGTCACTTAAATTCAATTCAACTGTGGTGTCACTTGCTAACAGAAACCCTTAATTTTGATGTAATCAGATCTACCATTTTTTACCTTGTTTGCACTTCTGAAGTCTGGTTTAAGAAATTTTTAACCATCCCAGGTTACAATGTTCTTCTTCTGTTAACTTTATAGTTTTATATTTTGTATTTAGGTCTCTACTCTGTTGGAACTCTCCTTTGTATGTGGGGTTCGATAGGGATCCAACTTTTTCTTCAACCTTTCTTCTCTGTTTTCCACCATCTCCTAGACAACCCATCTTTACCCTATTAATCTGTGGTGCCAATTCCATGTTAGATGAAGTTCACAGGTAAATACAGGGCTGCCTGCAAGCTCTTGATTCCACTCCACTGCCACGTTCAAGACAACTGTGTTGGTGTCTCAGCATCTGAGAGGCAATTTCCCCCCTCTTTATTCTTTCATTCCAAGACTGATTTAGCTATCTGTGGAAATTATTTTTCCCTATACATCTTAGAATAAGTATATCATTTCTTTAAAAAGTACAACTAGAATTTTGATTGAGATTGCATTACATATATAAATTAATTTTGGGATACTTAACATCTTTATAATTTATCATGCAATCCAAGACCTGGTACCCCTGAGGAGAAAGAATTGTGAGAAGAGAGTAAAATAGATATTCATAAGTATCTTTGAGAGGCCTCCAAATTCTGTCCTCACCAATGGCCTTCTTACTGGAGTCTGGGGAGGTGGAGCAATAAAAATCCCATGTTGGTCAACAAGGAACCAGAATCAGGGGGTGCTATCCTCATTCCCCGGGGAATGGGCCTGAGGTTCTACAAGCATCTAGCATGGCAGCAGCAATGACTGAGCAAGGGGCTGAAGGAGTGACTCAGGGGCCCCTACCCCTCAGCAAGGGGAAGAGAAAGCAGCCAAGTGTGCCCAGGCAGCCAAGCACCGCCGGCTCGCAGAGCGCAGGGAACCTGAGACTGGGACCAAGAGAATGCAGATATGTGGGCCTGCTGAGTGGAAACCCTGGTAAGACTGGGGACACGAATAGGAGATGCCAACCCATGACTATGGGGACAAGTTCCAGCTGCGTAGATGCCAGTGGAGGGCAGAGGACAATGTTAAGCCAGAAACTTCCTCTCACCAATGTCTGGGTGCTGCATGCCCTGTCCCCCTCTGCTAGGACCTGGGATGGCATCCAGGGACAAGGTGGCCCAGGGAGAAGGAAAAATCCAGAAATTGACTATTCATGCAGAGGAGTCTGAGTTTTAAAGCACAGTTATCTGGGATGGATAAGTTAAATTTTGTGGAAAAAAATACTTGCTTTTTTTTTTTTTAACTCCGGAGGTATCTAACTATGATGGTTATATACATTTCTTATCTACTGTACAACTTTCACTCTCTGTAGACTAGCTTTCAGCAATAGGGAAAAGTCTGATAAGAAAGGGCTGGGAGAATTAAACAAATAAATATGACACAACAATAAGACTGGTGAGAAAATTGAGACATAAAGAAACCAAACGCTTTGCTTTTCATCAAAATGAATTAATGGCAGACAATTGTGGAAGACTGTGTCATTTCCAGGGCTCATTCTGGCTCTGAACTTAAACAGTACCTTGAGGAGTAACCCCCTGAGCCCACGGCCGTACTCACAAGAGCTCTGGTAGGTCTGGGATGCTGAATTATAGGAGCTCTTTGGTTTGGCCTCCTATCTCAGGGGTGATGTCACTGCCCCACAGGAAGCATCCAGCACCCCAGGGCTGGCTGAGCTTCCTGCCACTGCCAGATGACACCCTGTCTCAGGGACCATGCGCAGCGTGTTGGGTGGTCAACCATCCTACAGCTGGTCTGCGGAGCCCGCCTTGTCCTGTGGTAAGAGATGGGTGTGGCTTTTAAATATCGCTCCGTGGGTGGGTACACATATTCTCTAAGGAAAGGCAGATGCTACCTCCAAGAAGATACACTCCCTCTTAGCTCTGTTTCAGGCCTGGCTTTGCACAGAGCCTGCTCTGCGTGCAGTCCCCCGGCTCCTCCAGCGGCCTCACCAGCTCTAGGGAACCTGGAGGAGAGGGGGCAGGCTCCTTCTCCTCTGAGGAGCCTCGTCCCACTGTGACTGTGGGCATCACCCTCTGCCACGGTCCTGGGGAGCCACTCCTCCCCTGGCCTCTGGCTGTGGGTCTGGGCAAGTCTCTCTCCCCAGCCCAGTCTTCCGTTACTATCCTGGCTGCTGTTCAGCCTCCCCTCACTCACTTGGACGGGGGCTCTGGGGCTCTGACTGCTCGGCTCACAGCACTCCGGGTGTCTGTCCCAGAGCTGGCGCAGCCCACCCCCCCACCCCCACCCCCCGGGCCACCGTGGCTCTGATGCTCCTGCACCAGGGGACGCGAAGCTTCTCCAGGAGGCTCACATCTCCGCAGGACTCACCCTGGGAAGGAGTCCCAAGTCTTTTGCACCACAAGGCCCCCGCATTTATCCAAGGCATCTGTTCTACACCTCGACCCCCAGCACTCAGGTGGGGCAGGAAGCAGGGACTCAAACCTGCATCCACATTTTCATCCTGTGTGGGCACAGCTCAGAAGATAAGGATAGCTCTTACATGTTTAATGGCCAAAAATAAATCCAAAGAAGAATATTTTGTGACACGTGAAAATTATTTAAAACATTCAAATGTTAGTGGCCATGTTATAAAGCCTGGGTGGACCACAGCTGTTCTCGCTGACTCAGGTATTGTCTATGGCTGCGGCAGCAGATCTGAGTAGTGGTGCCAGAGACTGCAAGGCCCACAGAACCGAAAATATTTACCATCTGGCCCTTTACAGTAAACATTTGCTGGCCGCTGGTCTATCACAAACCTTCCCTCTCCCCCCCTCTCCTCACGGTCATGTGCAATGGAATCTACCACTGCTCTCAGAATGGTGGGCAAAGGCAGACCGACAGCCACCAAGTGGGGACCATGGTATTAAGGGATTGATACACATTCCTTTTTCGGTAAATAATCTTCAACAGCTCCAAGTTCAAAAGTTCTCTTCATGGCCAAACTAATTTTTACATATCTTTGGAAGAAAGGGTTACTGCTTTTTTGTATCGAATTAACTTTTTTTCAAAGTTACAAAAGAGTGAATCGATCATTTCTAAGCAGGAAGATGATCTCAGACTAGTGCTAGTACTTTTTAAAGAAGAATCGGACAATTGGAACCACAAACTTAGGTACTAAAAATAATTGAGGACTGTCCAAAAATCAAAATTATGAACTCCTCTGTGTGTGTGTGTGTGTGTGTGTGTGTGTGTGTGTGTGTGTGTGTATCTGTGTTGATCAGTTCAACAAGCTGGATTGAGAATAGGAGTAGGAGAATTTACTTCTTGAGGGAGTTTTGGAATCTGATTAAGGATTTATATTTTTTAAAATTAGCAATGTGTCTCTAATTTCATGGAATAGGAAAGGTTTGGGGTAGGGGGAAATGTGGCCATTCTTTGTTCAGCTTTGAGAGAACCAAATTGAAGACATCACAACATAAGATAGTAAGTGTGAATTCGTCTGTTCATTTGGGCTTTAAAAATTCATTCGTTCATTTACCCAAAACCCATTACTTACCAAGATTGTATTAGGGACAAAAAGCTGCAAAGATACATGCCACCCTCCCTGCACAGAGAGAGGAGCTGGTAAAATGGGAGTGTTTTCTTGGTGAGAAGGAGCAGATTCAGGCAGGCTGGCTCGGTGGGGGGGATTTTTTTTAACTCAATGAGTATTAACGGAGGGGTCTTCCACAGGCAGCCAGAGGCAGGCATTGGAGGGGCAGGCTCAGGGCACTGGGTCTGGAGAGACACTCTGGTTGGGGGAGATTCCAGGCTGTGGCAGGTGTTGGGGGGCCATATCTGTTGAGCTAGCTCAGTCTCCTCTGAGCTTTCCTTTCCCATGGCTTGAAGCACTTCTCACCTCCATCACTTCTGCTTGCTCATAGTTTCAATATTTTGTAATTTGGGCTTCTTATGACCCATGTGGCCTCAACTCTTATTTTCTTGCTTCTAAACATCCTACCAAATCTTATTTTTCCTGACATTTCTCTGTCTAAATTTCCAAGAAAGAAACGGGGATTTTCCCAGCTTTTATGTGTGTGTGCCAGGTTATAAAATGAATCGTTGAATAGCCCACTGATTAGTTGCCTGTTGGTTAGATGCCTACTCTGAACCAATCAGCTCCGGGGGGGTGGGGGTGGGAGGTGGACGGGGCGAAGCATAACCATTTAAAGCTGCTCCTTCGGTTTTCCCCAGCAGGGTTACTGGAAATGACAGATAATGTGAATAATTTGTTTACCATGAGTGAAACATAAAATTAACTCTATGCTGTGATAAGACTAAGAGCCAAATTCCCTGGGCAAGTCTGGCAGCACAGATGGTGGGAAAGAAAAGAACCCGTAACCGGGTAGGATTAGTGCTGGGAACCTCTTGTCAGCAGGACTCATTGTCCCAGGGGTAGCCACGTGGGCAATATCCAGAGTTGTTGGCTATGTGCTGTATCCAAAGGGGTTCATGGCAGCCAGCCTGGCAGGATGGCATGGTTCCAGGTGGTGGGATACACCGTACCAGGGGTGGCTCTAGTCCTCCAGGGAGTGGCAACAAGAGCTAGGCAGGATCTCCACGTTGTCTGAAGTTCAGAGCAAAACACTAATTCCAGTGGGGAACTGGAGTGCTGAGCAGATGCCCAAGACAGAGGCTCACTCTTACAGAACGTGCATAGGGTGTAGGTGCTTGTAGGGGAGAACATTGATACAACTCCAGGGATACATATCAGCCACAATAACACAAAGGATCAGTAGTGGCACCAACAACCTGAGCCCTCCACCTGCAACATGGCTTAGACTCCTGACCAGCACCGAGTAGGTCAGCCGTGCAGGGTACGCATGTCCAGACCTGGGAGGCTAGAGAAGGTGGGAGCAGAGATGAGTTTGTGAGGAATCAGGGAAGCCATCACAGATGACTTTTCAACTGACATTGATATAAGTATTTATCAGAAACAAAGGGAGGAAGATAAAAAACCTTCCTTGGTCAATAGAAACAAAAAGTTCTGGGGCCCATCTGATACCTCCCCCTCAGGCTCAAAATTACCTACATGGCTAAGCAGGTGGTAATGGAACACAGAAGGTAAGTTACTCCCAGTTACAACCCATAGCTGAGGTCCACCTGAGGAAGCCGGCTAGTAGACCAGATCCCCCTGAGGGTTGCTAAGAACATGTGAGGAGGAAAGCTCTGTAGATTTCCAGAGAGGAGGGCCATTATGGGCTTTTAAAAGTCTGAGCTGCTTCTGTGGCTTCCCTTAGTTCACCATAAAAAAAAAAAAAAAAAAATTTACTCAAGTGGTTGCCCCAAGTGCTTTAACTATCTTTACCTGAGTCAATAACAGAAGCGTGGCTAATTAGCACAGTGAATGACAGAAATGGTTTCTGTTGGCAAAATTAGCAATGTGTTAATTAACGTAAAGAATACTTAAGCCAGTTTGGCTCAGTGGATAGAGTGTCGGCCTGCGGACTGAAGGGTCCTGGGTTCGATTCTGATTAGAGGCACATGCCCAGGGTTGCGGGCTTGGTCCCCAGTAGGGGGCATGCAGGAGGCAGCCGATCAATGATTCTCTTTCATCGTTGATGTTTCTCTCTCTCTCTCCCTTCCTCTCTGAAATCAATAAAAATATATTAAAAAAAAAAAGAAAGAAAGAATGTTTAAAATGGGCTTTTACTGTCAAACCTAATGATATTCAAGACAAGTAGAATGGCTAGAACATTAGAGACCCTCTCTGCCCTTACGTAAGCTGAGTATAAGATTCTAGGGCTAGGCAGCCCTTCACTGATCCCCTTTCCAGAATGGCATCAGAGGCACCATTCAGAACTTATCCTGTGGTTAGCCATACATTTAGACAATTCTGGTGGCCTGATATTAACTAAAACCTGGTATTTGCAATATTGTCCTGTCATTCCCAAGAGAAGCTTCCATATAAAGTGTGGATAGAGCACCTAAAAGGTCAGAGGTCTGGGACTTTGCTGAGCTTAGAGAACCAGCTGCTTGCACGGTTTGGGGTCTTCTCGCTAATAAATGTGTCACAGCACTTGGTCTGAGACCTGCTTTCATTATTATACCCCAGTAGGGTTGCAGGGAGATCAGATCAATCAGATCCCACCATATCTTGGCCAGGAAAAGGCAACCTTAGGGATGCAGAAATGGAATATTCTATTGAGTCTAGGCAGCACTCATCCATTTGTCCATTCAACAGATATTTCTCACATAACTTCTATTTCCCAGACATGTGCTCGATACTGAGGGTACAACGTGGCATGAGGCAGCCATGATCCTCTCTCCCAAGAAGCTTTTAGTCCAGGAGGCAAGCGATCAAACAAGTAATAGCAATCAGTGGTGAGTGGCATGGCAGGAGGGGCACAGAGGTGTGGGGACATGGAGCAGGCAGAATATACAAGACGGGGAAGTTAAGCAGTTCCTTCTCTTTTTCTGGAAAAATTCAAGTGCTAGAATTGACCCCACAGGGGACTGGACACATGCCTGAGGGCACCGGACTGGACCCTGTTACAGAGTCTGCAGCTCAAGGACATTTTTGAGGTCCCGTGGTCATTCTCCTCCCATCACTTTGGAGCCACATGGACACCTGCCCCCCTCCTATTTTTATCCCGGAGGCCACTAAGGTTCAAATCTACATGATGCAGTTGGCAGATTTCATCCCCAGAGACCGCAGCACGACGAGGCTCAGTGACTTGCCCAAGGGCATTTATTGAGTCAACGGTAGAAATGGGAACAAAACTCAGTCACCTGACGCTGAGGCCAGCTCCCCTTCCCTGGACACATCACCTAATGGGGAAAATAATCCCCTGAAGTATCAAATAGCGTTGGTCTTTCGATGACTGAGCAAACTGATGAGCAAATAATGAGAAAAGTGGGTGTTAAATTTCCTTTGACATAACCCCTTCGGAAAATGCAGCAACAGAAGCAAGTAGAATGTGACTTACGTTATAATAAAAGCAAAAATATTTTAAAATAGCCCAAACAGCTGATGAACATGAGACCTGGCTATGACTGTCAGCTTAATGAAGAGTGGAGAAAAAGAGTCAAATGCATAAACTGCCAGAGTTCTCAGGCACGCAGGGTGACTGCTCACGATTCACGATGTTGATATAAGTGACTGAGTGGCCCTTTTCCATCCTTTTAGTTATGGAGGGGTAGGGGAGAGGCACTTTTAAAACACAGATCATTTAAGAGTAGTCCCACTGGAGACTGTGATAAGCTGACTAATGACATATGCCTGATGGAATCACAGTTGCCCGGGTTCTTACTGAGATGAAAAAAAAAACAGTATCTGCCTTTGGGAATAGAGGGTCTGTGATTCACTTCCTCTGTGATGAGGAAAGGGATCCAGGACAAGTCTAACCTGTGTACTACTAACCCACTGTCCACTCACACCCAGCCTCTGCTGAACTACAAAAGGCTTTTACATCTTAGATTGTGAATTTTGTGAAAGGAATGAAATTGCTTACAAAATTCCATATTCATTTTCTTCCCCTTGGAATTTCTATTCGTTTCTTAAAAGATGGTGGCTTCCCTTGGCCTCAAAGAGTGACAATATAATTTCCCTCCACATAGCTCTGCCCCACACCAAAATAGTGCTGGGCCAGCCTCCCAGCCCCTCATTGCCCCAATAGCAGCACCTAGGATTAGGTTTCTCCAAAACAACAAAGATGAATTGAGTTTCCTTATTTATCTTCCTGTTTGAAAGAGAACTAGAGGTTGAAACGCAGAGGGTTTCCTTGTAGTCTCTGTTTATTGAAACATGTCTGTGGGCTTCATTTTCTTCATGCAACCAAATGCAATCTATCAGCGTCACTGCACATATAGCATCCAGGCCCCCGGGCCATGTAAGATTAGAAATCTCAGACAGGATTAGCCTTGCTTCACTCCAGTTTTGTCTTCTCATCTCAGAGATACGGAGATACATAAGCTTTGATAGACAGTTGTACTGAAAGGGGAGGGGAGAAAATGTCGCTGAAAGTTCATAATACTTTCCCAATTTCTCAAAGGTGTGTAACAGGGAAATAAATCTCCCTAGACCAAAATACACAAGAAGCAAATCCTATTCATATGAAAAAACCTTCCACTTGACAGGATAAATGCTTTGGTCTACTGTAGGTCAATGCTATGGAAGACCCAGAGTGAGTTTACAGAGTGGAGAAGAGGAGTAAGTTCACTGTGGATCTCTTACTGGATTCTAGATTCACACAGCCAACTGCAGGTGTCATCTCCTAGATGCCCCCACACTAGCTGGGGCCAGAGCAGGACCCACTGTCACCTCTGCCCACTCCTCCAACTCTGATCACCAAGAGTACTATCCACCTCAGTGAATGCCACCATCTTCCTTGAGGGGATCCAAGCTAGAGACCAAGGAATCTTCCTGATGCCTTTCTCTCCCCCTCTCTCCACTTCCAACAAGTTACTCAGTCTTGTTACATCTGCCTCCTAAATCTCTCCCATATTTGTCCACACCTCTTCATTCCCACCATCTGCCACTGACCTCGCCCAATGTGCTAGCACCTGTCACCTGGGTCACAGCACCAACCTCTTGGTCAGGGCTCTGTGTCCTGCCTGGCCCTCCATGCCTCCTCCCCCCAGGGCGAGTGATCCTTCTAACATGCAGGTCTGATCCCCTTAAGATCCTTCAACGGCTCCCCCTCTACAGATAAGGGCCAAAAAAGGCTCATCAACAAGTTTGATTCTTGAACAAGTTTGTCTCTTCAGATTCTTGACTTGCCACTCCTCCCCCCTCATTCTCCATCCTTGAGCTATGAAAACTTTTAGGTCCCAGGAAAACCTGCCTGGCACTCTCTCTCCTCTTGGCTGTTGTATCCTATCCCCACAGCTTGGAACACTTCTGACTCTCTCTCCTCACCTGATTAGTCCTTTCTTGACATCACTATGTCCTCCAATAGTACAGTCTGTGTGTCCCATTTTAAAGCTCTTACCTCACTTAGGAGTGCAAATGCCTTGTTATCTTCTTAGCTGTATTCTCTACTAAAAGGTATGTTCCTTATATGACGTTCTAGAAAGGCAAAACTATAGTGACAGAAATCAGATCAGGGGTTGGGGCAGGGGATTGATGACAGAGCATCAAGCAAACTATTTTGGGGTGATGGAAGTGTTCTACATATTAATTGTAGTGGGGGTTATATGAACCTATGCATTTGTCTATACACATCAAACTTTACACTTAAAATGGGTGAGTTATTGCATGGAAATTATACCTCAATAAAACTGGTTTTAAGAAAAATAAATCTATCCCCCTTGAGGACAGGTTTATACTTAGAACAGGTCTGTAATACATGCCTATAATAAGTCATCTACACTAATAAAAGAGAAACATGCGAATTGACCATCACTCCGCTACACCCACCAGCCAATCAGGAGCGAGTATGCAAATTAACCCAACAAAAATGGCACTGCTGGAGTGTCCGGGCCCGTCAGCCTGGCCGGGGGCCACGGGAGCCAAGCAGCAAGGCTGGACCTGCCGCTGTTGGAATATCTGGGCCTATCAGCCCCTCCATGAGGCTGGATGCTGCATCCAGGGGGCACATGCAAATTGTCCCCTCAGGAGTTTGACCAGGAGACCAGGAGTTTGATCACTTGCTATAACATGTGCTGACCACCAGGGGGCAGCACAGAATGAAGGAAGACCCCAGCTGGCAGCCAGGGAAGGTAGGCCCCAGCCAGCAGCTGGCAGCTGGCAGCTGTGGAAGGGAGGCCCTGGTCAGCAGTCGGAAGGCCACGATCAGCCCTGATCGCCAGCCAGGCCTATGGACCCTACCCGTGCAAGAATTTCGTGCCCCGAGCCTCTAGTTGTTAAATAAATAGGTGGGTGGATGAATAAATATATATTATTTCTTTTAACCTACTGTTTTGTACATTTGGCATCAATTTTTTTTTAATATATATGTTTTTAAAAAGTGTTGCTATGACCAACCTTGGCATCCCATGAATGGGACTCAAATTTCCTTTAATGAAATATGAGACATAAGACCTGTGCCTGTCCTTTGGAAAACCAAAATGGTTTCAGGACAAATTTCAGACATTACAATGACACTAGACAGCAGTTCTGCTTGCCCTCTGTCTGGAGAGTGTGAGAAATAAACAGCTTCAGGCGATGGCTAGTGGCCTGCCTGTCCAGAAGCTTCTTGTCTGGAGCCTCAGGCTGGTCTAGGTTCTGGATGAGCCGTGTCCTGAAGGCAATGACTATGTCCATGTCCATTCCTGAGCTGCACACGTCCTCTTTGTTCCCAAACAGCACTTGGCTCAGAATAAATGGGGTGTTGACTCTGTCCCAGACCACCATGTAAATGCCTGGACATTGATGCAAAGGGACTGTAAGTGCCTGCCTTAGCCGGAGACATCTTTGACCAGAGGCATAGGTTGTATTTGGTTAACAATGACCTAGACCTGGTTAACCCTTGCTTAGCTATCCAAGGTTAGGAGTCCTTTCTGTTTACGGAAACATACATGTACACTCTCTACCAAGAACAAAAGAATACTTAGAACTGAGAAGGAACAGCTGGCTCGTTGCTTCATTTTCAGACGAGGAAGTTGAGGTCAGAAAGGCTGAGAGACGTGGCTGGACTGTGACGAGACAGCAAGGGCAAGGTCTCTCTTTCTGGACCTGAGGGCCAGCTACCAGCAGCCTCCTCCCTGGACCACATGCTTCCCTGGTTGGTTTGTTCATCTTAGAGCACAGCCTTTACCAGCCACCAGTGATTAACCCAGTTGCTTAGCCGGTTTTATATATTTAGTGAATCAAATAATGAATCTCAGAATTCAAATTTTCTCTCAGAATTTACTATTGAATGAATGAAAAGAACAAAAAGAAAAAACAAAAGGACTCGTTTTGTGTAGCTCACACAGCTCATTTGGCTGAGAGAGAGGCGATTCCAAGCTCTCATAATTTATTGCTGCCTCCAGGAGGTGCCTGCTTCTCTCCCACCTGTCAAAGCACACACAAAATACATCAGTTCTGCTCTCCGTGGCTCTCAACACCACCTCCTTCCCTCTCACACACCTGGTGGGGACTGTTGAATGAATAAACAGATAACCTCATTTGTAAGTAGGTGGCTTGAAATCCAGAGTACATTTTCCAAAGGAGGCAACGTCATAAGGGTTTGGGTTTCCCTGCCCTGCCCCCAAAGCGGAATTAATCTGTCACACCGCTGAAAAGATATACATTTTCAGGAGGAAATAAGGGGGAAAAGAAGTAGAGTTACCATGCTAAAATAACCTGAACAAGAAATGCTCGCTGGGGCAGACCTTACCCGCACTGCCCAGCTTCACTCAGGAGACAAGGGGGGCCGTCTCACTTTTAAGTGAGTGATCATGCCTCGAAATTAGTGACTTCCTTTACTAACAGCCGAATCTCTCTCTGACAGCTGCTCAGATCAGCCAGGCATACATTACTTTCATCTTTAATAAACAGGCCCTCTGAAGTCAGTGACTGGTCTCCATAGCAACCAGAGCACGTTTTTCCACTGATATTTGGGGGCAGAAAGGAAGAAAGAATGGATCACTTTTGCTGAGAGCTGAACCCTGAGATGGCAGAGGAAGGTGGGTGTAGGGTGCATGCATTGTCCTCCATTTCCCTTTGACTCCCATTGAATTCCCAGCAAGATTGGGGGGTGACTGTTTCTACCTTTTACTAGGCTTGGAGGAAGAGGGGTCCTGATCTGTGATGTAAGAAATATGGGGAAGGGCTGGTTTAGAGAGCATAGCACACACTAAGGCCCGCACTGCCAAAGAGCTGAAGGCAACTTGATCCCACCTAATTCTCATTTACTGAGTGTGCCAGGCACTCTGCTACTTGCTGCGAAGGTTATTTACAGTAGGACAATATAGACAATGTGAGGAGAGGTGCCAGCAAATACCACAGTGAGGTGGGAGGGGGGCAGGGCATGTTCCCAGAGTAAGCGTAGCCCCTGCCCTGCTCAGCCCCAAGCAGCAGCAGCTCAGAGTACTCTTCTCCTTCAAGCTCAGCCAGACCTTGTTTTGAGCTCTAGCTGGGGAGACTAGCAGCTGGTCAGGCTGAATCAATAGTTTGTTGATAGTTCATTGATGCAGCATGCACTGGGCCTTTAACACCGGAGACCCGCAGAATTTCCACCTTCCCTGAGCTCTCCCTGGGGCTTGACTTGGTCTGCATGATTGGGATCTGATTCACATTCCTAATCCAGGCTGAGGCCTTGGCCTCCTGCTTTGTTCTTGCCTACTTCTCCCCTCGGGCACCTAAGTGCTAGCTCCACAACCCTAGCTGGGGTCATGCTCTAAATAAACCGGTCACCTAGAGCCACACAGACAAAGCTTCTCACTTAATGTCAGCTATTTCCCCCTCTGAGAACTGTGCTTCGATGCCCCCGCAGGAGGCTGGACCCTTGAGTTCACCAACTGCTGCTTGCAGGAACCAAGCCTGTTTGCTGTGAGGCCCTGAAGGTTGTACCTTGGGCCACTAACACCTCTTCATGTTACCATCCCAACACGTGTCAGCTTCTGGTTCCAAGTTCTTCCTTCTCACTATAAACCAGGGCTGCAGCCAAAATACCAGGAAGCCTCATTCCTGAGGGGGCCATACTAGAGGTGGAGTTTACGATGGGTCTTGAAGGGTGGCCAGGATTTGGGCAGTAGAAGAGAGACTTCCTCTGTCAGAACCAGAGCCTTGATAAGATCACAGGCTGATGGAGTCTTCTCTTTATTCAAATTTTAATTAGGTAATCCCAACCCTTTGCTCCCAGACAACAGGTAAGTGTGCAGGGAGTCCTGGCTGGAAGAATCAAGACCTGCCAAGGCCCTTGTTGCATGGACAGGTATTCACCACAGTGTTTTCCTGGAGTTGGGGTGTGTAAATACAATTGATATCCTCCTAGGGTTTGCAAAGAGGAACTAGACAGTTGGATTCCACGAATAGGGTTATAACTAAACTTCATGGAACGTATTCACTCACTATTCACAAAATAGAAGGGTCTGGAGGAGCAGGCAGGGACCAGTCATGAAAGGCTCTGTGGGCCACACTAAGGAGCTTGGATGTTTTAAGGAGATAATGTTGAGCTATTAAACAATTTTCAAATGGGGAATAATGGGAGCAGATGAGGTCATAAGAAAGCTACTGTGCTGTTGTGGGCATACTACTGTGTAAGGGAGTGGAGAGTTTGGAGACTGAGAGCAAGAGTCAGGAGGTCATTCGCCCCGCCCAGCTGCTCCATGAGGGACAAGGGGAGTCACAGGCTGCAGGTGCTGAGTGCATAGTGGCCTTACTTCGAGGTCTCCTCCCTCTCCTTGCCCCTGCTGTGTCTTCTGTCTGTTCCCCACGGGTGCTGCCCCATATTCACTTTCTCCTGTGCTTTTCCACTTTCATCTTCCACTTCAGCATCCCCTATCCCTGCCCCCCTTTCCCTTGCTTTTTGTCTCATTCTCAGTGTGGAAGGAAAGCTGCCCAGGAAAGCCCCCTCCCTCCGGCTCTGGAGGAAAAGACTGGCCCCAGGAGACAAACCCTTCCTTCCTCTTGTCTGTTGGAAACAAGTAGGCTGATTTTTCCATCACAGGAGCGGAACACCAAAGGCTGTTGGCCACGCCAGTGGATCAGCAGAAGGTCTGTTAGGAGTTATTGTTCATTTTTATCCATTCAGTGTGGATTACTCTGGGAGCTTCTCTTGACCTTCCCTTGACCTGAAATACCTCCTCTACTGATGCCTGAAAGCCCACCATTAAGCCAATCATTCCTTTGTGTTAATCATTACTTTCTCCCCAAGGTTTTTCTTTGTACATTAAAATGCTCCTGGAAGGGAAAATACATTAGTTTCCTAATGCCTTGATATAAACAAAGAATGGAGGGGAAAAGTACAAAGGTTTCCAAACCCTCCTCAACATCACATATGGAATTGTTATAAATCTAATTTGATTAGGTGCAAAATTAACAAAACATGTTTAAATTATAGAACTGCTGGGTCCATATAATAATTTTCTTTTTTTAAATCTTTTTCACTGAAGTATACACAATAAAGGGTACAGATTTTAAGTGTACAATTTAATGAATTTTTATGCCCATATAACTACCACCTACATTGAATATACTTACAAAAGCCAAAGGGCTCCCTGTGCTACTTCCTGGTCAGTATTCCCACAGAGATCATTACTGTTCTGACTTCTATTAATTAGTTCTGCCTGTTCTCAAGCTTCCTATAACTGGAGTCATGTGGATTCCTATCTTCTTTGGCTCAATATAATTTTTTTGAGATCCACATATGCTGTCGCATGTATGAGTCATTTGTTCTTTTCTATTAGTGTTTAGTATTCCTTTGTATGAATACACTACAATTTCTTTATCCATTTTTCTGTTGATGGAACTGGGGTTTTTTCTGGTTATTAGGAATAAAGATGCTGAGAACATTCTTGTACAAATTGTTTTGTAATCATATGCACTAATTTTTCTTGGATACATACCTAGAAGTGGGATTCTTAGGTTAAAGAGTAGGCATATATTTAACTATATTAGAAATGTTGAACAGATTTCCAAAGTGATTGTACCATTTTGTATTCCCACCAACAAACGTGTTTGCGTTGCAGTTGTTTGACATCCTTGGGAACACTGGGGATTGTTAGTCTTTTTCATTTTAGCTATTGTGGTAGAGAAACACGTGCAATAAATTTGCCTGGGAGGTGGGTTCTTTTTTTAAAAAAAACACACATATTTTATTGATTTTTTACAGAGAGGAAGAGAGAGGGATAGAGAGCTAGAAACATCGATGAGAGAGAAACATTGATCAGCTGCCTCCTGCACACCCCCTACTGGGGATGTGCCCGCAACCAAGGTACATGCCCTTGACCGGAATCGAACCTGGGACCTTTCAGTCTGCAGGCCGACGCTCTATCCACTGAGCCAAACCGGTCGGCTGGGAGGTGGGTTCTGAGCAAGAGAATGAAGGCCTCGCATTTCTAATAGCTGTGGAAGTGGAGTTCTGATGAGTTTTGTTTGCGTGTTTGTTCTAATAACAAGAAACTGCAAGGACTAAAAAGCTAGATGCAAGTTTTCTATCAATACCAGCGAAAAGAAAAGCAACCTTGGGGGCTGTGTCACCAGTGGAGCAAAGAGCTAATTTAGGCACATTCCAGAACTCTTTGGATGAGGTAGACTGGAAGACAACACTATGGACCCCTGAAATGGTCCTATAGCAGGGTTCTTGGTTGCAAGCCACAGAGACCAGCTCCAATTAATGTAATCAGGTGACTATGTATTATTGGAAGATATCTGGGTACTCACAGAATTGATAGGAGAGTAAAGGGCCAGGCCTAGAGCTGGGCAGGAACAGAGGGTCAAGAACAGGCAATTCAGTCTCTTCAGTGTCATTCCTTGACAACAGTTCCTGGGGTCCTTGAGTCACTTGTTCACTATTCAAAGTTCCAGGGGAGCTCATCAGATTGGTTGAGCTTAGACCACAGGTCAAGTCTCAAGGCTGGGAGAGATAGAATCTGGTCTCTTCAAGAGCTTCCACGGGGCGGAGCAGACCCCTGGCTTTATACCCCACTAAGACTGCATACATGGGAGGAGAAAGCAGATGTCATTTGGAAGGTGGAATGCATATTGAGTGGCCAAAGAAATGCCACATGTTCACTACAGCCCTGCCTTCAACAGAATGATACTCACAGTATGATGTTAATAAAAATAGGGGGAATGAGAGAAAACTGGCCTGAGCCTGTAGGGTGAGCAAGGAAGGGGAATCTGACAGGACAATAAAGCCCAGCAGATTTGCTAACCTGTTTTCCAATGGACTTGAATAAGAAGAGATCGTGTTACTCAAAGTTTCCTAGTTTGTCCTTTTCAGCAAGTCTGAATCACTCCAGGATCCTTGCAGTGCAGTCAAAGCTGACTGAGAGAATCCTGGGGGGGGGGGGGGGGGGGGGGTAGTGGTGAGGGGGAAGGGCTATAGAAACTGAGGGCAGGTCACAGCACAGGGATGTCGCTCCTTTTCAGCTCCTTTATCCTGCAGGTGCTATAGGCATAGTGCCTAAGCCTGTGAGCTTCTCAGGGGCTAAGAAACTATCTGAGACCTGGGGTGGGGGGGGGGGGGGAATCACAGATTCCCAAATACGTAAAGAAAATTTTAAATTTTAAATAAGTGATGTTCAATTAGCATTTAGGCACCTCTTTCCCCCTCTTTGGTGATGCTCGTACCCCCAGCTCAGAGTTTCCCCAATATTCATCCCATTGTTCATTTTTCAAGTTACAAAGCCACCAGTAAAAAAAAGAGAGCAAGCAAGAGGGAGCAGGGGCAGGTGACCTGGCTACTCCATACAAATGGCCACGTCTTGATCTTCATCTGAAGCAAAGAATCAAACTCAGCTCTTAACTTCAAAAGAGAGCCCTGGCTGGTGTGGCTCAGTTGGTTGGGCATTGTCCTGTGCACCAAAAGGTTGCCGGTTCTATTCCCAGTCAAGGCACATACCAGGATTGCAGGTTCGATCCCTGGTGGCAGACACGTAGAAGGCAGCAGCTGATCAATCGATGTTGTGCTCTCACAATGATGTTTCTCTCTCTCAAAAATCAATAAACTATTCTTTAAAGAAAAAAGAAAAGACTAAAGCCCTGACCTCAGATTCAAAGACCCAGTTTCTGGATCCCTTCTTTATCCCTCCAATTGTTCAATGGAATTAACTCAATATAGCTTTATATCTAGGAAAGATTATGAAACTGTCTGAGTTACCTGAAATAGGCCAGAGGTCCCACCCAGCTTGGACTTTTGGAGCATGTATTTTCCTACAATGGAAAGAACGCTGGTCCAGGTGCATATGCCAAGCTTTGTCATTAATTCACCATTTGGCCTCAGACAAGTCATAACTTTTATTCTTCTCTTTCCTCTTTTGTAAAACGAAGAGAGTTGACTAAATGAGTGCTGAAGTTTGTTCAAGTTCCATGATCACTTAACCTTAAGCAGATTCATAAATAAAGGAAGGAACAACATTAGCTTTGCTGACACATCTTCCCCCATCTGCCAGAAGACCAAAGAATATAATAAAAGCATCTTTGTCCCCCAAACCATGCTCAATCTCCAAGTTCTGCAGCCTGTGATCAATAAAACCTATTTTGCTGTAATTGAGTGGGGTAGTTCTAGGAAAAAATTATATCAAATTTCACTAAATGCACATTCATTTGGTTAACCAGGCCACTAGGACTGACATACTGTACTGATTACATAATGTGAGTACCTTCAACATCCTTCCATTTTTGGTGAATTGGCATTTTAGCTATTAGTCTAGAGGCCACTATAATTTATTTTCTTTGTGGTAGTGGCAACATGTCTAAATTAGTTAAATTACTTTAATATGTTGTTTCTGTAAGGATCAAAAATTGTTGATCACTCCTTCCAAGGAAACATCAACCCACAACATGTGGAATAAATTTTCACATTTCAAATCCATTTTCATGTCTTTGTTTCATTTTTGGTTCTTCTGAATGATTTCATTTTTGTTGGTGGTGCTAAATCAACTTAAATTTTGGATTTGACTAAATACTCTGATATTTGCGCTAATCTTTGACCAGCTAATGTCAAAGATTACCAGCAGGTATTCAAGCTAATCTTTGAATACCTGCTTTCATTTTGCACTCTACAACAAGACAACATAATTCTGATCAATTACAATGGCTGGCTGGTGAGCTCTTCATTCTGTCCATGGCAAGATAAATGACTTCTTTGCCCAAACAACCTCTTACAGAATAATATTCTGACCTCTTCTCATTCTCTGTCCTTCTCAGAGGAAGCCGGGATAAGTCATGCTGCTGATCCACGTGAATGTAATTTGAGCAGTTTGGAAAATGTGCAAACACATTATTAGCAACGTATTTAAACAGCACCTTTCCCTAAGGTGTTTATGATCCTTTAAAGTTATGGTATAATTATTCTTTCCGGCACCACTCTAAAATGTATATGGCACAGCAAGAATTACATTTGTCAGAGAACATGACTGTTATAAATAAATAAAAATTATTCCTCATGTCTCATACAGCACTTTTATTTATTTATAGGATCTATATATCCCTTATCTTTTTCAAACAGGACTTGAAGCAACTTACAACCTAGTATGTGCAGCATAACTCTAATAAAATAGGAATAAAATCAGGATAGAAGGTAGGATAGCTTTCCCCAAACAAGATAAGAACGCTTAAAGGAAAATGTGACAGATCTATTACACAGAAATCTAAAAGTTCTATGTTGAGCCCTAGCCAGTTTGGCTCAGTGGATAGAGCATTGGCCTGTGGACTGAAGGGTTCCAGGTTTGATTCCAGTCAAGGGCACATGCCTGGGTTGTGGGCTTGATCTCTAGAAGGGGGCTTGTAGGAGGCAGCCAATCAATGAGTCTCTCTATCATTGATGTTTCTGTCTCTCTCTCCCTCTCCCTTCCTCTCTGAAATCAATAAAAATATATTTTGAAAAATAAAAGTTCTATGTTGAAATGTTAAGACCAACAGATAAAGGGTTAATGTCTACAAATGCCTAAAAATCAGCAAAAGACCAACCATTCAAGTGTTTATTTTGTGCAAAGAACATGGTGATTAGGCCCAGAATAAGAAATACAAAGAATCAAAAATCTTGTGGGGGGAAAAAAATACTTAAATTCTAATTCCTAGAGAAGTAGTTTCAAATTAAAACAAGATAACAGTTTGCACCCAACTCAATGCTATCCTTTGAACTTTACCATTACCTACAAAGTTATCCCTTCAACTCCTCAAACATGATCAACCCAATCTCAGAATCCCATTATGAAGATCTAGTTCCTGATGCAACTTCAGTATCAATTACTGTAGTATTCAGAGTACCAGTAAGAAAACAGTTGTATGCTCAAATTAGGATAATTTTAAAAGGGAACTATTTACATTGGTGTAGATGGGTATAGGGAAATCAGAAGAGAGAAGGCAATAACCAAGGGCTAGTAGCAGCCGAGTATTATTGCCCTAGACTTGAGGAGGAGGGTCATATGGAGAAGGCCCCATTAAGAGAAGTACTGACCTTCAATCAAGGGACTCTGACAGGCCCTGGCAATCTCACAGAGAGGGAGCTAAGGGAATAAACACCTTGAACTCTATTTCTCCCCTATTTCCAATCTCTTTTCAGGGTTTCCCAGTGGCCAAACCCAAGTGGAAGCCAGAGGCAAGTGAACCAGTGGCTTTAGTCAACCAAGTCAGCCTCCTGGGTAGAGAGTGGATCTGGAGAGGAAAATGCAAGATCTCCAGCATGGTGGGAAAGACCATGAGTTTAATTCTAAACAAATGTGTTTGTGATGTCTAAGCAGAGATGCAAAGCAGGTATTTGAGTGGCTCTTGAGATTGGAGAAATGTCTGGGCAGTTGTACACACTTGAGAGCTCTCAGCATAGAAATGAGGCCATGAAAGTGGATGAGTTGACTTAAGCAGAGAGTCTAGAATGAGAAAAGAAAAGGATCTAAGGCTGAACCGTGAAGTTCCAACATTTCAAGGTCAAGTAGAAAAGAAAAATCTGGCAAAGGGACAGAGAAATACAGCCACAGAGGAGAAAGAAAGAAAAAGAAAGAAAGAAAGAAAGAAAGAAAGAAAGAAAGAAAGAAAGAAAAGAAAGAAAGAAAGAAGAAAGAAAGGAAGGAAGGAAGGAAGGAAGGAAGGAAGGAAGGAAGGAAGGAAGGAAGGAAGGAAGAAAGAAAGAAAGAAAGAAAGAAAGAAAGAAAGAAAGAAAGAAAGAAAGAAAGAAAGAAAGAAAGAAAGAAAGAAAGAAAAAAAACACAGAGAATGTGGGAACTTGGATACCAAGAAAATATGGTTTCTCTCAAAAAGAAGGAAGGGTCAATTTTGTTAAAGTCCACTGAGAGGTAATATAACATGAAGATTGAGGAGTGTCCATTAGACTTAGGAGCATAGAGGTCACTAGATACTTTGATAAAAATAGTTTTAGTCAATAAGTGGGGAGAAAACCAGTTGGAGGAAGCTGACGAGTAAACAGGTATGGAATAAGGGCAAACAGTGACTATGCACAACTCTTCCAACCAGTTTGGTTGTGAGGAGAGCAGAGGGAAAGAGTAGAATCATGAAGAAAATTTGGGATCCAGAAATGGGATTTTACAGATGTGAGTGACTAGAGCATGTTTAGAGGATGATGAAAAGAGGGGAACAGATCAAAGATAGAATGGGGGCTAATTGGTAACATACCTCTCTGAGAAGGTTGGAATCCATGACATGAGGAAGAGAATTGACCTACCCGGGAAGAGGGACATCACTTCCATTTTGTCAGAAGGAAAGAACAAAGGATGGGCACAGATGCAAGTTGGTTTATAGATGCAGGTGACAGGAAGTGAGGTAATGCCCACCCGAGGGCCTCTACTTCCTCCGTGAAGCAGGAACAAAGACATCTGCTATAAGTGAGGGATGAGATGGAGATTCAAGGCCTTGAGAAAAATGCTTGAAATACTTGTTTCAGAGACTGAAGTGTGAGTGGACAAGAGGACAGTGGGATTCCCCACAGGTGGGGGTGGTTTAAGAGTCAGTGGAGATGATGACGGGGAAGACTGCTAAATTGGGGGATTTTTTTCTCCTGTCATGCTTTGCTGCCTAAGAGGAGATGTGAAGAAGGTATATTGTTGAGTTCTTCCAGAATTGCTTTCCCCGAAACCCCCAAGGCTAGTGTAATAAAAGGACAAAATAGGCCAGTAAGTATAGGATATTGGCAAGATGGTGATTAATATAATGGACTATGGAATCTACAGTGGCTTCCAATGCAAACAAAGGCAGAGTGGGTTGATAGATAAGAAAACAGAGAGGCCCAGGAGCTAAGGGCCTCAGTGAGGTGAGGTACAGGGTGGGTCAGTTAGCAGACTAGACTACTTAGAATGAGAAAGAGAGTTGTAATCAGAGTGAGAAATTTGACAGATGACAAGTTCCAGGGTGTGACAGAGAAGTGGACGCTGGAGGTGGTGGAATAGATTAAGAAATCTGAGAGGCCAGAGTATTGACTAGGTAATTCATGAATCTCCTAGAAGGATGGTGGGGTTAAGGTGAAAGGGAACATTGTGAGCTAGAAGAAAAAGTCCTTGGGGAATGAGAACGAGTGGCTGGGATACCAGTAGATGGCAACACCATCAAAACCTTAACGGAGCAACCATTTTTCCAGGAATGTCTGGATACTACATCAGGGCACAAGGAGCAGGCTATCCCCATCTCCTTATCTTGGGTGGGAAGGGTATAGAGGAATACTTAGAAGAGCTACAAAGAAGCAGTAGAGATGGGTTTAAACTCAGGCAAGGAGACAGAGTTCTCCGTGGGTCTGAGGTACCAAGAATCCTGCTGTGAGCATAGGCAGCAAAGTGACCAGGGATGAAGAGGAGAAGCTTCAACTTGAGTGTGTTTGGCTCATAGCTTGTGAAAAAGAGTTGCCGTTAGAAATATTTCAAAATAAGTGTCTGTGTCCAGAAAGCTTTATGCTTGCTTTTCAAAGACATACACACATGGCAACTCTAATTGTCCTTCACTTCAATGGTGACCCTCTGTGTGTGGTCTGGCTCTAGGGAACAATGCCCAACCAGCAATATTTTTTCCACACTCAGGACTGTCCTTGGGTTTTTGGGTTCCAGCTGCTGTTTGCTGAGTCTGGAATGATTTTTACTTTAGTCCCCTTCTTTCCTAGTTCACTAATCATCATGGTTTGTAAAGAAACTACCCACCAAAAATTGCTTTAGGCCAGTGTTCTCTGGATGGTTTTCTGTATCTGCCTCTCACCACGTCTTTAGGCCTTGTACTTGCAATTGCACTCCAGTGATTTCTCTGTGCTGTTCTGTCCCCACTTTACTTCTGCTTGGGTATCCACCCTCTGCCTTTATCCATTCTCAGGGCAATAAGTGGGGTTTTGGGGTAGCCAGGTGGATGGCAGTGTAACCAATGCCCCTTATTAATAAGAGAAATGATGTGGCACCTAACTCTCAGGACTTGTTAGTTGCACCTTGGACAGCTAAACAAACTCGGCAGGTATTATTAGGTAAAACAAAAGTCAGTCTGTAAACAGTGAGACTGAACTTACCTATTTTCCCTTTGGCTAAAGGAAAAAGCCTTTCTCATTTCATTGTAATTGATTACTAAATCTTAGAATGCAAGCTGTGACCTCATCTTGACGAGTAGATCACAAGTGTTTGTCACTGTTTTTCTCCTTCCCCAGAAGCATACCCTGCACCATGGTGGATAGGCCAACCGAGGACACAAATGCAGTTACGTGTGAAAAACACACTTAGCAAACCGGATTCACTGTGCAACAGGATGACTGAGAGTCGCCACGTAAGTTATTGCCGTTTGGATATTTTTTATCAAAACTCTTCCCATAATTTTCAATTCAATATTCTCTTCCATTTTGTTTCGTTCTTGTTGTTTTAAATTTTATTGTTGTTAGAGCCCTCAATATTTTCTGGTGGTGCTGTGAGTCGATTGACTCCATTGTTGACCCCACACTTGTTATCACTTATCACCTAAAATGTGCGCACACTGTCTCAAACGCAGAAACTGATGCCTATCAGACCCACCTTGAAGGGGTGGAGAAACATCTGATGCTAGAGTAAGTCCCATAGCGCAGGTACTCAGATTTTCAACAGCAACTGCATGGGCTTGCCAGTTTGTGCTTTAGTAACATAAAATAAACAAAAATGTAATTTACTGTTACTGTGGGAGATTTAGTTCTAAATTATCAAGATAATGTAATTCCAGCGCCTCCCTGCTATCAGAGGCCTTTTTTAAGAAGCTGGTAGAAACTCAGGTTTAAAGTTAACCTCCACATATCTGTTCTAAAATCTTATTGCTGACGTCTGAGATAAGTGCCTTTTTCCTTATAGGTACAACTTGAGTTGGCAGAATTGAACTAAGTGAAGGCCATAGTCCTTGTTAGAGGAGTCTTCTTGCTTTTTCTTTCTCCTTCTATATGTCAACAGGTCTACACGTGTAGCCCACGCCCTGTCAGTCGTTTAAAACCCAAGGAAAATCCACCTTAAGATGAAACCTTTGTGGAGAAGAGCAGAACAGGGAAGGTGAGCATACGGGTCCTTGTTGACATTAAACTGCTGAATCAACCAACACTGGAGGCCACCCTATCTCTGGGATTTCAATTTTTAAGATAACAAATTTCCTTATATTTAAGTCCATTTGGTTCAGAGGTGTGTGTGTGTGTGTGTGTGTGTTTGTGTGTGTGTGTGTGTGTGTGTGTGTGTGTGTGTGTGTGTGTGCTTGGCAAGAAAAATATGCTAGCTGCCGTAGGTACTCACATGTGCCTCACTCATATAACCAAGGAGGGCCCATCAGGAATATGAGTCACTGGGACTAATTCCTGCAATATTTTTTTCATTCCACTCACCCAACCTGATTCCTGGTAGGGGAATTTTTAGTGCTTTGAATTAACTTTCCTTTGTTTCTTCCCCTAATCTTCACCCCATTTTTCTCTAGCTCTCAGAAATCATGGTTATTCTCCATCTAAACATAACATTTCTTTCAAATTGAATTAAATCTGAAGTCAAATCTCACCTAATACTTTCAAAATGTGTGAAGAACCCATTGCAGGGTTGGCCTGAAAAGAATGTCCACTACGTAGGAAAAGTGTGCCCGAGGGTTGTTTTCTGGAGTCAACAAAATTCTGAGAAGAAACCTATGGAATTTTTTCAAGACCATCACTGCTTCTGAATATTTGTATCCTTTACTCAGGCCCTATTGTACCTATGGAAGATCCCCTGTATCTTGTCGGTAAGTGAGTGAGGCTGGGTTTAGGGTCCAAGACATCTAAATGGCTGGAATTATGCTATTTGGGGTTTGCTGAGATTACTGGTTTTGACCACATTTGAAAAATTTCCAGCCGCCATTTCTCAAATACTTTTTCTATTTCATTCTCTCTCCCCTCTCATTCTGGCACTCTTTACATGTATGTTAGGTTACTTGATACTATCTGACAGATTATTGAGGCCCTGTTCTTTTTATTTTAATCTTTCCCCCTTCCCTGTTTAGATAACACTCATTGTCTTTAAGTTCACTGATAATTTCACATGTTGTGCTCATTGTGCTGTCAATTCCTAACCAATGAGTCTTCCATTTCAAATATTGTGGTGGTTCAAGGATTTCCATTTGGTTCTTTTTTAAAGTTTTCATATCTCTCTTGAAATTTCCCATCTCCTCACCTACTATATGCATATTTTCTTATAGATTCTTCAACATATTTATCATAGTTATTAAGTTTGTGTTAATTCTAACATCTGAGTCACATGTGGGTCTGTATTTATTGACTATTGTTTCTCTTCACAATAGGTGGCATTTTCCAGCTTATTTGCACATTTAGCAATTTTTTAAATTATATATTGAGCTTTATGGATAAACAATTAAAGAGATTTTGGATTCTGCTATCTTCTTCAGAAGAAAATTTAGTTTTGTTCTAGTAAGCAGTTAAATTACTTGCGTATTATCTTGATCCTATGGAGCTATGCAATACAATAGTGCTTCCATGATGATAGAAATGTTCTGTAAAGCCCAATACATTAGCAATTTACCACCATAATCATTTGAAATGTGGCTTGGATATTATTTTTTTCCAAATCCTCACCAGAAGATATTTTTCCATTGACTTTTAGAGAGAGTGGAAGAGAGAGAGGAAAGACAGAGAGAAACATCAGTGTGAGAGAAACACATCTATGGGTTGCCTCCTGCACAAGTCCTGACCAGGCCAGGAGGAGCCTGCAACCAAGGTACATGCCCTTGACCAGAATCGAACCTGGGACCCTTCGGTCCACAGGCCAATGCTCTATCCACTGAGCCAAACCAGCTAGGGCGGATACTCCATTTTTAATTTTATATAATTTTAATTGAATTTCAAAGACCACATGTGCCTAGCGGTTACGATATTGAATAGTACAACTTGGTTTTAGGGTTTGTCAGGGCAGGTCTAAATTGGTTTGCCTTTATTCCTAGGGCACAGCTATTAATCCTGGGAAATGACACTCGTAAGGTGTGTCCTTTTGTGGTCTCAGTGGAAAGTCTTAAGTGTTTGCCATGCCGCTCTAACTAGGTAGGAATTGAACTCTAAACGCCATCTCCCAACACAAGGCAGCAGCTCATTCAGCCCTCCAGCTGTTGCTTTCCTCTGGGCTCCTTGACTCTCCCCGTGTCTCTCCGCCTGCACATGCGCAGATCAGTTGTCAGCTGAGGACGTGAGGGAAGTTTGTATATAGATTAGGGAGCTTCCCCTCTGAGGGTCCTTCCTCTCTGGGATGTTCTCCTCCCCAATTTACAGTTACTGTGGAAACCCCAAACTCCAGCTTCTGACTCCTTAGCTCAACAGGACTGCACTTTCTGTTTGAGCTCTGTTTCTATCCGTGGGAAGGGAATCGTGCTGAGAGGAAACGCCTGATCAATGGGGGGTCTCACCCAGGATGATTCCCTTTTTCCAAGGGTCATATCTTCTACAGTGTTTGTCTGCAAAACCGAACTATTGGTTGCTCTCCAGGACCTTAAACTGGGTTTTGTTATTATTATTTTTGGTTAGGGTTCAGAATCTATAATTGTCTTTGCTGGGAAGGTTAATCAAATACAATTTACTCTGCCATTATCAGAAGTTGGAACTGATCTGAATGGCCAAAATTAGACACTAAAATATTGAGTTTGGTTAGCCTTTCCTCCTAGCACACTCTCCCATGTCTCTTTGCACCAGACAGGGCTCAATATTTGCTGAACAAATGCTGAAAACTGAAAATTCTCCTAAGGAGTCATACTTTGAAGCGTTAGCCGCCATTCATAATTTGGAATGGATGACCTTTTCTTGAAAGCAGCTTTTGATGTGGGTTAATGAGACCAAACAAGAGGTTGCTGGGTGTTTCCATATTCTGACGACAAATGTCAGAAAACTTGTCACAATTTTGGCTTAAGCAAGAGGAGAATTTAGTGACCAGCCTAAGTAAAAATTCCATGGTAGGGCTGCCTCTAGGCATAGCTGGATTTAGGGCTCATATAGTATCACCAGAACATACTTTTTGCTTTCTCCCCACCTCCCCCCCCCAGGCTTTTGGACCTGCCTATTGCATTGGTAGAATTAAGCCCAGCTTCCTGTGGCTGCAAGAGGATGGTAGCAGCTTCAGCCTGCACCTTGTCAGGTGTCCAATCCAGAGAAGAAAGTTAGAGCCTATTTTTCCAGGAGGACCCACAGAAATCTCCCTGCTTCTCATAGGTTCTGCCTGGGTGGTGTGCTCATCTCTGGACCAATCATATGGCCATGAAATAGGATGAAATGAGTGGCCTGTGGGTGGCTCACCTACTTCACCCCACAGTCAGAGGGGTGTCAGTTTCACCAGACCCTCACTGAGTGATACATATCTGGGTTCTTATTCCCTGGAAGAGCAGACACACACTGGGACAGAAACAACAGAAGCCCACTATGGTGGTTATTGGAGGAGACGGAGACAAAGGTACCTGGAGGGAGTGAGAAGGTTACAAACTAGGGAGGCAGGGAGCCTGAAAGAGAAACACTGCCTCTGTCTGACTCCACTTAGCCCCGCTGCTCAGGGCTGCTGGAGGCAGGTGCTGTGCTGTATCGTTGCTTCATGGTTAGGTGCTTGGGGACCTGCAATGAGCGAAATCCATGAAATTTAGATACCGCAGCGGTATCTTTCAAAGGTATCAGGTGGAGAATGGTTTTTCATGTGGAATCCAGGCCTCCAATTAGAGGCTTGTTCCACTTGCTAAATTTGGTGTGGGTTAATGCCCAGTGACCTCGTGTCGCTATAGCGTTTCATCACCGTGGTGAATGCTTGGGAACAAACCCTCCTCTCCCCGCCCTTTCCAATGGGACACAATCTCCATACCATTAGAGGTATGACTTCTTTTTCCAGATAAATTGCCCAGCCCTCTCAATCTGTTCCATTAGTGAGGAAGCAATCCAAGGGAAAAAGAAGGCTGTGCCAAACACAGCAAGGCTTCCGAATGATCACTTGGCTTGGACCAGCTTCTCCCGTGGCTCCAAACTATCTAGCAGCATTTGGGGGGAAAGGGGGAGGAGAGAAGACTGATTTTTCTCTCCCCCTCCAGGAAACCAAATAAAATATAGAGGACCCCAGAGACCACTGGAAAATACCTTGCGAGTCTCCCAATTCACTCCAGCCTCATTGGTTGCTCCTAAGCACCTTCTAACTTGAATCTGATTGTTTTTAAGATAACCCCAGGAAAGACTTCCCTCAGTAATTTAGAGGACTCCCCCTGATTTTTTTCAAAAAAAGTCTGTACTTTTCAGTACCTTCCATTTTTCTACGCTAAGCATGCCTTCCTTTTGCCATACAAAAAAGTTAAAGTCAGTATGGATATTCACCAGTTAAGGATTCCCTTAGAAGTTCCCTCGCTAACTAGTGACTGGCTGGGAAGTTGCTGCTCACGGCGTTTTAGGCTTTTCCTGGCACTACAATTACATAAAATAATAAAAAGAGAAATATATTTTTTGACAAATTAAAAAATGGAACATGGCAGATGCCTCTGGAAAGAAGAATTCCTGTCAGCTCTTTTCATACCCGTATTCCCTTTGAGATAAGCTAGTCGGATGAGGAAATCAGTCCATTCTTTGTTTTCTGAAACCATCCAGCTCACTTCCTTCAGTTTCACCTTGCTAATGAGCTAGTCTTTGGAGAGGTAGAGCTATTCTGGTACGGTCTTCTTCCTTTCTGCCCTCCCACCACACACCTCGCTTCTTCACGTTGCATCCCACCTCCCCGAGGACACCTGTCACTGACCTCATTCTCAGCTTTGTTTGTTTCCCCGATAAGATTACTGGCCAGGTGCAGGAATCTCTGGTGCGCTGGGCAATTGCCTCGCAGTTCCTGTGACCTACACTCTGGAGGCAGCCCGACTTCTTCATTATTCACGATGTGCTGGAGTTCCAGTTACCAGCCGTGTCCACCTCCCAGACCAGTCAGAAACTCGTTTAGCCAGTTTCCTTCTTTCACTCGGTTGTTCCAAGACTGACACACAGAGATTGAGAAAAACACTGAGAGTTTCTGTGCTCCCAGGAATAAATCCCACCAGAACAAGCCTCGGTCTGTTGCTAAACTATGATTGTCATTTCCTCTCCCCGCTCTGTTCTCCCCTCCGCCTCCATCCCCCTTTGCCACGAAGCTACGGACCATCAAGTTTTAATGCAGTGCTGAGCTGTTGATTAAAACAGCGTGTTATTTTCTGAATGTCAGACAGCATGCGACAATAAAGCAGGCCTGACGTATCAGGAAAACAAATGTGTGCTGCTTCGGCGCTGGATGCAAACGCACAAACGGCTGATCTGTAAAAGCCTCCCTGTTCACAAGAAGTCTTGACGCATTAAAATTGATGATGGTGATTAGGTTGCCTTTCAGAGCAGCAAAATCTGTATAACTGAATCCTCCTGGGCTTAGCCATTGTCAGCCCAGGCATATTAACTTGGCTCGCTGTGCGTCTGCTTTTATGTACACACACACAGTGTTTAACCAGGAGTGCCGTGGGCCCCAAATTAAAACCATATTTTGTTAGCACCACATGTTCCAGCCTTGACAATATTTATCAAAGGGGAAGCTGCTGGATTTATTGAAAGAAATGAACTTCACCGGGGTCTAGCAGACCGAACCCCGACGGGGAGTGGTAATTATTACCCTGCCTGGCAGTGGTTCTGCCGCTGTTGGGTCAAGGCTGTTTACTCCCGTTGGGCACTGTTTGCTGCTGTTACCTCTCCAGTGTCCATCCCCCCGCTGCTGCCTGGGCCTCACGGATGTCATCGGCTCCACGTCCATTTAATCTTCAAGGTCCTGTTTGTGTTCTTTTCTGTGAAATCTTTGCTGCCTAAACCCAAGGTCATTTCTTCCTCCTCTGATCTTTCCAGCCTTGGTCTGGGCATCACTTGGGACCATGGTAAAATGCAGAGTTCCGGGCCCCAGCCCCTCTGAGTCTGCATTTGAGCAAAATCACCAGGGGATTCCTGTACACACTGAAGTTGGAGAAGCGGTGCTCTACCCACACGTACCTTTTCTACCAGTGACTCTCACTGGGAGTCATGTTACTCCCACAGATGTTTTGGAAATGTAGAGGGGATTTGGGGGATTGTCACAATGATGGGTGCTGGGCGGGAGCCCTGCTGGCAGTGGGCAGGGACGCTGCTGGGCTGCCTGCCGTGGACAGCACAGCTCCACATAAGGAAGACTTGCATCATAAGTCTCGTGACTTTCTAAAGAGCTGCCAGGCAGGCCAGTAGGTAAAACACTTTTTAACTATCTGAGCCTGGAACCTATTTACATATAGACACAAAGTACTGCTTGCAGTTATACACTGAATTTTCTAGGAATTTAACTTCTGTAAAAATTCAGAGAAGATTGTGCTTTGTTTTGTTCAGACTGACTTCACCTTTGTTCATCACTTGGAAGACGCACATTATCCAAGGTGTCAACAATAGTTCACTGCCACCAATCTAACGCCAACAGGAGTCCCCAATCTGGGTTGTAGTGAAAGGAGAAACTTTACTCGGTAAAGAGTTTGCCAAGCAGGGAAACATAGCCTTTAGTGGAAACCTAAAGTGCACTCCACAGAAACAAAGGGGATACCCTGATTGGTTCAGTTTTATGCAACTGGAGAATCCAAATTTACACAGTCCGGTTGGTACAAACAGTCAGGCTGTCCCCAATCGGTCAGCTTCATGTGATTGGTTGTTATGGAGTTGCTTTGATTGTCCACCATCTTCTTCGTCCCATTGAATTAGAAGCTTCTTGAGAGCCAGTCTCGAGTCTTCTAATTTCTTTGTATCGCTGCCAAGCTTCAGTGTTGTGTCAAGCAAAATCCCTTCTATTTCTTGGAACAAATTCCACAAGCATCCAGTCTTTTCAATCTTGTGTGATAATGTGATTTTTTTTTTTTTTTGGCCTGGGCTACATTGGCCTGGTAGGGGGTCTGGATTTTATTTTATTTATATTAATTTTTATAGAGAGGAAGGGAGAGAGAAACATGAATTTGTTTTCCACTTATATATGCATTCATTGGTTGCTTCTAGTATGCGCCCTGATCAGGGATCAAGCCCTTAATCTTGGTGTATCAGAACCATGCTCTAGCCAACTCAGCTGCCTGATCAGGGCTCAGGGGATCTTTATATTAATCTGCTGGTAATTTGCATAAATTGTCTGGGCCTCATTTTCCTCATAAGAACAGAAGATGGACCAGATTGATGGTTCCCAAACTTGGCTGTTCCTGGGGAGATTTAATACAGAGTTCACTGGGGTCTACTCCAAACATGTTGAAACAGACTTTGGGGGTGGATCCCAGGTATCTGTAGATTTCAGAGGGTATCAGGTAATTGTGGTAGGTGGCCAGCTTTGCTTCTCAAACTTTATTGTGCCTACAAACTACCTGGGAGATCTTCTTAAGATTTTGATGCCAATGCTGCTGATCCATGAACCACACTCCAGTAGCCAGCAAGAAAGAACTTTGAAAGTCTCTTTCAGCTAAATTTTCTCCATTACATCAATTACTTAGTAGGTAATGTTATACAAAATGACCCATTAAAAATAGTCCACATTTAGTGTTAGATGGCCTAGCTCAGTTAAATTGTGATGGTAGAGTATGGATTTATTTCCTTCATTTATGATATTTAAAGTAATCCATGGAGGATTTATTCCCCTTAAGTTAGTATCCCAGACTACAGTGTGGAAAAGTTTTCAAAAATCCTGAGACCAGAAAATTTTTTTACCTATCAGCTGACTTTGAAGTGACCTTTTACGGCACAGGAGGCTCAATGCTGGGTGTGATCTGAACGTCACGAGGACACCCTCCATTTCTGAGTGCTCCCCGTGGGCTGGCGTATGCCTGACATTCCTCTAACAGAGGACAGAGTTTTTCACTCGCTCCATAATTAGTGGTGAGGCTTAACATACAAAATCGCTGAGGAAGGTTAAGCACTGACTTGCAGCAGAATAAAGAAATAATGGGGGAGATTTTCCTGGAAAGAGATTTCCATAGGAAACAGTTGGGTTTGGGGGGATGGGTGGAGCAGAGAATAAGAAAGATGTTTCAGAAAGGGAAGCCAGGGACGGAAGTACACTTGACCTTCTTCATAATTTTGTCCAAAGGAGGCTGCCACTATTGACTAAAACAGTCCCACCTGTCTTCTTGTAAAACAGACATCCCCCCCAATTCCTTTGACTGCTCACTTCCTGTGTCCAGGAGAGAGGCCCTTGGGCATCGTCCTCATCCAGTTTTTCTGCAAACAGCTCCCTAATATACTCACTGGGGTCCCAGGGAGGAGAAGGATCTGGGGCCTGAGGGTTGGGCAGGAGAACTGGCAGCAGACACTAAAAAAAAAAGACAAACAAAAGATGGTGAAGAAGAAGAAGGTGGGGTGTACTGGGAAGTGAAGGCTTGCCTCCGCCATTGAACAGCTGCTTAGGCTCAACCTCTTGGCAACACAACCTCTTCCTCATCTCCTGTAACTCCCTTCAAGGTCATTACTGCCAGGTTGAGACAGGTCGTCAACAGGCTGAGGGAACGTATCTTTCTTCCAGCAATTAAGACACGCAGTCTCCCCCACAAACGCTGAGCCTTGTGACACCATGCTCAAGGAGCAGAAGGCAGCCGGAGACCTTTTCAGAGGTTGCTTCTCAGGCTTAACTTGCTTATGTTATGGGCATAGTGGCTGAGTATCTAAGATCTGAAATAACATTTAAAAGCAGGGAACAGCCCTAACTGGTTTGGCTCAGTGGATAGAGTGTTGGCCTGCGGACTCAAGGGTCCCAGGTTCGATTCCAGTCAAGGGCGTGTACCTTGGTTGCGGGCACATACCCAGTAGGGGGTGTGCAGGAGGCAGCTGATTGATGTTTCTAACTCTCTATCCCTCTTCCTTCCTCTCTGTAAAAAAATCTATAAGATATATTTTTAAAATAATAAAAGCAGGGAACAGACTGGGTGCCTGATAGGACATTAAAGCCTGGAAGAGCTTGCTCTAGCAATTTCCCCCTCTATGTATTTTCTTTTACCTAGGAATCACTTTTCCTGAAAGGGGGGGGGGGGCATAAGGAGGGGGGCTAAAGACAGGCGTACAGACCATTTGGGCTATTGAGGCCAGAGGAAAGGAGTGCCAGATTCAAATTATATCTATACCTCTATAAACCACCGATTCACTGAGTACCAACCGACAGGCAGACACACCGTGAATGAATGCTCAATTAAACTAATGACGGGACAGGAAATTGTTCTGTTCCGCTGAAGCCTGCCGCAGTGCAGCCTGGCTGAGCGGGGCAGTCCAGGCCTGTGACAGAGGTGGGTGGAAGGTCTCTCTGGTCCCTGCGGCTCAAAGCAAATGGACGTGGCTCCCTTCAACCAATGAGAGCAACGCGACCTAAGAAGTTTGGCACTAGAAGGGACTTTAGAGCATTTAATTCACACGCATCATTTCATAGACAGGGAAACTGGGGTTTAAAAAGAGAAAGAGACTTGTACAAATTCACTGGTAAATTCTGGGTAGAGTTGCATGTAGAATCCAGGTGCCTCCTAGACCCACCCCTGCTCCCAGCTCCCAGCGCCCTCCCACTGCTGCCTCCCCAGAGAACCTGGCGGCTGTCCGGTCTAGTTGCAGTTTTCCAAAAACCCTAGAATTACCCAAGCTGACCTTCACCTGCCCTTATTTCCTAGTCTCCTAACTGAAGCAGGACAAGTCTATCATTCACTCTGCCCCCTGAGGTTCGAAGACCAGCGGGACGGGGGTCTTTGCTGAAGGTCTCTGGGAGGCTGGAAGAGGGGGGCCTTAGGTTTATGAATTTATACCACCCCCTTGAAGACTCCATTTTCACATTTAGGGGGAGAAAAGAAGCTCTTATCGGACCCAACTAATTTAGCACACGATAGTTCCAACACAGGCATGAGTAGGTGAGAAAGGAACTCTCGAACCATGGTTGGTTCTACATCTGGAAATTATGATCCCCCATAGAACATATCAGTAGCCTCCTACAATTAGACACAAATGGGGCCCACAAACTCTCTGCCAAGTGGAGCTATTGACATAAAAGCAAGTCTCAGCTCACACCAAATTTCATCAAATTGAGGGACCTTTTTCAGATAGCAGACAAAATTAATCTAAAGAAATATTTATTTATGGTTCAGAAGATATTTCTCTCTCTCTTCTGCCTTCAACCTTTCTCTCCCATCCCCCCCCCCCCCCCCACCCGGCAAACAAACACACACACACAAAAACAAAAAACAGCACAAACACCCAAGAAGTTTTGTTGTCCTGGGCCCTGTCCTTAACAGTGTTGTTGCCTCTGGGTGTCCTCATGCACCCTCTCTCCACAGGGTGATGAGGAACTCATCCATTCAAAGCCCACACCTCACCTTCTAGGTCACCGTTTGGTACCGAGACCCCAGAATTCCCTGCCCAAGGTCCTGAACCCATCTCCAGAATCTGCATAGGCCTCTCCTCGGATCTGAGTCCTGAGGATGGACTGGCCGTGGCTGTGCTCACCCCGAGGCCTGAGGAGTGGCTAGGGCACCGGGTTCACGGAGAGCTGGACACTCAAGCTTTAACGAGTTTGGTAGAGCTGAGCGGTGGGCAGAGGAGGGGGGTTTGGGGGAAGCAGGTGAAACTCTGAGGGGTCCAAGAATTCTATATTGTGGCAAGGCATTATGGGTCTTTCTGAAGACATATTTTTCAAGGCAAGAGGTTAGAATATATTCTATAGCAGAGATTTTCAACTAGTGTACCGTGGCACACTGGTGTGCCGCAATAATTTTCAAAACATGCAATACCTGACTATCACTGATCTCTTTTCCCTTAGATTGTCAAATAAAAAAAATGACAACAGCCAACACAACAATAGTTGTCTGGTGTGAATAAATCAAAATTATGCCTATTTTTTTTGTCAGATTGGCAAAAAATATGATATATTTTGGTGTGCCACAGAATTTTAGTAATTAATTTATTTGTGCCATGAGATAAAAAAGGTTGAAAGTTGCTGCTCTATAGTATAGTTTCTAGGCTAGATTTTCGGTTTTAAAATAGTTAGACACATGGTATGTGGGTCTCCATTTGTACTCTTGTCCAGTCTTCAAAAAGGAAGCAGTGTTTTTGAAACAAACACAAATACTGGATTCCTATGGTTAGATGGTAGGAAGAGGGGAGGAAAGAGAGAGGTCTTATCTGGGGAGACACACCAGCCCTCCAGTGATGCCATAATTGTCGGGCTTGCTGATTTTTATCCCTTATTCATACAAGGCAATTAGTCCTATTATATTACTCCTAACCACACACAGATCAAGAAATCAGGTTCTACTAAATCAAGAATTACTTCTAACACTTTTGATACAAATAAAGCAAACTAAATTTTTGACAGAGATTAGAACTGACTTGTTGGTTTTATCTAGTAATTAACCCACCCCAAAAAAGTTAGAGCAGATGAACTCATTGACACACAAAATCACGTTATTCATGCTAGAATATTTAAAAATAAGTGGTCGCAAATACAGCATAACAGCCAGCCTTTCAGGGTCCCGGACCCTTTTGTTCCTCAACTGGACATGCCTAAGAAGGCATTAGGGACAGCAGCCCCTTGGGGTGAACAATCAACCTGGCCCAGGGCCCAGAACAAAGGGGCTCCTGGCTTTTATCCTCTCCCCGCTGGAAGGGCCAGATCAGCCCCCAAAGCCGTTTACATCACTGTGTCAGGAAATAATTTTTCTACTCAACAAGCCATATCTCACAAGCCTAAATCTAGATTTGGGGTTCAAAAGTACTTTCTGCACAGGATTTACACAATCTCTCTTTCTTTTTTTTCTGTGCCAGTGGTACATGTTAAGCAACTTTTTCTGCACTTATGCTACGGGACCTAAGAGTTTTGTATTTACATCTACTTAGGGGCTTTCCTTGGGCAGCCCTGGCCACAATCCACCACAAGCTGATTTTCCAACTCTTTGCTGTGGTTGCTCTTCACATAAACTAGGGAAATTCTAATAATTGTGTTTCAACATTCTTGGGAGTTATGGGAATGCAACAGTAAGCCCAAAAAGCAGGATCAGAACTAAAACCTGTGACATTAAAAATCCCAGCTTTCTATCCAAAATCCCCTAGGCAGTCCATTAGAACCCCAGGTAAGTTAGCTGGGAGAAAATCTTTATCATTTAGCCACAGACAGAAGCAGGTACAAATCTTAGTCTACAGATATGTACATTTTTATTTATTTTTCTATAGAACAACTTACCTTCTAAATTAGCCTTCATTTCACCAGAGCAGTCAAAAGTTTATCTCAATTAATTCAGGGTTATATCTTTGTCTAGGGCATTAAGGATGTGTGTGTGTGTGTGTGTGTGTGTGTGTGTGTGTGTGTGTGTGTGTGTTTTTAAGGGCCTCTAGTCTTTTTTTCTCTCTCTCTCTTCTCTCTTTTTTAATAGAACTATAATTGACAAACAACATTATATTAGTTTCATGGGTACAACATAATGATTGTGACATGATCACCACAATAAAGCTAGTTAATATCTGCAACCACACATGGTTACAGGGTTTTTTGTGTGTGATGAGAACTTTCATAATCTACTCTCTTAGCAACTTTCAAGTATATAATACAGTGTTATTAACTATAGTCACCATGCTGTACATTACAGGCCCATGATTGATTTATTTTATAACTTCAAGTTTGTGCCTTTAGACCATTTTCACCCATTTTGTCCACCCTCATTACCTACCTCTGGCAACCACCAATTTCTTCTCTGTATGTATGAACTTGGTTGTTGTTTTTTGTTTGTTTTATTAGTTCTGTCATTGGGTTCCATTCCCATAGACACAATCCCGCTTTCAGGAATCCCTTCATGACTGTACGTTCTTACTTTCTCTCTGAGCCACTTCCTCCTCCATAGTCCCAGGAACTAGGGACAGGGACCTTCAAATGGAACATCATGCACTCCCAAATCTCTAGTATATGTCCGGGTCCTTCCTTCACCTCCACAGCTTAGACTTAAAAAAAAATCAAAAGCCAGCAAAATGGACCTGCTGTATCCCTGTTCTCTGTTGAGCATCCTTGGCTGGGGTAATGAGCACAGACTAACCTTGCTCAAAGTAGCAAGGAGATGAGAAGTGGGTGAGAGGGTTAAGAAATAGGTATTAGGAAGAGAAAGACTATATAATATTTCAATAGTAATACCCACCATAATACTAAAAGAGTTTTAACTGTTCTCCTATAGCCCGTGGATAGAGTTATCATCTAAAATACAAACATGATTACCTAACTGCTCTGCCTCAAATCCTGCAGTGGTTCCACTTGCCCACAGCAGCAGTATAAGATCCTCTCCATCGGAGAAGTGAGGTCCTGGGATCACTGAGCTATTTGTCTGGGAGATCTACTATTTGCATGAGCAGAGAAAGCAAACATTCAAGTGGAATATCCAACCATGAAAACATCAGGTCCTGGGACTAAAACTAACCATTTTCCAAGCATTTCCAAAAGCCAGCTTTGACCTCTACTTGAGCAAAACTTCTGACCTAATGCTGCAAGATCCTGTTTCATTTCTTAAATACCCTCAGCCCTCTTGCACCATAACTGCTCTAAATCAACCAATAAGAACAAGCGCAACATTAAAAATGCCATGAGAGTAGTTTCAGTATTGGCCTGCTCTCCTCCTTTCTACCCGCAGACTCTGGGTTCTCTTTTCCAAACCATGGCTTGAGCCTGCAAGAAGTCTTCGTCCGTGTCGCTGACCCTATTCCAGTCACACCAGGGCCAGTGTGAGCAGCAGAGATCTTGACTGTCACAGTTAAAGGGTTCATGTTGCTCTTCCTAGATTCTTTTTTGCATTAACCTATACAATCTATGGCACAGGGTCTGTACCCCACATCCTTTGCAGCACCCCAACCACTTAGCACAATAGTCTGCACACAGGAGGAGCTTAATATGTTAGTTTTGCAATTCGGTTTCTGGGTCCCCACTCCAGCTGCCGGGTAATCATTTATCAGCAAACAAATTAGTTATCAGTTAGACAGCCAAGGTTGCCAGAGTGAATCATTTGTATTTCCACTGCTGGGAAAAAAATAACGCATGTCACTTGCCTTGCAAAGAGGAGTTTCAACAGAGGCATGTGGTCATGATGCCACTTGACCCGAGAGTTTGGACAGTTTTGTATCTCTTTGGCCTAGAAAGATGAATCAACTTTTATTTTGAAGTTCCTTTGTGTAAAGACATAAAAGTCAGAGGATGTGATCCCCCATAATAGGGTCAACATGACAAATAAATATGCATGTGGTCTCTGGCTTAGCACCGGCTGGTGTCATTCCTGAGAGCCCAGTGCCCCCTCACCCCCTGCAACATCCAGGATTGGCTTACAGATGGCTGAGGCTGTGCCTGCCTTGGTCCACACCAGGCAGGGCCCCACCAGGTGCCAAGGCTGCTTCTCGCTTGTGGTGCCCGATGCTCCCGCTGATGCCCTCTCGGGTGGAGCTGCCCCAGGCCTGGCTCCCAGCACTAAGCCTGTGGGGCGGCTGAGAGTGGAGGAAGAGCCCTGCCTCTGGCCTGCCTTGGTCCCCTACCCCCTGAATGGGCACTTCATGAGGCAGCCCAGCCCTGGGGTTCTTTTTGAGGGAGGGGGTTCCTTTCCCTCCACCGCTCTTCTCCAATCCCCCTCCTCCTCCGTGCTGTGCTGGCCCTCTACCCACACCAGCTCTGACCCCACCAGGCACCTTTCCCACCACAGGGTTTGGAGTCCAACAGCTGTGTTTAAGTTTTGACTCCACCTATACCAATCACTTCTTTTCTGAACCTCAAGTTTCTTATAAAACAGAGATGATAATAATGCCTACCTATGGCATTGTCCTGTGGACGAGGCCATGATGTCCACTGTAATGATAAATGACTTAGCGACCAAGGAACTTCTGTGTGTGAGGGGCTATGCCATGTTTCATACATTTTCTTAAAGCTCAGCGTGGTGACCGGCCCAGAGCAGGTGGTCAACAGGATCCTTCCCCCTCTTCTTCCTTTTTTCTTCTCCCTCCTCCCTTCTCTGAGTCAGGTAGGACCTGAGGGTGCTGTGTCTGGTCCCGTGGAGGAAGGGGGGCTTTATCCTCTCTGCAGCATCTTCCCTTCTCCCACGGGCCGCCTGGAGTGCCCAGATCCCCCATAAAAAGGAGCTCTCTTCCCTCTCCTGCCCACGTCCCCTGCCCAACAGGGCAGTTCCATTTCTGTTCCCAGCCAGGTTTCCAGGGTCCATTCCCACCTGGGACCTCCACACCTGGTACCCCATTCCTCCCAGGACGCAGATGACCATTGTTTGAGATAAGGCCGTTCTGTGTTCTCCTGGTCCAGAGGTGCCCCGGGGGCCCGTTTCTCCCACTCTGGAACACAGGCAGGCCCTCTGTGCCGGGCACGCTGCAAAACACTTGCCGGACACAGATAACCAACGCCAAGGAGCACAGTCTCCTGCAGAGCAGGACAGGACCCAGCTGGACCAGCCAGCACCCCATCCGGGAGGAGAGGGGCTTACCGCCAGCATCAGGGGAGGGGTCAGCAGGGCACCAGGACTTTGCCAGACTCCAAGGGGCCACCCCACTGAGGAGTTGGAAGAACTCTGCGTTTCCACTGCCCTTTGCCCTGCCTCTTGTGCACATGCCTGGCGTTGTCTGAACAAGGCTGCTGAACTTTCCCATTCAAGAATTTGCCCTGAGTGTCTGCTGGAGTAAGAGGGCAGCCATGGATTGTCAATTCCCTGGGAATCTTTGCAATGCTGGGAGGAAGCGAGATTCCCTGTGTAATTTGGGATGAAGGCTTTAGCTCAGTGGTTCTCAACCTTTTTAATGCCGCGACCCTTTAATACAGTTCCTCATGTTGTGGTGACCCCCAACCATAAAGTTACTTTCGTTGCTACTTCATAACTGTAATTTTGCTACTGTTATGAATCGTAATGTAAATATCTGTGTTTTCCGATGGTCTTAGGCCAGTGGTCAGCAAACTCATTAGTCAACGGAGCCAAATATCAACAGTACAATGATTGAAATTTCTTTTGAGAGCCAAATTTTTTAAACTTAAACTTCTTCTAATGCCACTTCTTCAAAATAGACTTTCCCAGGCTGTGGTATTTTTTGGAAGAGCCACACTCAAGGGGCCAAAGAGCTGCATGTGGCTCGCGAGCCGCAGTTTGCCGACCACGGTCTTAGGCGACCCTGCTAGGGGTCACGACCCACAGGTTCCCACAGGTCGAGAACCACTGCAGTAGAGCCTAAAACCATCAGAAAACACAGATATTTACATTACGATTCATAACAGTAGCAAAATTACAGTTATGAAGTAGCAACGAAAATAATATTATGGTTGGGGGTCACCACAATATGAGGAACTGTATTAAAGGGTCGCGGCATTGGAAAGGTTGAGAACCACTGCTCTAGCTGCTTGATAGCATATGAAAGAGAAGACTGAACGATTTGGAAACCTTCTGTTGTGCCACATGCAATTCTAACAACCACCCAAGGATCTAAATAGCTCATTTTTCCTTTGTGTGGATAATCTGCCTCGGGCATTTAAGAGCTGGAACTCATTGGGAACCAAAAGCCAGGGCCCTGATGCAGGCAGTGTCTGCCCAGCTCTGCTCCGAGAGCTGCTCTCACACAGGGAGCCTCAGCCCACCGTCCAGCTCCAGCCAGCCCTGCACAGGCCTCTGCTGGAAGCTCCTCATGCAGAATGCCACCTCTGTTCCGTTTCCCATGCCAGTGCATCTACACCGCCTTCCTGGAGGACTGTGGAGCTAGAAGTCCGGATCTGACTCTGAAGTCAGACAGCCCAATTGTGTGACCTTAACTTCACTGGGACAGTTTCATTATCTGTAAAATGGATGGATAACTATGACAACTATTTCATAGGGCTGATATGGAGATTAAATGAAAAATGGAAAAAGGAAAGTACCTAGCATATAGCCAGCTTGCAATAAAAATGAAGTAGATACTATTATGGCATTATCTTACTTAATAGACACAGATTATTTTCCTTAAATTCTAGAAACGTAGAAGGAAAACTTCAAATAAAGTTGTACTGTGCACCACATAGATAAAATTAAAATCATCAAAGGAAAACTATATGGATTTTGGAAAAACTAATAAATTCTAATAGGTAATTTTCTCTATTGCTTTCATTTTGTTATAGATTTACACTCTTCAGTAATGTTCCCAGATACTTTTATAACCTATTAATTAAATAGTTTGATAGCCACAAGGCCTAACTTAAGAAAATCGCCAACTATAATTTAGCTAGATACATATTAAATATGTACCATTTCTTAGCATATTATTAAATTAATAACATTTATTTTATTTCTAATGGTAAAAGCCAACCTAATTATTATAGAATATTTTAAAATAAAAGGTATAAAAGAGGAAATAAAAATTACCTTTACTCTATCACCTAGAGATACTCACTATTCATACTTTGATTTGATTTATTAACATCTTTTTAAAAATAATTTTATCAAAATAAACCCTTTTTTACTGATTATATGAGAACTAGAGGCCCGGTGCATGAAAATTCATGCACTGGAGGGGGGGGTCCCTCAGCCCAGCCTGCCCCCTCTCACAGTAGGGAGCCCTCGGGGGCGGGAGGCGACCCGGTGATCAGGGGAAGGTGACACCCCCATCACACCTCTGTTGCTGCCACTGCGGGCAGCGCAAGCCTCAGCCAGCCCTGGTTACCTGAGCCTTGGGTGGCCCTGGGCAGCTGGGCAGCCGCCATCCGAAGCTTGCCTGCACTTTGGACGTCAGCTGGGCAGCCACCATCCGAGGCTTGCCTGCACCTCGGGCCGGCCCTGTGCAGCTGGGGGGCTGAGGATGGGTCCGGCCCCGACACTGCGCGGCTGCCACCCCCCCCCCCAGCAGGGCTGAAAGGACTGGGGGACTCCTGCGGGGCTGAGGGGATTGGATGCCGCCATCTTGTGGCTATGGGCTCCATCTTTGTGATGGTGTGATGGTCAATTTGCATATTCCCTCTTTATTAGATAAGATAATTACAGATTCATTGGAAATTGCAATAATGGTGCAGTAAGGGCCTGTGTACCCTTAGTTTTTTTCACTATTAACATCTTGACCAAAACTAGGACATTGACATTGGGTACAATCCACAGATTTCACTAGCTTTAAATGCACTCGTGTGGGGAGGGGGGGAGCAGTGTATGCACGCATGTAGATTTTATCACATGTGTAGATGCATATAAGCAACACCACAATCAAGAAATAGATCTTCTGTTCCATCATCATAGAGACTCCTCTGCTATCCCACCTTCCTTCTTACACCATCCCCATCCCAAGTCTTCTACTTATTTTTCAGTTTGCAGGAGGTGTCTCAGAGAGAAATCTCAGACATGATTTCCCACTCCAGCTGCTTGATGCTGTGGCTTCCTATCAGCCTCCTGTGTAAGGCCCGGTGCTGCCCCTCTGCCATCGCTGTCCCCAAGCCCATGCCCTATTGCCCACAATGCTGCCTCTGGAGTCCTCTAAAGCTGACAACCCTTATATATGCCAAGTGTGACTGTGATGTGTGTCAGTTGCCCAGATAATCTCTAAGAAATGGAGACACTGCCTACTCTCCAGCTCTGTCATACTTTGTCCGTTGGGTCCCAAAGCAGCATTGCATTTGCCCTCATACACCTCTGCAGCCCTTACCCCTACCGGTTCTGACTGCAGGTCCCTTATCTTTGGAGTCAGAGCTAAGCCCTGGAGCTGGGCTGAGCACACTGCCCTTTCTCCTTTATGCTCAACCTCAGCCCCAGGGGCCTCTAATCAAAGCTTCTTCATCACAGTTTTCCATTCCTCTAAGTAAAATGCTGCCTTCACATGTTCATCAGATGTGTCTGGGCAAAACTGCAGAAGCATAGTTTAGGCTTGGCTGGAAGCCCCACTCCTCTCAGGATAAATTTGACAGCGTGAAAAAAGATGCAGTAGCCAATTTAAGCCCAGGGACTAAGTCATAAGTGTAGCACATTCACACCCATTCAAAATAAAGGTTTTACTGAGTCTAGCTTGGTCAAAATTGCTTGATTGTCTAAAGAAGATAATCACCTCTCTTATTCCCCTCCCATCTAACACGAGGTGTGTTCATAGTAATTACATTTATACCTCAGTATTTAAGTTGCAGAATAGTGGTGGGGGGAGGGGATGTCTGACTTAGATGAGAGAGGAATTAACACCACCCAAAGATAGACACAGAACTCTAGAACTTCTTAGCAGGAGAGGGTAGCATGTTTTAGGTAGTACAAGAATAATTGCATCGTGTTAAGCAAAAGCACAATGTTGCTATTGTCTTTATTTGGAAGTTAAACTTAAGTAAAAGAAGGGTGTATGATTGCCAAGTTGACAAGGGGTAGACTGCGGTGACTTTGTACCATGAGAACTGAGTTAAACTTTAACTACGTTTCTGAGAATGTCCTTCCCTGAAGAGTTCCAGATTAGCCTTGGCCTCAAGAGATGTTTTGTATCAGATTTGGAAAATGGATGTGAAGGAGTAGCCATATTTTTACTTCCTGAAAGTACTCGCGGGGCATCAGGTGCTGTGGCAGTTGGTGAATGTTGTTGCTGACCTGCCGGCTTGGCTTGTTATCCTGAGGCAACACCCAGATCACAGTTCCTCCAGCTCCTGCCAGATCTCTTCCATCAGTTTCTCTGAGTCCTGGGCCAGGTGCAAGTGTAGCTCCATGGCAAAGAGCAGCAGTTTGTCCTGCAGGTCATGCGGAGGCAAGGCTAGAGTTGATGAAAGGGAGATACAGGTTCCAGTGTTTCTTTCCAGGGTCTGTCTGTCCTTGTTCTTCTCCACTCCCAGCTCCCTTCTCAGCAGCCCATCTGGCTGACCCATCGTGACTTCAGGCTCAAAACCAGATGCAGGGCCCACGGCGACCATAGACCACCTCCCCCAACTCATACAAGTGCAAAGGCAGGACCCCTGTACCGCTTATGTATGTCACTCACAGTGGTTCTGCATCTTTGATTGGACCCTGACTGATAGAGAAGTATGTATTGATTACCTCTCAGAGAAACTATACCTGACTGAACTTGGAATTTGTTGATTGAACAGAATATCAAGTTTAACTGTGTATTGATTGGAGTGGTAGAAGAGGAGCAAAGTTAAAATGCCCTGTGGAGACACGTGGAAATGTATATTCTCTACCCGGAACAACAAAGCCTAGGCAACACTGGGCACTTCTACTCGGACATTCAACCAGGACATTCTTGGAACAGGAAGCATCTTTACAAATGCTTACTCATTCATTTATTTGACAAATTATGTATTGCTTACCTCTCAGGTATGTTTGCCACACACACACTATGTCCCAACTAGATTCAAGCACACGGTAGCTAAAATAAAAGGTATAAAAGAGGAAATAAAAATTACCTATGGTTCCAAAAAATTGCTTAGACATTTTTCTTCCTCCCACCCTAGCCTTGATACCAATCTTCTTTCACTTTAATTTTGTCTCCCAAACTCCAAACTCTGGGTTCTGAGGACCTGATTCAGATTAGGACCCCTTAGATTTCACATGCATTCATGTGTACCCTGGTCTGGACCCCAGACTTCCTATGGACTCTGGCTTAACTTGGTCCTCGTGCCCTGCCACCTCCAATGACCTTGGCAAAAGCTCACAGTGCATCTCCTACCAAAGTCAACTTCTGCCTTTGATTACCTGGACGGTGCTTCCCAGTGGGAAGGAAATAATTGATATCCAGACACCATATTAGGGAGCCAACAACTTAGAGGGGAAAGTAGCCATATACACAAAACAAAGTAAGCATCTAAGAAGTTCTGAGGAGAGCACACACTCCCTTCCATCCAAACCAAGGTAATCAGGAAGTCCTCCTGGATTAAGTGACCTTGGTAGGACCAGGAAAATTTTAGCATGACCCCAGCTATAGTTCAAAGTCCAGGAGATGTGCTGGGAAGATAGGAGGGAACAATGCTTCGGGTAATGGAGAAAGCCAGAGAATCGGAGCATGAGGTCTTGCATAGACAAAACTCGGTTACTAGCAAATGATTAAAATGGGGGAGAAGAGAAAGTTGGGAACTACAGGTAAGTTTCGGTGTTCTGTTCTAAAAAGAACTAGGGAAACAATAAATAGCAAAACTAATCCCCCAGTCCATTAATCACTTGAAACTTGTCTTTCACAAACTTCTTGATGAGGTCAGAAATACCTGAGCAGTGAAAAAGAAGAAAAACCAGATCAACATAAAATGTGACTCAGTTGCCTTCAAATTAAGAGTGCACCATTTCCATCAGGATGAGAAGGAAGCCAGCTCTGAGCTCCCGGCAGGTGAGGGGGCACCGCATATCTGCTGGACTCTGAGCACTCCTGAAGGCTGGGATGGTGAACTCGGCCTAAGATGCATTTTGAACCTGATAAATACCATAAACAACATCTCTAATAAAACGGACAGGGAAAAATTGTGAAGATATTTCTGTTATAGATAAAAATAGCACCACATCTTTTAGATAGTTTATGGCAGTGGGAATTCTCTAATTTTTTTTAAAAAGGCACAATTTGAAAAGACATCAACAAATCACCATTCCCTCCAAAAAATTGTTTGATTACTTTCTACAAGACAGGTGTGTGGTCCTCATGAGATTCTCCAGACAGGAGGATAGAGCAAACCTGAAATATTTTGAAGCTTATTTTAAAAATATGATTCCAGATCGGAGAAACCAAGATGGTGGCATAGGTAAGCATCTAAACTGCTGCCTCACACAACGATTTCAAAACTACAACTAAAAGACAGAACGAACATCATCCAGAACCACAGGAAAGCTGGCTGAGTGGAAATTCTACAACTAGAAGGAAAGAGAAAAACTCACGGAGAATCAGAGGAGCTGCAAAGGGCTGAGGTACGGAGACACGCGCACAGAGAGGAAGGACGGCTGAGTGCCTGGCTGGCTTTCTCTGGCGGGAGGGAGAAGGAAGCTCCCGACTGCACCAAACCCCAGTTCTGACTGCACTGAACCCCAGTTCTGGGAGAGACCCTGTGGACCCAGGCTCATACGGGGGGAGTCTGGACTGTCAGGTAGAGAGAAAGGCACACGGAGACTAGGGGCAGCCGCGGAGGGCAGGGGTCTGGAGGTGCACGCACGAATGCGCGCAGAGAGGACTGACTGCTGAGGTTGCCGCTGGCTTTCCCTAGCGTGAGGGAGTCAGAAGCTCCCGACTGCACTGAACCCCAGTTCCGACTGCACTGAACCCCAGTTCCGAGCGAGCCCCTAGGGACCCAGGCTCTTACGGGGGGGATCTGGACTGTCAGGTGGAAACTCAGGGGAGCTGCGAAAGGCAGAGGTATGGAGGCACACGCGCAAGTGCGTGCAGGGAGGACTGACTGCTGAGTGTGCCGCTGGCTTTCTCTAGCTGGAGGGAACCGGAAGCTCCCGACTGCGCTGAACTCCAGTTCCGAGCGAGACTCTGGGGACCCAGACTCATTCGGGGAGAAACTGGACTGTCTGGCAGCAGGCGAAACTCGAGGGTGGCTTTCTCTCAGAGGTGCTTGCAGCGATTACCATGGGACACTGAGACACAGGGGCCTATTAGGGCAGGGCTGATGGGAAGCCAAGGCTGTCTGCTCAGCCCTGAGACTCCGCCCCATCCAAGCTGAGCACAGAGGCTTTTGCAATTTTGCAAGTCTAGTCTCATAAGGCTGTCTCCAGCACAGAAGTTCTCCCAGCATAGACACAGCTGATTCTCACAGCCAACTGGCCTGGAGGTCATTTCCTCCCAGTGATACCAACAACAATCAAGACTTAACTACAACAAGGCAGTACACACAGTCCACAAAGGGGTGCACCAAGAGTGTCCACCTCAGGTAACTGGGGAGGCCTACCCACTGGGCCATATAGAAAACCTAGCACACAAAGCTACCCTACCAACTCAGGGAAGCAGCGAAAATGCGGAGACAAAGAAACAGATCACAAACGAAAGAAATGGAGGAAAGCAAACGACTGGATATAGAGTTCAAAACCACGGTTATAAGGTTTTTCAATAATTTTCTAGAAAAGGCAGATAAATTTAGCGAGACCCTCGAGGATATGAAAAAGGACCAACTAGAAATTAAGCATACACTGACTGAAATAAAAAATATTATACAGAGACCCAACAGCAGACTAGAGGAACGCAAGAATCAAGTCAAAGATTTGAAATACAAAGAAGCAAAAAACACTCAACTGGAAAAGAAAAAAGAAAAAAGAATCCAAAAATTTGAAGATAGTGTAAGAAGCCTCTGGGACAACTTCAAGCGTACCAACATCAGAATTGTGGGGGTTCCAGAAGAAGAGAGAGAGAAGATACTGAAAACCTATTTGAAGAAATAATGACTGAAAACTTCCCCCACCTGGTGAAAGAAATAAACTTACAAGTCCAGGAAGCACACAGAACCCCAAACAAAAGGAATTCAAAGAGGACCACACCAAGACACATCATAATTAAAATGCCAAGAGCAAAAGACAAAGAGAGAATATTAAAAGCAGCAAGAGAAAAACAGTTAGTTACCTACAAAGGAGCACCCATACAATTGTCAGCTGATTTCTCAACAGAAACTATGCAGGCCAGACGGGAGTGGCAAGAAATATTCAAAGTGATGAATAGCAAGAACCTACAACCAAGATTACTCTACCCAGCAAAGTTATCATTCAGAATTGAAGGGCAGATAAAGAGCTTCACAGATAAGAAAAAGCTAAAGGAGTTCATCACCATCAAACTGTTAGAGAGTGGGAATTTTTGAGCATGCTTCCAGAGAGACCATGGACTATGCCCCAGATAGAGTTGTCAGTGCTGACACCAGGCCAGGCCTTGAGATAGGGTCTCATGGGCCCTTCCCAGCACGTAGGCCTTCTTTCATAGAACACTGTCAGCTTTCTGAAGAACAGGATGACCCTGTGAATAACATGGTCGTCAATGGCATAATCCTGATGTTACTTAGGAAAATTGTTTTGTCTTGGGTTACTTGTTCTGCAAAAACAGGATGTGGTTAATGTGCTTAAAAGTGGTCCTACACAAAGGGTCGCTGCTGCTCTCTGGTCTCCCTGTGTGGAGAGAGGCAGAGCAGTTGCTGGCCGGCTAATAAAGGCTCCCTAAATTTTAATTTGGTCTGGGCTCCAGTGGTCATTTACTCGCATTCGCTCCACAACAAAACCAGTATTATATGAAATGCTGAAAGGTATTCTTTAAGAAGAGGAAGAAGAAGAAAAAGGTAAAGATAAAAATTATGAACAACAAATACATATCTATCAACAAGTGAATCTAAAAATCAAGTGAATTAAAAATCTGATGAACAGAATAAACTGGTGAATATAATAGAGTCAAGGGCATAGAAAGGGAGTGGACTGATAATTCTAAGGGGGAAAGGCGTGTGGGGGGTGCGGGAAGAGACTGGACAAAAATTGTACACCTATCGATGAGGACAGTGCGGGGGAGGTAAGGGCAGAGGGTGGGGTGGGAACCAGGTGGAGGGGAGCTAAGGGGGGTAAAAGGAGAAACAATTGTAATAATCTGAACAATAAAGATTTATTAAATTTGCCGAAACTGGTTTGGCTCAGTGGATAGAGCGTCGGCCTGCAGACTCAAGGGTCCCAGGTTCGATTCCGGTCAGGGGCATATACCTTGGTTGCGGGCACATCCCCAGTAGGGGGTGTGCAAGAGGCAGCTGATCGATGTTTCTCTCTCATTAATGTTTCTAACTCTCTATCCCTCTCTCTTCCTCTCTGTAAAAAATCAATAAAATATATTTTTAAAAAGATTTATTAAATTAAAAAAAATTTTTTTAAATAAATAAATAATAAAAAATACGATTTCAGTCAATATACTTGAAGTAAGTACCATACATCCTCACTACTTACATAAGGACGTTTCTCATTCATGGTAATGAAACAGCTTTTTCTCAGATTCGTCAGATTAATTAAAGTAAGAATGAGTTATGTCTAGACTCATTTGGAAGCCCCATCCAAAGGACCGTGATAGAAGTGCAGTCCAACACACAAAGGAATTTCAAAGACTCATATTCTCTTTTTTTTTTTTGAAGACAAGACTTTTTAAAATGTTTATTACTGACAGTATTACAGATGCCCCCCAAACCCACCCCCACAGCTTTACCCACCTCCTCCCAGCCCCTGCCCCACCCCAGGCCTTCACCACACTATTGTCTGTGTCCATTGTTTTTGCATATATGTGTATAAGTTCTTGGGTTAAGCTCCTCCCATCTCCACCCACCCCGCTTCCCTATGAGATCTGTCATTCTGTTCCATGCCTCCGTGCCTCTGGACCTATTTTGTTCATCAGCTTATTATGTTCATTAGATTCCACTTATAGGTGAGATCATGTGATATTTGCAAAGACTCACATTCTTTATTTGAGGTTCTTGGAAAGCATAAAGAGATGGCAAGTCTATTGCAACATTTATGAAATCTTTCTTCCCCGCCCGCCCCTACCCGCCCCATTTCACTCACATCCATTGCATTTGTTCTCATGCATCTCTCGCCACAACTCCCCAGGCCTTTTTCCAAACCGAGTCCCACACTTGTGTCTTCCTTCCCTTTCCTCTCTTCTTTCTAGCTCTCGATTGTGTATAATGATATAAGCTTATCCCAGTGATTTAAAAAAGAAATAAGCCAGTTCCTTTTTAGGAGGGGAAAGAAGAGAGGACATTGGGCAGGCCATTGCAGCATTCTTTTTGGTTGTCTGGGAAATGGAGGAAAGCTGCAGACATTCCACAGAACAATGTCTAGTCCATTGAGCACCCTCCCTGACAGATAGGCAAGATAACTTCATTTATCCTGAGACCAGTATCAGAAACCCAATTCAGAGACAGAAATGAATCCAGGGCCACACATTCATAAAAAAAAAAGATATCTTTCAACCATCTTTTGTTGGATTTTTTAATGTATCATTTATTTTAAGAGAGTAAATACTAGTATACGATATTAAATAGCACATGCTTTGAAAATTAAGATGAGGCAATGTAAAACTTGATTGAATAAATGCAACAGGTAACAATAACAAATTATAAATGCTGGTATGTATTCATTTATATCTCTTAATGGTCTGAGTAATACAGACTTAATGTTAGATAATTTGTGGGGGGGCAGAGGGGGTAAAACAATGACCTCCCTCATATAAAGGTTACACCCTAACTCCAGTATGGGAAAACATTGTATAATTCATTCCTCATAAACCCCAGGTATTGTGCCAGCTCTTAGGGCCACAACAGTGTTCTAATATCTGTGAAGCCAGGTCTATAATTTTTGAAGAAAATTTTAAATAAAATTTTATAATACATGTACTCTGGAGCAGGTTTTCACTTCCAGGCAGGCCAGCCTTGAGGAGTGAGGGCTGCTGAGCTCCTCTGCTTGGCTTGGCAGAAGCGTCAAAACTGGCAGAGAGGCCTGAGAAGGGCCTGGGGTTGGAGCCTCCACAAATTGCTCAAAGCCACAAAGGTGTGGAGAGAGAGGTCTTCGGGAGCCCAAGAGCCTGAAGTGGCATTTCTGCTGTGCATTCAGGCAGCGTTTTTCATCTGTTTCCGGAAAGGCTTCCCTTACTTCAGAGTTCATACATCCTCTGTGAACCAGCTAAGCCAGGGAAAGACACCCAGACTCTGGGAGCAAACAAGATCTCCCTGCCTGTCCCCCAAAAGAAGTTAGCAAGCAGCGTGCTTCAAGAGCCCACAGCTCGGACACAGCCCTGCAGCCGCAGTCACTTGCCTCACCCTCAAGCCAGCCAAGGCTTCATCCTGTCAGGAAAGCAATGATGAGATATGTATGTAGTTTTAGGGTCTTCAAGGTACTATAACAAATGACCATGACTAGGTGTCTTAAACAATAGAAGCATTTCTTTCTCACAGTTCTGGAGGCTGGAAGTTCAAGGTCAAGGTGCCAGCATGGTCAGGTTCTGGTGAGAACCCTCCTTGTGGTTTATGCACTCTTTCTCCCTGTGTCCTCACATGACAAGGTAAGAGAAAGAAGTAAGCTCTCTCATGCATCTTCTTATAAGGGCACTAATTCCATTAGTGAGGGTTCCACCCTCCTGACCTAATTACTAGGAAGCCCCACCTCCTAATACTATTGGTGTTTGGATTACAACATATGGACTGGGGGCAGGGGGGAGACAAATATTGGGTCCATTACACACACACACACACACACACACACACACACACACACACAGACAGAATTTGCAGACACTAAACTAAAATCACACAGTGTGAACTCTCTTGACGCTCAGCAACATTCTCTGGTCATGTACTTACCTAAGCAGAGTTCTAAACTAAGGTCAAGAGGGTGTTTGTTTTTTAATTTTAGGATGCTGTGATTTGCTAAAGAGGCCTTGTGGAATGAAGACAGCCCTACTACTTAGGTGAACTTGAGGAAGTCTCTTATCTGCTCAGTTTTCTCATCTGAAAATTTGGCATGATAACCCCACCTTGCAGGATTTTTATCAATACTAAATGAATAAATTAATGTGTCAATAGCAACTGGCCAGAAGTGGTAACAAGCAAGAATGGAATTTAGAAAGGGGATTTGCTTGGCTCTAACAGATGTTCCCAAAGGTGACCAATGAGGTTGTCGAGCAAGGCTGTGGCTGGATGGCACGAGGCTTTGAGGGCCGCCTGCCTGCGCAGTTTGATTTTGCAATCTCGGCTCTTCGAAACTTCTATGAGGGGACAAATAGTCACAATGCCACATCTTGTAGTGCAGCCGGCAAGGATGCTTGTAAAACACTCAAAGCTTATTAAACATTCCCAACAGATCTCTTCTCCTGGAGTCTTCCCCGCCCCACACCAATGAGCCCCTGCACGTGCAAGGGAAACAAAGAAGCAATTCTAAAGCACAAAGGAGCTGCCCGGCCCTCCCAGTAGTTTTCCCCAGGGAGGGCAATGTGCCTCGGACATGCTTGGCTGGAGCTGACTGGGAACTGGGCTGTGCTCACTGAACAGGTTGAGAATGATTTGTCTCTAGCTTTGGGGAATGATGACATCATCTTTTGGCAGTTTACATATTCAACTGTTTACCTTAAAAATGCCATTCAGTTGTAGGTTGAATAAAATGGGCCTATTTCCACCTTGCATTCATTTAAACTCCTGAGTAAAAAAAGCCTTATAAGACCCATTTCAGAAAAATAGCTCTTGGTTTGGTGGAGAAAAAAGCACTGGACTGGCAGACGGAAGAACCAAGTTCCAGGTCCTCATCAGTGTCCCCCAAAAGCAACGTGTGAGCGCGTCGCAGCCTCCATTCCCTCATCTGCAGGGTGGACTGGGACGTCTTCGGGATTCCTTCTTAGGAATTGTGTGTGTGCGTGTGTGTGCGTGTGTGTGTGTGTGTGTGTGTGTGTGTGTGTGTGTGTGTAATGGAACCAATATTTGTCTCCCCCCACCCCCATTCCTGACTTAGGCACCAAGGAACCAGGGGCTGATTCTACTCAGGGCTTCACTCTCACCTGTGGTTTCTGCTCCTTCAAAGGAGCGGGGATTAGCTGCCATTTAGATGCAGGAATGCAGTGCTTTGATTATTTTGGTGTCTGTTTTCACAGGCATTGAAGCTGAGCCCTGCCGCCAGCCTAGAGACCTGACTGGACCTCTCCCCTCACTTGAGAGTAAGCAGGCCTAGCTGATAGGAGACACCACAGAGACACCACAGAGGTACCGCCCCCGAGACACCGCCAGGATAAACCTCCTCTCGCTGCTTTCTGGGTGTGTGGCCTCGGTTAACCACAAATCCGCCCCAACGCCTCACTGGCAGGCCAGCTGAAAGCCGTTGCTTCTTACCCAGTCCCGAAGGGATCGGATTAGACGAGTGACTTTAACTGTTAAAATGTTACCTCCCCAAAGCCCTGGCTGTAACCCAGAGGGACGCTGGGCCAGAGGACTGGTCCCCGCTCCTTCACTCCCCGGTGAAATAGAAGTCACCTGCTTTCCTTGGGGTGGCATGGCGGGGAGAATGGTGAGTGAAACTAAAGCTGTTCTGGCAGTTCACTGAGGTTCTCTGCGCCGGCAGGAAAGGAAGAAAGCATTGGCTTTATTTAAAAGGGCAATTAAAGTTCAGGGAGGAAAGGAAGTGTTGTTATTCTTAATTTTTCACACTCTCTCTGACCCCAACCTCCATTCCACAAATAGCCCAGGGTACCGTTTCCAGCCAGCAGAAGTATATGGATACCTCTGGAAAGCTATGAATGATTTACAAGCCGGGTCAATAATTAAGTTACCAGGGAATGTGTACACTACATAACCAGCCTTAACTCTTTACGTTTCAGAAGACGTGTTCCCAGGGCTGGCAAGAAAACAATGGTTGGAAACAAAACAAAATCCACACAGATCTGAACTGCTTCGAGGTAGTAAATGTGTCCATCATTGTGTGGGAAAAGCTGATGAGCAGCAGATGGTGTTTCCCATCGTGGTCCGCGATACTCTCCTGGATAAAGGAGGTTTACTAGTTAAAGCAGCCACACTCCCAGCTTCTGCTCTTCGGGGCCGGTGGGCTTGCATGGGCCCGTTCCCTGGACCCGGCTGGAGCTCCCACGAGGAACTCATCAACAGAACTTTTCATTGTGGTGGATCCAGATCGTTCCTAAGGAGAAGTCACCCACACATGCGTTTGGGGGAAGGGAGTCATTTAGAGCAGCTTCGTTGTGCCAGATCCCAGGGAGTCCCAGCCCCATCATCAGTAGAGAGCGCCTGGGAAGGCACATGGGCATTTCTTTAGATTGTCAGCTGAATCCAGGGCGGTCGGCAAAGCCACGCCCTGGAAACACATTCTGCCAAAAGGCAGAAGTGTTATCAGCTTGACCTTCATTTCAGCCCAGGTCAGGGGGTGGGTTTTATTATGTAAATCCAGCCAAGCACCAGGAACGAATAGGAAAGCTTCCTGGTATTTGGGGGTATAAAATAAACGCGCTGCATCGGCTCTGGGTCACTGTCTCTCCATCAGAAGAGGGCAGTGGTCCCACCTGGCCCCAGATTTTTTCTTCTATCTCTGTGTCTTGTCTTTTTCTTTCATTTTTTTTCAATCCCCAGCTGCCCCTACTCAGGAACTGGACCACTCTCTAGCCGTGCTGGATGCGGAAAAGAGAGAAATATTTATAATCATCCACTCTAGTTAAGGGGTCAAGGCTGAACCCCTGAATGAGTGGGCACCATGGGCCTGTGCATAAGTATAGGCTAGAGATGGTCATAGGAAAAAGTCAGCCAGGGCTTGGGAAGTCCTCTCAGGTTGGGCAGGGCTAGACCAGGCCTCAAATAATGAGGGATGAGGGTCAGGACATTCAGGGACAGGCATTCCAGCAACAAACCTGGAGTCCTGCTTTCTATGAGCCGGACATGGGACTAGGTGCTGAGGATGCAAGTGAGGGAGAAAGATAGTGCCTCTTAAGGACTGAGTTGGGTCCCCCCAAATTCATATGTTAAAGCCCTGACCCCTAGTACCTCAGAATGTGCCTCTGTTTGGAGATAGGGCCTTTGGCGGTGATTGCTTTGGGGTGGGGCCTAAACCCATCTGACCGGTGTCCTCATAAGGAAGAGGAAAGCTGGACACACAAGGAGACACCAGAGATGCATGTGCAGCACAGAGGAACAGCCATGCGAGGCCACAGCTAGGAGGCCATCTGCAAGCCAAGGACAAAGGCTTTTCAAGCCCCCAAAGAGTGAAATTGGGCAGAGGGAGCACAGTGAGGCCCAAAGACCAGCTCCGAGGGGCAGAGAGCATGGCGAGGCTGACCCGAGCCCACTGTGGAGTGGTGGGAGTGAGGCTGACAGCCGGGAACTCAGACTGCGGAGCTCCTTGTACTGGGAAGAACTCGTGCTCCATCTCCAAGGCAATGCAGAGCTATTTTCAGTTTCTAAGTGGAGGAACAGCACAGGGGAGCAGTGTGTTGGGGAGGTTTTACTTGCAAGTGTGTGCTAAGAGGTTGCAGGCTGCAAGGCACAGAGGGGTGGGGATGGGGAGGAGGGCAGAACCGCGGTGGGGTGGGCATTGTCAGTGCAAATGGAGGGTAGAGCCTGCACACAGAAAGCATTTTGAAGAAGTGACAGGTCTTGGTGATGGACAGGAAACTCTTTTTCAATTTTCTTATCCCTGTAGAAGTCCATCAGTGATGCTGCTGACTTACAGGAAAGCCCTTTGTAGACCCATCTCCAAGGTCAACTGGTTGCCATGGTACCCAGCTTTGTGCCAGGGGCATAAAGACCAAATGGAAAGTTCACCTCACACCTTCGTTCTTCATCCCCGCATTATGCACTAAGGAGACCCACAAAGCTTCTCGAATCCACGAAACAGGTATCCTCAGAATGGTGGCAGGAAAGCATTGGGTTATGGCTTTGAGCCTCAGTAAGAAAGTAAGACCTGGAAAAACAGTGTTGCCAGTGATTTCTCTCTGAGGGTCTTCCAACTTTTTGCTGTGTTTTCAGCTGTTTGCAGGCAGGGCGGGAGGGAAGAGAGTGCCATTAAAAGAAATGCCTGAAGTAACTGAACTTCCCATACCTCCCCCAGAAGGGACATTCATGGTAGCTGCTTAGATCTGCTGGGAAGGAAACGAAAATATGGAAAACACTGGGGCTAATGTGCCAGAGCGCCTGCTGATAGCCAAAGCTCGTTGACTTGCAGAAACAACGGGACAGAGAAAGCTGTGAGTAAGGAGAGCCTGGGCGGTCGAGGCTGATGGAGCCTTTCACCCGCTTGAAGGAGAGGGGACACCAAGACCCTGGTCAGGAAACCATGGTTCCATGAGCCAAACTTCACCACTGCAGACAGCTGCCAAGGCCAGAGCTCACTGTGAGACACACAGGAGAATGTCAGCCTCGTTTGCCATCCATCAGCAGTCGATGGTTAACGTGGAGATCAAATTAGAGGCACTGCTCTCTGAGAAACCCAGATATGAAGCACTAGGTAAAAGCTAATATAAGCACATGAGAACATAAAACACACCTGTGAATCCAGCAAAAAAAAAAATCTTGGCATGGCAGCTGACGCTCAATGCGTTCTCAGAGGCTGGGGGGGCAATATTTTTAAAGAGCAAGCTATTCAGTAAACTATTTTGTGCATGGTTACAGTCTATTATTTTATTATTTTTTTAAATCTCTTTTAGAACTATATGGCTTCAAGTTGCTCCATGTTGGCCTGGCCAGAAAAGCTGGCAAGTTGTTATTGTGATCCAAGTGTGGTCTGAGGATCAGCTGCATTAACGCCCCTCTGGAGCCTGATACAATCTGAGAATCTCAGACCCCAACCCTGAGCTACTGAATGAGAATCTGCCTGAGAACAGGATCCCTGGAAGCTTTATGCACATTAAAATTTTAAAAGCACTGCTTCAGAGCAAGTTAGGCAAAAAGAGCTGAGAGGGTTGGGTAGCTGAGCACTGACTGGCTGGCTTTAAGCTAGGAGTAATGTTACAGCCAGTGCTTACTTCCACTCACTGGGCAGCGGAACTAACCACAGCCCCCGGGCCACAGCGAGCTAGCGTATGTGGTCATGGAGAGGCCGAGGACCAGGCCGGCTTCAGCTCCAGGACTCAAAGACCAAGAGGTGCCTCCCCGTCTACGTGCTCATATGCATAGAAGGCCAAGGCCCATACGGATATAGGGGTTGATCATGTACAAGAAGCCTAAGCAATGTAAAAGGGAAAGAATATTTATTTTTCCAATTAACAAAGGGCCATGGCACCTTCTAAAAATTGCGATTGGTAGTATATACCACCTAAGTGATTTTCCTTTTGCTTACTTTTCCAAAGAGGCTGCACCAGGACTACCCGAGAATGACTGCTTTCAGCCTGGTTGCGCAGCAACTCCTCATGGTACCTACAGCCCCAACCCCTAAGATCAGTGAGATGAACCGAACCAAGAAAGGCATTTTGTTCACTCAAAGCTGTGCTGGAATCTTGGCTGTTCTGGTTACCAGGTGACCATAGGCAATGAAATGGGGATAGTGAACTACAGGATGCTGAGTGTTAGCTATAATTAATTTCTCATTATTGAGTGGAAGCGTAGCAGCCTGGCCTGCCTAATAACAGCACCACTATGATCTGTATGTTGCAGTTGAGAAGATTAAGGTGTTGAGAGTCACGGCTCAATGTCCTCCTAGAAAGTGGCAGAGCCTGGACTGGTAGATGCCAGGTCTGTCTCTCAAGAGCCCAGAAGATGCTTAAACCTGATATCATCGCCTTCATGCACCGAAGATGCCCTCTCCCCCCCCCTCCCCCAGTTCCTTCTACTCTGCCCTGTAATTAATGCTCCCACACTTGAAGATGGAATTACAAGTGAACCAGATATGCCAGATTTACCAAGAGTGCTCACCGACAGTTTATGTTAGGGGAGTAATCAATGCTCATGTCATTTATCTTACTACCCTTTTGACTGCAAAAGTCATTATTGATATTTTTTAATTGTGACCTGTTTAATCTTCACTCTCCTTTGCTTCTGAGTCATTTCATTTTTCACCCCTGAAAAATCTAACTCTTCATGTCAACAAGAAAAATCTCAAAATGAAATGGTAAATCAAACATCCCATTGACTCTCAAGCTATAAAATAACTAATCTTCTCCCTCTCTCTCCCCACCCTCCCTGCTTTTTTGTGGTGTTGTTGGGTTTTCTCAGTGCAAATGAAACCAAGAGAGCTTGAGTCTCTCTCCCAGGCTGGAGAATAAATACACCCTTAGCTTGAGTGAAATAGAGAAGGTTGAAACTGAAAAATAGAATAGATTTGAATTAAAACAACTTTGCCTCAAACAAAAGCATTTAAGAGAGTTCAGCAAAGGTTAGGCATGCTGAGAATGCTGTATTTCCTGGTATCTTCTGATTCACTTTTAAGATAGTTAGTGGGAATGGGAGTATTATTTGAGCAAGGACCACATTCCTGGAGAGAAGCAGGAAAGAGAGAGCTGAGAATCCTGAGATGCAACCCCACTGACGCATTGACTTCTTTTGTACATTCCCTCTCTGGCTGGGTAACCTCTGAGTGACCTTAGGGGCAGGACTTTGATGTATGGGTTAGGTGGCACTCAAGCTCCTAACACTTTGCATGCATTACCCTTGATTATGCATCATACACTTTCCTGGGAGAGAAACTTGCTGACCCCATTTCAGGAAGGGGGAAATTGCTGTGAGCACACACACAGTGCTCATCGCTATCCAATGTGGCACATACTATTATTATTCCCATTTTTACAGATAAGGAAACTGAGGTCTATCTAGAAAGGTTTACTTTTCCACTATCATTCAATAAATATTGGAGCTGGAATTAAGTCCAAATCTTTCTAACTACAGACCCTGAGCTACAACAAGAGGTAACATTTCTGCCATATCCCACTTCCTTGTTTTACATTCCACCATTGCATGAGAGCAGAGAGAAACAAAAATAGTCACAACAAAAATGTCCTGTTTGTTCCCAATAACCACTAGGCTCCTTTTTTACCCCCTAGCTGCCCACGCAGCCAAGCAGGTGTCACCAGAAGAAATAATCAACCAATGCTGTTTTCGTTCTATCTTTTCTCAGACTGTGAACTACTTCTGAATGATCATAATTTTTTTATTTTTATATCCCTCCCAGCATTGCCACATTGTAAGACAGAAAAATTGGCAATTGTTGAGTACTTAGTGAGGAGTATATCAGCACACGGACTGCCATTTGAACACCCCCCCCTCTCCCCCCTCACCCCCCCCCCACACACACACACATACACACACCTCATCAGACATCACTGATCAGTTGTGGTACTCTTCCCTAGTAAGGCTGAAAAGAGCCTCAGGATCCTTCTTAACACAATGTTTCCGACAATTACTAGCAATCAATCAGAGCTGACACACTGGGTGAGACCTATTTGCTTTTCTCCGTCTAAATACTTGGCTGAGTGCTTTCCCATGGTCCTTGTTTCGTGGGCATTCACTCCCCAAGTTTCAGTTTCGAGGCTGCAGAGAGAAAGGAGGTCATCATTACACGAAAGTATTCACCAAAGGAACTGACCACCTTTCCTTTTCCATACCTCTTGCCTTTTTCAGCCACCACTTCCCTTTCTACACGAGGCAGTTCCCCTGAGCTAAAAACGTTATGCTCTTTGTCAACTGTTTTCGCAGTGTACATGCAAAAATGCTAAGAGATGGCAAAAGTTTTTGTGAAGTGGATGAAAGTGTTATCGGCAAACCGCTCCAATCAGACACGTGAAGCCATTAATAAATGAGCATCTGGGAAAGCTACAGCCGCTAACAAATGAAGAGAAAAATCCAAGGTGATGACATGATAGGTGCTTCAAAAGAGATCATTTGAATATCAAAGAATTGAGCTGAAGCTTTTGGGAAAACTGACAAAGCCTTGGAATATTTGTGCAAAAATAAAAATTTAAAAATGGCCTTGTTTATACACATACTGTGAAAACCAAATACAGAGTGCAGGCTTGTACCAACTCCCTGCACAAGTTCGTCAAAAAAACAATGGCACCCAGAAAAATAATCATCAACAAAAAAATAATAATAACCAACACTCCACTAGTCAATGTTGAATTCTTTATAAGGTTAGTTGTAGGTAATTCTGTTCAAAATCAAACTCCATCGCATCACTCATATTAAATTTGGAATTTAATAATATGGAGTGTGGAATTAACTGGGGGAATTTTTTATGTTGGTTTAAGGAGAAAAACTCTTCATCCAAACCTTTTTATACATGAACTAAAGGTCACAGAGAGAGGCAGTGATCTGCTGAGGTCACACAGCAAACTACAGACAAGACATAGTCCAGAGACTCTGAGGATCAGTCAGTTTAACTGTCATGTCTCTCATTCATGTCTCTGAGCTGAATGTCAGACCCACATCTCCTAGAGCACTAAATTCCTTACTTCCCCAGGGATGATAATGGGAGTGGTGAGACTAGGTCTGATTCATTTTGTATAGAATTACCTGCAAGTAAGACTTCATTAAGAACTCAAAGAAAGGCGCAGGTCCTAGCTCCTGCCTCACCACATTTTTAAGGTGTTTCTGGATGCTTTCTTCCAAAATGGGTGGGGCAAGGAAGTTAAACTTAAAGAGAATCTTCTAGGTGAGGGCTTCTGGGCAGAATTGCTGATTGGTTAAGACCCTGGGCATCAAGTCAGACAGAATAGAGCAGGCGTCCTCAAACTACGGCCCGCGGGCCACATACGGGTGTTTTTGCCGTTTTGTTTTTTTTACTTCAAAATAAGATATGTGCAGTGTGCATAGGAATTTGTTCATAGGTTTTTTTTTAAACTATAGTCCGGCCCTCCAACGGTCTGAGGGACAGTGAACTGGTCCCCTGTTTAAAAAGTTTGAGGACCCCTGGAATAGAGTGTGGCTCAACAACTTACTAGCTGTGTGACCCTGGGCAGGTGAACTAACTAACCTCTCTGAGCCTCAGTGACCTCATCTGTACAGTGGAGATGATAATATCCATCCCACAGTGTGCTTGTGAAGTTTAAGTCAGGGAATGTGTGCAAAGTACCCAGAGTAAGATTTGGTCAAGGATAAGACTTCTTTCCATCCCACCTCTTCAGGGTCTCATTCCTCCAAGCCTTGGTCCAGACCTTTAGGGATGGCTCCTCCTCCCCTATAGTAATGCTGCCAACTGGAGGCAGAAACTGTGATGCTGAAGGTAAGAGGCAAGAGGCAGAAAGAGCCTTGCTGGGCTCGAACTAACCCCAATGCCTAGGAGCCCTCGTGACAGTCTGTTAATGGAGCAGGATGCTTTCCCTAAGCTCTGCTACCATCCAGGCTGCTGAGTAGAACCTCTCAAAAGTCTCAGGCCCCAAATCCCATTTCCAAATAAGCTCTGCTCTGAAGCCAGCTCCCATGAATCCTGTCAGCATCACCTGAGGAGGAGGCTGAGGTTGGGCTGCAAGGCCAGATGGTCACATGCTTGCCCCCAAGACCAGGGAACAAGACACCTGGGTGAAGCCACATTCCTAGACTGCTGTTCACAGTCACATGCATGCACTCAGCCAAGAGAGGAGGAAGGTGACAGGAGGGGGCCGAGAGTGCCCGCTGTTCTCTGTCATCAGTGACGGGGAGGGGAGACTTGCTTTTCATTATCTACTCATTTGTACTAGGGACCTGCATATAATGGTCTTAAAAATTATTGATGACACCAACCTATAGCATTTAATTGGGACACTGGTGTCGAGAGACCTTGTCTACTTGATTTTGTTACCATCTAGTAAAATCATTGTCACCATCTATGTTACATCATTATATGTAACAGTGGTTTTCAAAGTGTGATCCAGGGAGTCCCTAGAGTGGGAAGAGGGAGGGGGGGAGGTGGTCATGACATCAGAACTATTTTCCTAAGAATACTAAGATATCACTGTTCTTTTCCCTCTTAATATCTCACTAGTGTACAAGTGGCGTTTTCCAGAGTCTGCACGATGCTCTGACATCATCAATGCTCTAATGGATGATGGAATGTCTGTGTTTTCAAAATTTCTAGCTTCTGTTATCATGGTAAATATTAATAAAGTGAAGCCATATAAACTAAAGCTCTTTGGGATCAGCAATAATTTTTAAGATCATTATATGCAGGTCCTGAGTGCAAATGAGTAGATAATGAAAAGCCATGGTCCTCTCCCCTGAGGCAGGCACATCACAACCTTCCTCTGATTTTCTCCTGAAGTGGTCAAAGCACATACCCATGTGTATGTGTCCCTGTGATTGCCACACTCATAGCATGGGCCTGTACACCTGCTTTCACCTGTCTCCCAAGTCACCCTGGCAATGGCTTCCTATCACTGCAGGTCTGAACCACAGTCTACTCAACCTGAGCCCTATTGAAGAATGCCTGGTTGTCCCTTCCATCTTGTGCAGCTTACAAACAATGTTGTGATGACTATGTCTGCGTAAATGTCATTTCACATGTACGGCAGAATATATATATTCTGCACACTATTCCATCATGGGAAGGTACATCATTTATTTAGCCAACTTGCTATTGAAAATCGTTGAGGTGATTTTCAACTTTTTGTATGAAAATTCCTGTACATAAATTTGTTAGAATAATTCCTTGCAAAGAGATTGCTAGGTCAAAAAATTGTATTTGAATTTTAAATTTTGGTCAATATTGTCAATTTTTCCTCCAAAGAGTTTGCAACAACCACCATGACTCCCTAACTCATTTTCCCTGCAGCCTCGCCTAAGCTGTTTGGTGTAAAAGCTCTTTGATCTTTGACAGTCTAATAGGTGAAAATTGTTTCACTTAGCATTTATTTAATTATTCATGTGGTTGGCCATTTACCTTTATATTTATAAATCATTTGTATTTCTTTTGTCTGCCTCTAAATGTCCTTTGCCCATTTTTCTACTGAGTTGTAGGTCCTTTTCTTATTGTTGTAAAACTTTAAAAATACATTCAGTAAACCAGCTCTTTGCCTTCTCTCTATATATATAATCTCAAATATTTTCCTAAATTTTTATTTTTATTTTGAATTCCTTTATAGTACATCATTCTTTGCTCTGCAGATATTTAAATTTTTTTTGGAACTCAAACTTACTAGTCTTTTCTTTTATGGCTTCTAGCTTCTGTGTCCTACACAGACTATTTATTGATTAATCTATCTTTTCCCTACTGATAGGAAACAAGCTTTGATAGGAGCTGCCACAGATCCAAAGCAGCATCCACGTGAGGGCCTAGAACTTGAGGAGCAGCACACATGGCAGCCATGGGCATGGCTCTGGACAGGAAGCACCTTCCTCCACGGAGTGTCTGGTAATTAGCGCTCCGCTTCTGAAGGAGCAGCATCTCTGGGGTGCCCCACGCCCTCCTCTCTGGGGCTTTACACCAGCAACCTAAGGTGGCTCCAGGTACTATTTGTCAGCTACAAATAAGATTCTTAATGAAAACATCACTTCAAAAATGAACAGAGTGCCTCCTCAAACTATTCCAAAAAATTCAACAGGAGGGAAGACTTCCAAGTTCTTTTTACAAAGTCAGCATTATCCTAATTCCAAAACCAGTTAAAGACACTACAAAGAAAGAAAATTATAGGCCAATATCCCTGATGAACACAGATGCTAAAATCCTCAACAAATATTAGTAAATTGAATCCAGCAATACATTAAAAAGGTCATACACCATAACCAAGTGGGATTTATTCCAGGGATGCAAGACTGGTACAATATTCACAAATCAATAAACATGATACATCTCATAAACAAAATGGACAAAGTTCACATGAATATATCAATAGATATAGAAAAGGCATTAGACAAAATCCAACACCCATTTTTTATAAAACCTCTCAGCAAAGTGGTAATAGAGGGATCATACCTCAACATAATAAAGGTCATATATGACAAACTCACAGCCAACATCATACTCGATGGGCAAAAACAAAAAAATGTTTTCCTTAAGATCAGGAACAAGACAAGGATGTTCATTTTCACCACTCTTATTTAACACAATACTGGAAGTCCTAGCCATAGCAATCAAAAAAGAAGAAATAAAAGGTATCCAAATTGGAAAGGAGTAAGTAAAACTACCATTATTCATAGATGACATGATATTATACATAGACAACCCTAAAGACTCCACCAAAAAACTGCTAGATTTAATAAATGAATTTGGGAGTATAGCAGGATACAAAATTAACATCCAGAAATTGATGGCACTTTTATACCCCATTAATGAACTCTCAGAAAGAGAAACTAAAAAAATATATAAATAAATAAAATAAATTCCATTTACCATTACAAAAAAAATAAAATAAAATACCTGGGAATAAACTTAACCAAGGAGATAAGAGATTTGTATTCAGAAAACTATAGGACATTGAAAAGGGAAATAGAGGAAGATACAAAGAAGTGGAAGCATATACCATTTTCATGGAGTGGTAGAATTAACATCATTATAATGTCCATACCACCTAAAGCAATCTACAGATTCAACAAAATCCCTATTAAAATACCGACAGCATGTTTCACAGGTCTAGAACAACTATTCCAAAAATTTAAATGGAACCAAAAAAGACCCTGAGTAGCCTCAATAATCTTGAGAAAGAAGAACAAAACTGGAAGGATCACAATACCGGATATAAAGTTATACTACAAAGCCACTGGTACTCAACACAGCCTGGCACTGGCACAAGAACATATAGATCAATGGAACAGAATAGAGACCCCAGAAATCGACCCACACCATTATTGCCAATTAATATTTGACAAAGGAGGCAAGAGCATACAATGGAGTAAACACGACCAATTTACACCATACACAAGAATAAACTCAAAATGAATAAAAGACTTAAATGTAAGTCATGAAACCATAAAAAGCCTAGAAGAAAATATAGGCAGTGTAATTTTAGACATCTCATGTAGCAGTATTTTCACCAATTTATCTCCTAGCAAGAGAAACAAAGAAAAAACAACAAATGGGACAACATGAAACTAAAAAGCTTCTGCATAGCAAAAGAAACCACCAACAAAATGAAAAGGGAACCCACTGTATGGGAGAACATATTCATCAATAATACATCTGATAAGGAGTTAATTTCTAAAATATACAAAGAACTCATACAACTCAACACCAGGAAGACAAACAATCCAATGAAAACATGGGCAAAGGACCTGAATAGACACTTCTCCAAAGAGGACATACAGATGGCCAATAGATATGTAAAAAAATGCTCAACATCACTAATCATCAGAGAGATGAAAATTAAAACTACAATGAGGTATCACCTCAAATCTGCCATAATGGCTACCATCAATAAATTAACAAACAACAAGTGCTGGCGAGGATGTGGAGAAAAGGGAATCTTAGTGTACTGCTGGTAGGAATACAGACTGGTGCAGCCACTGTGGAAAACAGTGTGGAGTTTTCTTAAAAATAGAACTGCCAGTTGATCCAGCAACCTCACTTCTGGAAATATATCCTAAGAATCCTGAAACACCAATCAGAAAGAATATATACACCCCCTATGTTCATGGCTGTAACCAAGATCTGGAAACAGCCCAAGTGCCCAACAGTAGATGAGTGGATAAAAAAAGCTGTGGTACATCCGAAACCGGTTTGGCTCAGTGGATAGAGCATCAGCCTGCGGACTCAAGGGTCCCAGGTTTGATTCCGGTCAAGGGCATGTGCCTTGGTTGCGGGCACATCCCCAGTAGGGGGTGTGCAAGAGGCAACTGATCGATGTTTCTAACTCTCTATCCCTCTCTCTTCCTCACTGTAAAAAAATCAATAAAATATATTTTTAAAAAAAGCTGTGGTACATTTATATCATGGAATACTACACAGCTGTAAATAATAAATAAATAAATAAATAATTTTTTAAAAAGGAGTTCTCTCCCTTTTAGATAGCATGGATGACCCTAGAGATTATTAAGCGAAATAAGCCAGTCAGAGAAAGACAAATATCACATGATCTGATTTATATGTGGAATCTAATGAACAAAATAAACTGACAAACAAAATAGGTCCAGAGACATGTATGCATGGAACAGAATGACAGATCTCAAAAGGGAGGGGGAGGGAGGGGACAGAAAGAAATTAACCAAAGAACATATATGCATAACCTATGAACACAGACAATTGTGTGAAGAAGGACTCGGTGGGGTGGGGACTGGGTGGAGAGGAGCAAAGGCAGGAAAAATGGGGGACATCTGTACTACTGATAACAATAAATTTAACAAAAATTAACACAGTGGCCCTGGCCAATGTGGCTCAATTTGTTGGTGCATTGTCCCATATACCGCAAGGTCTCAGGTTCAATTCCCCATCGGGGCACATACCAGGTTTCAGGTTTGATCTCCTAACAGGGTGCGTACAGAAGCAACCAATCAATGTTTCTCTCTCACATCTATGTTTCTCCCTCTCCCTCTCCCTCTCCCTCTCCCTCTCCCTCTCCCTTCCTCTCTCTCTCTAAAATCAGTAAAAACCTATCTTCAGGTGAGGATTATTCATAAAAAACAATTGACACAGTTAATAAAGTAGGAAAGGCAATAAATACAACTTTATTTACAATTTTGAAGCAAAAACTTAAAGGAAAAGGAATTTGGAGGTGTCATAAACGAAGGGCAGCCAAATCTAATATAAAATGCCCTCGGTGAGAAGCCACAGGGCTTTGACAAGTCTCCGCTCCTCTGTGCCTTCTTCTAATCTATAAAATATGGAGGTTGTGCCAGAAAAGCTGGCGTTTCCTTCAGCAGTAACACTTGAGATTCCTTGGGGCCTCTTTCCAAGGTTTTTTCTCAATTCCCATCGCATTCTTGGTGAGAGTCTCAGGAAACTACGGTTGTTCTCGGTGGGGTCCCGTGACTGCTTTGCCCAGGAAGCCTCAGATCATGACTCTGGAATGAAGCCCCTCCTTGGGTAGCCATTCTTTTCAAAACCCTTTTCAAAAATGTCTCGTGAAACTAGCCGTCTCCCACCTTCTTGGGTCTTCCCCATTGAAAGAAACAGTAAGCTTGGGGAGCCACCCCAACTTTCACAAACTCCAGCCAAAATGCTAGAACTGAGAGACAGCAATATGTGGTCCCTGGAGAACATTTGACCCTTAAAGAAAGGAAATGCTGAATCATCTCTAGATAGTGAAGAGGGGCCACTTCTGGGAAAGCTTCGATGCAGGCTGTGTGACCAGCCAAAGGCACAGGCAGAATGGGCAAAAGGCACAGAATACAGGTTACAGTTGTTTCTACCCTGAAGCAACCAAATCAGGAAGTTCTCAAGGAAGTTATTTCAAAAGCAGTGTTGGGAATTTGGAGCATGGGGAAAAAATATTGCCCCCCCTTTTTTTTTTTAATAATTAGAATTATTTCACACAAGGCCGGCCTGAAATTAGAAGCCAAGAGCCCTTCTTGAACAACTCTAGCTAGGAGTTCAGTTCTCCAGTGGGCTGCACAGACACGGATGAGATTGCAGAGGGGGAGTGGAGAGCACTGAATACCCTGAATTCCGCTGTATTTGAGTTTCAGAGTAAGTGAAGGTTCTCTTTAGACATAGTCATTAGGACTTTACATTTGTAGATAGGATAGAGAAGTGAAAGGGAAAACATGCAAAGAACTGAGCCTTTGTGGCAAAGGAGGAAATTTCCCTCCACCCTTCTAGGCTCTTCCAGCTGGTCTAATTATTAAATCGACATGAGACAGATTAACGAGAGAAAATAACCAAAGTTAATTATATACAAATATGTGAGAACCCCACATACATGAGAGAGTGGGAGACAGAAAGGGAAAATTAAATACATATGGCACCTTGAGCCACGGAATGAGGTAAGAAAGAATCGTGGGGCTTCAGAGGGGAGGAAGGTCATTCAAAGGACGGTAAGAAGAGCACATGTTCAGTAATTAGAAGCTTGCCCTACCCTATAGCTAAGTCATAAAAAGTTATTTCTGGTGGTAATTCTTATTATGAGCAAGGCCCCAATTTAGATTCTTTAAGGGAGAGGTAAGCGTTTCTCCTAAGCCCGCAGGGTCTCCATTGCCTTCTGAGGCCTATTCTGAACATTTCACCTTCAGTGTCTAGAGGCCTTGGTAGTTACAACACGGTGGCATATTCTGGTTGTCCAAGAAGTTGCTGGATTCCACGTCTGTGGATATAAAGTTCAGCACTCAAAGACCCAATTGCTATTCATTCATATTACACAGAATAAGGCCTGAGGGGACTCATGTTAAATGCCAGCAGTGGAGAAGGATGGGCTGAGGGGAAAAGGTGAAAGGAAACATTGATTTCTTACTTATCTGCTTCCATGTGCTTTATTTTGTGTAACAGATACTTATTCCCTTTAAATGTTTTCAAACCATTTTTAAAAGTCCTCATTGAGCCCCAGCCAGTTTGGCTCAGTGGATAGAGCTTCGGCCTGTGGCTAAAGTGTCCCGGGTTCGATTCCAGTCAAGGGCACATACCTCTGTTGCAGGCTCCTCCCCAGCTGGGGCCCTGGTCAGGCTCGTGCAGGGAGGCAACCAATTGATGTGTTTCTCTCACATCGATATTACTCTCTGTCTTTCCCTCTCTCTTCCACTCTCTCTAAAAATCAATGGAAAAATATCCTCGGTTGAGGATTGAAAAAATAATAATAAAGTCCTCATTGAGTCATTCAACTGCATGAAAGAAACAAGTGCCATGACAATGCTTTGGGGAACCGGGTTTGGCCAGAATCAGTTGTCTTCAATTATCTAACCAGAGCTTCTGCTGTCTGCCGAAGCCACCCCTGAGCATTTATGTCACCTGTTCTTCCCCCGACTTCTGCAGAGATGATTTGCAAATAAAGTTCCTTTGCTGACCTGCCCTTGGGATTGAGGTACGAGTGGGAGGCCAGAAGGGCAGTGTGGAAAGAGGTCCTGGTGGGCTGGGCAGGGAGCCCAGGGTTGAGAGAGCCAAGGCCGGCCAATGAGGTCAGAGACACCACACCTTTGCTGAGACTCTCCACCTCTGTCTTCTCCTAGATCCTAGAAAGTAAAGCACTTTCAAGGCTGAAACCCCGCCTGCAGAACAAGGCAGGTCCTGAGCAGCCATGGAAGCTGGCTCCAGGTGAGTGAGAACCCATTGGGCTGAGAGGGGTGCCAGGAAGAGAGTGGGGATCAGTTGGGAGGGATTCCCCTGCCAGGAGGCCAGAGAAGCTCAACGGTGCAGCAGATTTCTTGCTAAGAGAAGGTCTAGACAGCAGTATTCCCAGGGATCCTGCTGCCCAGCTAACGGGTGTTGTTGGATTTTGTTGTTGTTCCTTAAGTCTCCTTCAAAATTCTGGGTTAAAATGTGCCCTCTATGTAATTTTTTACCTGCTGGGGAAGAAGGGTAGAGAGGAGTAGAATTTATGTGGGGTAAATCCCATATACTTAATGTGTGCCTTTCTCTCCTATCCCAAATAAAAGCTATATCACCTTTGGATGTTTCCAGCATGTATATTTTGCATGTACAAATACACAGAATTATCCTCTGGGTTAGACTTTCCTATGTTTCTACTTCCCCAAGAACCCTACTTCTTGTCTAAGTTCATCTCTGATCCCTTCCGACTGCTTTCACTACCTTCAGCCTCAAATCCCGTACCCAAAGACTGAGTCTGGGTCTTTAGATAGCTCTGTAACTCGATACCAAATCCTCAATATTGTTCTAAAATTTGAATTGGAAGTTACAACCTTTCAACTTCAACAGTCTGTTCTGAAACAGACTCTGGAGCAGGAGGCACGGGACGGTTGATTTCATCAGCATCATCAGATTGATGGCATTGACCATCCTTTTTCATGAGTTTGAGTGATCATGGGAGTCCTTCCATGGAACATCTACCTTTGTCTGCTTCTTACAGGCAAAAGACAAAAATTGAACTGTTTCATGTCTGGCATCACCCCCAGAAACTTAATGGGGCTAGGGGATGCTAAGGACCCGTGCCCTGACCAGGCAGACTCCCAGGGGAGGGATGCTGGAAGGGGTTTCACTTTGGTGAAAGGCCTAATTGTTGCTGCTCAGACCTGTCCCATTCTGCCAAGTTCCTGTCCCACATCTGCTGTGTCTCTCCCTCCATACTCCATATAAGCAGCAACTTAAACATAAGTGGATTCGAAAAGTAAATCCAAAACATTGGAATCAGCCAGTTCTTCAATCCCCAACCCAGCATCACTATAGTGTCTTATAGGTGATAAAGAAAGATATTGGGGGGGGGGGGGTCTCCATTTGCATCTCTCTCATGAAAGCTGGGCTGATTGAAAAATAAAAGTAACAAGCTGGTAGAAACCTTGGATCTGTGCTTTAAAGCTGAAGAAATATGCCTTTTGAATAAACTGCAAAATAAAAGACAAGGGGAAAATAGAAGGGGACTTTTGTACAGATTCTTTCTTATCATTTCATGACATGGTTTTCACATCAGATATTCAACAGCCCATCAATCTGATGATGTTACAATTAGTCCCACTTCCAAACCTGATTAGCCACTCTGGTCTTGTTTCTTACAAATATTAATTTTAGATTTTTCTCAATTAGGGTTAAATGTCAACTAAATTGTAATACATGAAAAGTGTTATTAATGTTATCATAATAACAACTTATGTTCCCTCCACATTAAAGCATGTAACACATTTGCCTAAAACCCTTTTGAAACCCTTTTCTTCCCAATTTCAAAAGGGAAGCAAAAGATCCTGGAACTGAATATGAATGAAACAGTTTGTCAAGAGCTTTGCAAATGTTGTCCTAATTCATGCAAAATCAAATTTATCTCCATTAGGTTAAGTTTAACTGGTTCAGATCCACAAGGTTGCCAAAGATGGGGTGTTAAACTCCTTTAAGAAATAATTTTGGAAATACCCATTGAATTTTCACACTCATCTATTTGGACAGTCAAAGGCCCTTTATGAATTAGCAATGAGATTGGACAGAACTGGTTTTCCTTGGGCAGTGGTCGGCAAACGCATTAGTCAACAGAGCCAAATATCAACAGTACAATGACTGAAATTTCTTTTGAGAGCCAAATTTTTTAAACTTAAACTATATAGGTAGGTACATTGTTATTAACTTAATTAGGGTACTCTTTCAATCGCACTGTACGTGCGTGCTCGCACGTGGTATTTTGTGGAAGAGCCACACTCAAGGGGCCAAAGAGCCACATGTGGCTCTCAAGCCGCGGTTTGCCGACCACTGTCCTTGGGGATTACGTAAGATATTTTATTTTTAATCAGAAGCCTAAAAAGTGTGATAAAGATCTATGCCTTAAATTAATTCTGCATAAGACCTCAGGAAAAAGTTCTTATCAAAGAACCAATGAGATTAAAGGGATGGGGGGCGGGGGGGACAGATTGGAGAAATCTTGGCTAAAATTCCTCCCCATGAAAATCTGGTATCTTACGTAAAGAAGAGAAATGGGATACACACACTTCCACATGATCAGCCACGGACAAGAGGAAGTCCCCAGTCACTGGCCCTGAAGCTCACCTTACATTTCTGTTCTGAACCAGTTCTAGGAATTAAATTCAAAGGCGAAGTGTAGGATTTTATCTGATGGAAAAATGAATTGGAAACATCTTCAATTTTGGAAAAGTATATAAAAAAATTAAAACTAGGCTGTATCCAACAACTCAATAACCTAGATATATAATAACTGCTAATATTTCAGGTGTTTCTGGACAATATTTTTAAGAAAGAGAGCTGGGTCCGCGTGTGTGTGTGTGTGTGTGTGGGGGGGTGATCTTGTTTTAAACACAATTGGAATTTACCCTAACCAGTTTGGCTCAGTGGATAGAGCATCGGCCTTTGAACTGAAGGGTCCCAGGTTTGATTCCGGTCAAGGGCATGTACCTTGATTGCAGGCACATCCCCAGTAGGGGGTGTGCAGGAGGAAGCTGATCGATGTTTCTCTCCCATTGATGTTTCTAACTCTCTATCCCTCTCCCTTCCTCTCTGTAAAAAATCAATAAAATATATTTTAAAAAAACAAACACAATTGGAATTCTATCACATAAATTTTATCCTGGGTTGGTACTGGGTGGCAGAGCACCCTGAGAGAGGTATTCCTGAGGGTGAGGAGCGACCTGGAATAGCATCTCCCTTATAAAAATAGGGCCAGAGGAGCAGCTCCAGGCAGGGAAAGCCAGCAGCATCAATGAGCCTCAATTCGCCCTCTGTTCCCTTGCCTCCACCATGGCCCAACACTCCACTCCTTATTACTCGGATAAGCTGAAACAGGGCGGGACTTTGGGAAGACTTTTACTGAACGTTAGAGACAGTAAAAGGGAAATAAACACAGAACCAGAAGTACAGACAGGCTGGCTTCGGAGGAACTGGCCCCATCTGCCCATAGCTGGCTCCTTCCCAGGGCTTGCTTAGTCTGGTTTATTCTCAATGGTGATTCATGGTCAGCCTCAGTCAGACCTCTGCATTTGCTGTGTCTTCTCACCTTCCCAGTTGGAAGCCGACCCATGAGCATCCTCAGCTCAGTCCTGGCAGACCCCACCTGGCCTTTCAGCCTCCAGATTTCCACTCCCTGCACTCTCCTCACTTCCCTGCTCCAGGCTCAGGCTGCCCTGGGCAAAATTGCTCCCCTTCAGTGACCTCTCTTGGTTCTGCCCCCAGTCCTCATCCAAAGCACAGGATAGAGTCTAAAACTGGTTCACAGTGAAGTGGAAAAGATTGGCAGCTTCCAGTTAAAACTCTCTCCTGAACACCACGGAGAGAATCTGGAAGTTCCACGCAAAGCTTAGAACACTCCTGCCCACCAAGCCACGGCCCCTCACCTGCTGCACCATCACCTCCAATGTGTCTGCCACACTAGGATGCCTGCAGAGTAGCCATTTTCTGATTTGCACAAAGGTGCCTGCAGGGAGGGATGGCCCTTTCTTTATGGATTGTCTTTTAGGAATGGAAGAGCTTTATAGGGATTAGAAAAAGATGCCCTCCTGGGTACACACAACTCCCCTGGCAAAGATTTCCTCCTTCTTCCTGTTGAAAAACTTGTCCTCAGCCTCAGGCCCTTATGCAGGGCATGAAGAACAATTGAGGCTTTGGGGGGTCAGCTAGCTTCCCTGGTGCCTCTGACACCACCAGGTGTCACCACGTACAGAAGACCTTGCTCTGAGCATTCCTGGACCAATACCATGGATTACCTTTGGTAATCTTCACTGTTACAAAACCTCGACCACAGAAGGTAAGCGCTTTTTTTTCCAGTTGTTTTTAGTCCTTTCCTTAAAGCAAGATTACTTTTATTTCTTCTCCTTCTCACAGTATTGGCAGAAAATACTTCTCTGGGTTGCCTCTTATCTGAAGTCTTTTATGTTCTCACTATTCCCTTTCATTCTTTTCTTCCTAGAAACTTCTTATCTCTTGCCATCCCCCAATGCCCCTCCAAGGGAAGAGAGCCAGCTCTCACCTTCAAGCATTTATCAAAAATCTCTGAATCATGATGAAGGCCTGGGGCTCCAGCTACCTAGAAGAGGTCAATGGGGGGGGGGGGGGGAGGTTGCGGGGAGGGGACATATGTAAAAATCTCTGAGTTACATGGATGTATCTCCTTGGGAAGGGAGGTGCCTTGGGAGGGGGCTGGCTTTTCCCTAGGCAAAGGTCCTAAGGATGGCCAACCTAGAGTAACAGGGTTTGTGGGGAAAGAGCCTAGAGGACTTAAAAAGTTCTTCCAGACAGTTCTCCCCATTGTTGCCATACATATCAGAAATAATTCCTTCAGCACTGATATATAAAAGACTGTCAAAATGCTATTTTGAATTATAAATGACAAAGAGCATTCTCCATAGACACAGACAACAGTATGGTGATTACCAGAGGGAAAAGAGGGTTGGGGGGAGGGGGGAGGAAAAAGAGGGGATAAATGGTGATGGAAGGAGACTTGACTTGAGGTGGTGAACAGACAATACAATATACAGAAGATATATTACAGAATTGTACACCTGAAACCTATATAATTTTATTAACCAATGTCACCCCAATAAATTCAATAAAAAAGAATTTTCATATACTTTACCAAACACACACGTTAAAAATGGCAAAGAGAGGAGAAACCAAGATGGAGGCATAGGTAAACACGTAAACTGCTGCCTCGCACAACAATTTCAAAACTACAACTAAAAGACAAAATGGACACCATCCAGAACCACAGGAAGGCTGGCTGAGTGGAAATTCTACAACTAGAAGGAAAGAGAAAAGCACACTGAGACTCAGAGGAGCTGCAGGAGGCAGAGGTACTGAGACATGCGTGGAGAGGACAGGTAACTGAGTGCGCGGCTGGCTTTTTCAAGCGCGAGGGAGACAAAAGCTCCCGACTGCACTGAACTCCAGTTCCGAGAGAGACTCTGGGGACCCAGACTCATTCGGGGAGAAACTGGACTGTCTGGCAGCGGGCGAAACTCGAGGGCGGCTCTCTCTCAGAGGTGCTTGCAGCGATTACCATGGGACACTGAGACACAGGGGCCTATTAAAGCAGGGCTGATGGGAAACCAATGCTGTATGCTCTGCCCTGAGACTCCGCCCCATCCAAGCTGAGCACAGAGGCTTTTGCAATTTTGCAGGTCTTGTCTAATAAGGGTGTCTCCAGCACAGAAGTTCTCCCAGCATAGACACAGCTGATTCTCACAGCCAATTGGCCTGGAAGTCAATTTCTCCCAGTGATACCAACAACAATCAAGGCTTAACTACAACAAGACTGTGCACACAGCCCACAAAGGGGTGCACCAAGAGTGTCCACCTCAGGTAACTGGGGAGGCTGAGCCACTGGGCCCTATAGGACACCTAGCACACAAAGCCACTCTATCAACTCAGGGAAGCAGCCAAAATGTGGAGACAAAGAAACAGGTCACAAATGAAAGAAATGGAGGAAAGCAAACAACTGGATATAGAGTTCAAAACCACGGTTCTAAGGTTTTTCATTAATTTTCTAGAAAAGGCAGATAAATTTAGTGAGACCCTCGAGGATATGAAAAAGGACCAACTAGAAATTAAGCATACACTGACCGAAATAAAAAATATTATACAGAGATCTAATAGCAGACTAGAGGATCGCAGGAATCAAGTCAAAGATTTGAAATACAAAGAAGCAAAAAAACACTCAACCGGAAAAGCAAAAAGAAAAAAGAATCCAAAAATATGCAGATAGTGTAAGAAGCCTCTGGGACAACTTCAAGCGTACCAACATCAGAATTATGGGGTTGCCAGAAGAAGAGAGAGAGCAAGATATTGAAAACCTATTTGAAGTAATAATGACCGAAAACTTCCCCCACCTGGTGAAAGAAATAGACTTACAAGTCCAGGAAGCGCACAGAACCCCAAACAAAAGGAATCCAAAGAGGACCACACCAAGACACATCATAATTAAAATGACAAGAGCAAAAGACAAAGAGAGAATATTAAAAGCAGCAAGAGAAAAACAGTTAGTTACCTACAAGGGAGCACTCATACGACTGTCAGCTGATTTCTCAACAGAAACTATGCAGGCCAGACGGGAGTGGCAAGAAATATTCAAAGTGATGAATAGCAAGAACCTACAACCAAGATTACTCTACCCAGCAAAGCTATCATTCAGAATTGAAGGGCAGATAAAGAGCTTCACAGATAAGAAAAAGCTAAAGGAGTTCATCACCACCAAACCAGTATTATATGAAATGCTGAAGGGTATTCTCTAAGAAGAGGAAGAAGAAGAAAAAGGTAAAGATAAAAATTATGAACAACAAATACATATCTATCAACAAGTGAACCTAAAAATCAAGTGAATAAAAAAATCTGATGAACAGAATAAACTGGTGAATGTAATAGAACCAGGGACATAGAAAGGGAGTGGACTGACATTTCTCAGGGGGAAAGGGGTGTGGGGGGTGCGGGAAGAGACTGGACAAAAATCGTACACCTATGGATGAGGACAGTGTGGGGGGTAAAGGCAGAGGGTGGGGTGGGAACCAGGTGGAAGGGAGCTATGGGGAAAAAAAAAGAGGAACAATTGTAATAATCTGAACAATAAAGATTTATTAAATTTTAAAAAATGGCAAAGAGCCTGGCTGGTGTTGCTCGGTGATTGAGCATCAACCTTTGAACCAGGAGGTCACAGTTCGGTTCCCAGTCAGGTCTCGATCCCCAGTGTGGGGATGAGCAGGAGGCAGCTGATCAGTGATTCTCATCATTGATATTTCTATCTCTCCCTCCCCCTTCCTCTCTGAAATCAATACAAATGCTTTTTTAATGGCAAAGAGAAGAATTGAGATCATTTAGAAATTTTTGTGATAATTTTGTGAACAATTTATTATTTATTACTACACGTCATGGTGATGGGGAGGGGTGCAGAATACACAACAAGCATGAAATTATTTTGAGCAGAAGACATTTGAGTTCCCGAAATGTCGTACCTGCCTAAAAGCACAGACTCCTCAAAGAACTTCCAAAAATTCAATTGTCATAAATCTCCTCTCAGGGAGCAACTGGAGATCAGAAGTCTCCACCACACACCTAAACAGACACGGTCTCAAAGCTATCATATCACCCATCTCTTCTCCTATGGGCTCATTTATATTTGCAGGAAGTCATTTATTTTGCTGTAAGTGCCCTTCTCTCCATCCCCTTTCCCTATCAAGATGGTATCTAAGGCCAGAGCCGGTTTGCTCAGTGGATAGAGCGTCGGCCTGCGGACTGAATGTCCTGGGTTCAATTCTGTTCAGGGCACATGCCCAGGTTGCCAGCTCGATCACCAGTAGGAGACGGCTGATCCATGATTCTCTCTCATCACTGATGTTTCTATTTCTGTCTTCTTCTCCCTTCCTCTCTGAAATCAATGTATTTTTTTAAATGATGGCATCTAAGACCCAAATTTTAACTTGTCCCTTTGAGTCACATTTTTCTGTACAGATCTCCTATACATACATTAATTTTAAGATGTGTGATTAAATTTTGTGTTTTTTTCTCTTGCTAATCTGTCTTTTGTCAATTTAATTCATAGGCATCCAAGTACTAAACCTAAAAGTTTAGAGGAAACTTTTTTTCTCCTCAACAAGAGTCTAGAATAGATTAAGGGGGGAGAAAATGCTGGATGCTTAGCTACTCTAAGATACATAATACTTTGCAAAGCATACACAAATGGAAAGGTGAAAGGTTCCTTGGTATCTTTAAAATATAAACTTTAAACAAATTATACAAATCATAACATTTTTATACTGCCCATCTAGTTATTTCTGGCATGTTAAATCTTACATAATACCTCCAATAAGCTTGACTTCTTGATTAGGAAGCAGAACGAGAGTAAAAGGAAAACATTGAGGTGTTAAGACTGAACATCGAAAATCTAGTATCTGAAACGATTGTACAGTGTACATTTGGAGAGAAGGGCACTATAACTTCTGGAGGGAGGGGTACTCTTCTTCTCTTTCTCCTCTCAGATCTTCTGACTAGCCTAAGAATTACATTAACATGATACATTAAAAGGAGAAAATAACCAAATTTAATTACGTATGTACATATGGGGGTTTGTAAGACTATGGGGCCCTAGGACAAGTTGGACAATTGAGGCTTATATGCCATCTTGAGCTAAGGAGAAGGGGTGGGTTTCCACTTCTAAGGGGAGAAAGGAAATTTACATGGAGATGAAGAAGCAAATGTCTATTAAGCCAATGTTTGCTGGGCCATCTTTAACAATGGGACAGAGAGAACTTTGATCAAATGGGCCCTCCCTGTCTATCACACCTGGTTCATATTAAAATATAGTACTATTATAATGATAGTACTTCTCGGAGCATGTCTCTATCTAAATTCTCTTAGGCAGTTATAGAGATGATCAAAAGTTCTTCTTGAGTTTTTTGTTTCTTAAAAATAAACAGTTTAAAATAATCACTATCCCCCAAAAAAGGGCATATTTTAGGATAGCAAACTCTGCTCCCCCTCACTTCACATATATATATATATATATATATATATATATATATATATATATATATATATATAAAGATATATAAATACTATTGATAATCTGCTAATATATATAATATCCTTTTTGATAATTACACTAATTTTTAAAGAATTTAAACTATTTGTTATAAAATTGCTTCTCAGCCTTTTTGCTAAGATCAAGTGTAAACTACATGTTATTAAAAATGTATAAAATATGGTTAGTGAAACTTTTAGATAGCAAGAAAATGAATGAACCAAACATTGGGATGAATCTTAACAATTTAGTAAATACTAACTGGGAAATACGTGTTCAAATTTTATATAAAACATAATATTTCACAAAGTTTAGGACAATTATAATTAGAATATATAATTCTTAGGAATTCATTTGCTGTAATAAAACTCTATTAAAAAGAAAGCAAAAGAGTGATGAATTAAGGATCAAGATTATCATGAGGGAAGAGATGGGATTGAGGAAACCAATGCTTAAATGAAAATTATTAGAAAAATTTTAGCTTTTGTTTGGGATGGTGGCTTCACAGGGACTTACTACAGTATTTAAAATGACTAAATAATCAAGGAAATAAATAAAAGAGGAAAAATGAAATTGAAAATGCTCAGAAATACATATATACGTAAAATGTATTAGATCTCCAGTCCAATATCCCAGAAGTGTCCAATGTATCAATTTCTGGTATATACTTCCATTTTTTTTCTCTTAGTATTTGAAAGCATATTCTAATTCCACATTTTAAAAGCAACAAATAGCCTGCAAACACACCTCAGGGAAAACTAGTGAGGTCATGAGTAAAGTTGCTAGTATTACCATGATTGCAAGAAGAGCCTCCTGAGTAATCTACACTATCCTATATAATAAAAGCCTAATATGCTAAGTGTCCAACCATTCATTCTACCATTCGACCAATTGCTATGATGCACACTGACACCAAGAGGCAGATGCACTGACCAGTAGGTTAGCTTGCTGCTGGGGTCTGGCTGATTGGGCCAGGCTGAGGGACCCCACCAGTGCATGAATCCATGCACTGGGCCTCTAGTATACAATAAAGTCTTTAAGAAGCAGAATAGAGTCAACCCTTAAGCAAAGGGCCTTAAAACTATTAGTAATAGAAACCCACAGCTTCCTTCTAGCTCAACCCAGACTGCTCTCCCTTCAGGGCTGTTGGAAAGACAAGTTTTGAATCCCTTGCTGTCTTCCCTAAACCCCTAAGATTAGACGATAGCAATCAGAGGGGCAGGTGAGGGCAGAAGGCTCTGAACGAAGAGCCATCCACCTCTTTACCCTCTAAAACACCTCAGACTTCTCAGGGTCCAGAATCCAGATTGGACTTTCTCTTTTTTATAAGAGAACTGGGTACAAAAACTTTGTAGGTCTAGACCCCAGATGGGAAGAATATGGTTAATTCCTATTCATAATCTCTTCCTAGGACAAAAGTCCCACTTAATCCTTTCAAATGAAGACCACAGCTCTCAGTCTCCAACCAAGCTACTGCGTTAGCTCCTCCAAAGAAAAAGTCCCCAGCCTGCTCCCCAAACAGTCCACTTCCTCAATCTCACCCTAAGTAAGTCACACATTTCACACACCAACTTGACCTGCATGGGCAGAAAGTAGAGGTGAAAGAAAATTACACTCCTTGCATTGAGAGACTTAGATATCATTGCCTAATTCAAACTGCACCATCTCCATTGGCTCTCTCTGCCAACTGGATTGATACCATTTCTTCAATGTGCAATTAGATTTAATTAATTGCCTCCCACATTTAAACTATAATCAGTAGTGTACTGGTAAATGTTTAACAACTGGCTCAATGGAGGGAAAGACATTAGCCTCTGTCTATTTCCATGGTGTAAATACTCCCTCTCTGGCCTATTTCAAGTTACTGATGTGATGTCACTGAACGGAGGGGAAATGATATGCCCAATCAGATCTCATGAGCTAGTTTGAGCAGGCTCCCTCACACCACTAACTATAACACCTTTACTATAGTTTATTATTATTTTGGTAAGTAGCTCTACAATTGACCAATATTTTACAGCCATGTCTCGTTTCTTCATTTTTTTTAAAAAAAAAAAAAGGTACAATAAGACCCACTTCTCCATATTATTGTGAGAATCCAAGTGAGAGGCACATAAAGTTTTCAATTCATGTTTGTCCTGCTTCCTCACCTCCTTCTCTTCTTCTCATATTGCACCTTCATTACTCTTTCTCACTGCAAAGGCACAGTCCTAGCAGGGACCAAAACCCATGAAAGTACCACCTGGTATCTCCTGGAGCCCAGGAGATGGAGAAGTGATCCAGTGAATGACAAGCTGGGATGCCAAGAGCATATTTTCTTATAGAAAGATGTTGGGACTCTATATAACACTGAGGTTATATGATGAATAGTTCTAAGGATTCTGTTCATGATTGTCATTGACGGATCCTACACAACAGTGAGTTCCAGATGGTGGTGGATTCTACCCGTGAGTGACCCTGAGCCAGACCACCCAGCTAAGCCACTTCTGGATTACTGACCCTCAGAAACTGGATGGGATAATAAATGTTCATTGTTTAAGCTAAGTTTTGGGGTGATTCATTACCCAGTAATGGATAACTAATGCAGCTTTCTAGGGGATAGATCTCATGAGTGTGTTTTTACCCTTTACTTGATTCAAGTTGTGTTATATGTGACACTTCTTTTCCATATTCCCTCCTAGAATCATGAAGTACTCTTCTCCCTTATCTCCTGTTTAATCCCACCTTTCTTGGCTTCCTCGGGTTAGGTCTTTACAATATTCTTTTTTCATTCTACATACACTGTCTCATTTACTCTCATGATTCCAATTAATACTTACATTCTTTGGAAGGCAGGTGACAACTCAAACTCTCAGAAGCAGGGGAAGAATGTATTGCCTTATATGGTTGGGAAAGATATGGCTGCCTTATATGGTTGGGAAAGATAGTAGCTCATGGAATGCCTATAAGATCTGTAACAATTTCGGCCCCAGGCACTGCTTGCTTTGGTTTCCCTTTGAGTGTTTGCTTCATTCTTTTTCTGACACTGATAGGTTCTGGCTACAAGCTGGAGAATATGGCACTATGATGGTCAGTCCCACTGAGACCACATGGAGTGGTAGAGAAGTATTTCTGCAAAAGAAGGGATGATGGTCAGATAGCAATGCCATATGTCCACCACATTGTCTATGGATGGATGACTCCATCGCTGGTCTAGTGCTACCTCCTAAACTCCAAAGCTGTACATCAACTGGCTCCCAGATATCTCCAGTTGGATAGGCACTGGGCACTGTATTAGTTTGCTGGGGCTGCCATAACTAGCAAAAACTGGGTGGCTTATAGTAATGAAATCTATGGTCTCATGGTTCTGGAGGCTAGAGGTCCAAAATCAGGGTGTTGACAGGACCATGCTCTCTCTGAAGGTGTTAGAGAAGAATCTGTTGCAGGTCTCTCCTAGCTTCTGGTAGTTCCTTAGCTTGTGGATGCATCACCCCAATCTCTGCCTTCATCTTCACATGATGTTCTCCTTGTCTATCTCTGTGTCCAAATTCCACCCTGATGACCTCATCTTAACTTGCTTATATCTGCAAAGACCCTATTTCCAAATAAGACCACATTCTGATGTACTGGGATTTAGGACTTCAATATATGAATTTCAGAGACACGCAGTTGAACCTGTAACAGGCACTATAAGAACTTCAATAGAGAATTCATTGTCTTTGCTTGTTCATATCTCCCTACCTATTCCCTATAATTGGTGTCTTTCTTCACATACCTTGTCCTGATGAAAGACATCACCACATGCCCTGCCATCTAAACCAGAAATCCTAGAGTTGTGTTTGTCTTCCTTTTTCCTTCTACATACAATCATTCATTAACTTCTGCTAGGGCTATACCTTCAATGTCTCTTAAATGTTTCCTTCTACATTCAATCATTCATTAACTTCTGCCAGGGCTACACCTTAAATGTCCTCCCTCTCCAATCCCAGAGTGACTTCAGATTCTTAATATTTCACACATGGATGTTATAGACACTTCTTAAATGGTCTCTTTACCTCCGGTGTTGGCTCTGTTCTGCCCACTCCACTCCCTAATCTACCCAATCCATCCAATATTCAGAAGCTTATGTGATGTATCAAAAATAGGTTGTGTGTTTTGTTTTGCTTTTTACCACTTCAGAGCTTTTTCAGTAAGTCCCAATAAATATAAGACAACGCACAAAGTTCTTAGTCAGACCCACCAGGCCTTGCTACATGGTCTCTTCCTAGCTTCACCTCTGACCATTCTTCTCTCTACCCTTTACCCAGACTGAAATGCTTGCAGTTTCCTAAGATTGAACCTCTGTTCTTCCCCACCATCTGACTGTTACTGCCTTCTTATTTATTTTTAAAAACATTTTGCGCCCTAGCCAGTTTGGGTCAGTGGATATAGCATCGGCCTCCGGACTGAAGGATCCTGGATTCAATTCCTGTCAAGGGCACATACCTCAGTCTCAGGCTTGATCCCTAGCCCTGGTCAGGGTGCTCATGCAGGAGGCAACCAATCGATGTGTCTTTCTCATATTGATCTTTCTCTGTCTCTTCCCCTCCCTTTCACTCTTAAAGATCAATGGAAAAATATCCTCGGGTGAGGATTCACACATACATACACACACACACACACACACACACACACACACACACACACTTTGCCAAGGTTGGCTTAATGTTTTTAATTTTTTTTTGTAATCCTCACCCCAGGAAGAGGAGAGAGAGAGAGAGAGAGAGAGAGAGAGAGAGAGAGAGAGAGAGAGAGAGAGAGAGAGAGAGACTGGTTGCCTTCGGTAACCTTTCAGTGCACAAGACAAAGCTCAACCAACAAATTGAGCCACTCTGGTTGGGCCCTTCTTATTCTTAGGGCTTGGCTCAAGAACTTCCTCTGGGAAGCCTTTTAACTTAGCCCATTCAGGCTGTTACAACAAAAATACCATGAGCTGGGTGTGTTAAACAACAAACTTTTTTCTCACAGTTCTGGAGACTATGAAGTCCAGGATCAAGGAGGCAGCAGATTCAGTGCATGGTGAGAACCTGCTTCCTGGCTTCTAGACATCCTCACATAGCAAACAGAGAGAGAACAAGCCATATGTGCACTCAGTCTCTTAACTGTCACAATGTTATGAGGTTAGGGCTATAATATCTCCATTGCATAGATGGGGGCACTGAGGCACTGAGGGGTCAAGAAATTTTCCCTGAGGTTGCACATCTAGTAAGAGGCAGGTCAGGGATCTGGACCTGGGCTATCTAGCTCTGACAACCACATTCTTAACTGTTATACTCTTATGTCCTATCAAGTCATACTGATTCATTTTTATAAATAAAATTAAGATGTTAACACCCTCATTTTATTTAAGTACATATGAAATCACTTTTGGGGCCCCAGGAAGGTCACCTCAAGGCCATAGGGCTTCATCCTCTAAAGCAGCTGAAACATAAAATCACTATCAGGGCAGCAAAGGCCATGGGTACCAAGAAGCCACAGAGAGAGACTACAATGTTTTTAACCTTGGAACCCCTAACCAAAAGCACAAATCACCATGTGCAGGGGAGGGTTTCATATACTCTTGGGCTTGACCTACCTTCTTAAAAGGTGGATAAGGGCAGGGTGAAGAGAAAGGAGAGGATTCTAGGAAGAGGATCCAGCATTAGCAAAGGGATAGAGGGCAGGTGTGCATGGGTGTCTAGAGAATGATAAGTAGGTAGTATGACTTAAAAGTAGTGGTTTGATAGAGAAGGATTTCTATGGAAATGACTTATAAAAATGGTAATCTTAAAATATGGCATGATTCCACATGTCAGAGATCAACAGAGAAATGCATAGAGAAACCATTTATTCATTAAACACGTGCTCTTGAATGCCGATTGTGTTTACAATGCTACACCAAGTGTGGACATAATTCGTGAAATCTCCAGACAAACAAAATTCTGAGAGTTCAGCCAGCTTCAATGACAGCAGCAGTCAATTTGATTTTCCAATTTACCGTCAACTTGTAGTTCAGTGGAGTGATTTCTTTAAACAGTCCCAGTACTAAACTCCTCCAAATACCTACTTTGAATAAGGAAACAACATTTTTATTAAGGGGCCCCTAAACGTATATAACAAATGTCATCTAATTTTATCAACATGCAAGTACTAAACATAATTACCATATCGAATGCAATCAACTAGAGGATTTTGAAAGGAAAATCTGTCCACTTGAGCCTTCCTGACAGCCTCCTTCTGGGAAAGGAAGCCAGGAATGAAACTCAGCCTCTAAAAGTATATTTTTAAAAATTAGTAGATGTCCACTCTCGGCTTGGGGGTTTATTATATTTCTTCTTGTGTACTTTTCAATCTTCCTCTAATCACCATCTGTTTTATTCAGTTCCTATGACTGCCCTAATTTAAGTAATATTTACCTGAGCTTCGGTCAATATTTGACATTTTTAGTAAATGGTTTACTATGATACTGCTTCAACATTTATTAAGCAGTTAAAATTGAGTCTGTACCTCATCTTGTGTTTATCTTTGAACAGAGTAGGTAGAGCACAGGTGCCACGGTGGAGTTCCAAGCTTATATTTAGCGGCTCGACCAACAGTCATCCTGCGGACTTGGCAACCTGTGCGACCAAGCCTGTTACCAAAGAGCAACCAGCTGCGCACGAACCAGGAAGCCTGTTGATTAGTGGCCCCACTAACTCCAACCCTTGTGGGAAGAAGCCAGTCAAACTTAAAACTCCAAATTAACTTTTAATTGATCTTGAAGCCTATGCCGAGAATGTCACTATATTCACAGCAATCTAATACCTTGAACTATTCCTCATCTTCTACATTTCTTTTCCATCAGGTGAAATTCTGTAAGTACAGAATTCTTCCTCCTAGAGCCACAGTCAGTCAGCTTTTGTGGCCAAAGCAAACTAGCAGAAGGTGGGAAGGTAGAGCTAAGACTGACTTCTTTGACACCAGTAAGTGCTTCGAGTCCCACTCAGAAGGAAGGGAGAAGGATGACCCTCTATTGACTGGCCTGTGGATCTGGAACCCAAGCTCATTCATCCTACAACTATTTGGAGCATTTATGTGTTACTCTGTACCAGGCACTATGCCAGCAGCTGAGGCCAGGATGTTGAACAAAACAGACCAGATTCCTGCTACTTAGGGGACAGACAGAAAATAGGCAAATAAACAAGAAAAAAATTCAGATACTGATCATTATAAGAAGTTTTAAATAGAATAATTTGATATTGACTGGTGTCTCCTCTGGATTGACCATCAAAGAAGAACCCTCAGAGGTGGTGACAGCTAAGTCTGAAAAACTAGAAGGATCGCTATGGGACAATCAGGGAGAAGAGCCCCTGCCCGCCGCCAAAATAAATCGATGTCCTAACCCCATACCTGTATAGGACCTCATTTGGAAATAGGATCTTTGCCGATATAACTAGTTAAAATGAGATCATACTGGATTAGGGTGGGCCCTTAATCCAATATGATGGGTGTCCCTATAAGGAGAGGGAAATTTGGACACAGACAGGGAAAATGCCCAAGACAATGGAGGCAGAGATTGGAGTGATGCGTCTACAAGGAACACCAAGGACTGCCAGCAACAGTCCAGAGCCAAGAAATTGGCATGGAATCAATTCTCCCCTAGAACCTTCAGGAAGAAGCATGGCCCTGCTGACAACCCGACTTCCAACTTCTAACCTCCAGAACTATAAGAGAACTGTAAGTTGGAGATACTTTGTTCTGGCAGCCTTAGGAAAGAGATACAGACGGAGAGCGCTCCCAGGAACTACACTTGTTAGGGAGTGAAGGAAGCAGGACCGACAGAGGGAGATGTTGAAATAACTGTGATGTAGCTAAAAAAGTGTCCTCAGTCCATGAGGAGCTCTGGAGTTGGGAACACCCTATAGAAATGACCCAAGTGGAGGCAAAGAGCCTTTGTGTCTCCAGGATGGATCTGTCATTGGATTGGGGCTGCCCCAGGGAAGGGGTGAAACCTTGGGTGAGGCAGCTCCATTCTGCTAAAGGCAAGTCCCAGAGAGGGGCTCAGCTGGGAGCCATCAGCTTCCAACAGTCGGCAGCTAGAGGCTTGGGGTGGTAAGAGCCTCTAACCAGAAGAGAGATCTGGGTAGACCACTGCCGTGCCCATTACCAGTGGCCACATTGTCTGAGCTTGGGAAGGGCTCAGGGGCCCAAAGAGAAGGGGGTCTGTTTCTTTAGGGACCAATTGACTAGAGAGAGAATCAGAGGCAGGGGAGAGACAGAGTGAACCGAGAAAGCAGAGGGGCTCTGAGAGCTTGAAGAGGTTGAGACCTTTGGTCCAATCCCACAACCCCACATGGGACTATACCCCAAAACCAGGAGAAAAGGACAGGCTGCCTTCTGTAGAGTGGCCCTCTCCCTGGAAAGTGGAGAAGTTCTTCCTTACTGTCCGCTAAGATCAGCCTTCCTGGGACTCAGTTTTCACACCTTGCCAAATCTTTTTCACACAGTCATCTGCTTATTCCCAGCAGACAAAAGATTTGCTGAGCTTTATTTTTTTGTAGTTTGCTGTGGAACTTTTTTCCAGCTACACACATTCTCTCCCACGTCCATTCCCAGGGAGGACAGACTGCAAAGTGGCTCTTTATCAGAGACGGACACTGTATACTCACTCATCAATTCCTCTCCAAATCAGGTCCCACAAAGAAAAGAAACTTGCAAAATAAAAACGTCTTACTATTTCCAAATATTATCATGCCTCACAGTTCAACCCAGTTCTGCCCCTTGAAGCCTGGTGGGTCCTCCTACAAGGCTAGACTACAGTAATCTTTGGATTCCTTGATCTCCCCTCTCCATTGCCAGACTCCTGGCTTCATGATTTTTCTTTCATTCTGATTATGCCCGATACTCAGAATTTGGTGGTCCCCCTCAGTTTGGCTTCTCCACCACCAGTATCTCCTGGTGTATCAGGCAGGGGAGTGAGGCCTGAAATCAGAGGCAGACAGAAATCAAAGAATATTTGCTATAATCCAGGCAAGATTCGATGAGGGCCTAAATTCAGGCAGGGCCAGTGGGTATTCAATGCCCTTCCCTTGAGGGATGCCAAGGCCACCCCAAGGAGCTGGATTGAGGATGTGGTGCCACAATCAAGGCTGAGAGATAAGGCGAATCAGAAAAGCAGGAAGCAGATCAAGAGGGATTCTAAAAGCAGGAAGAGATGTTCCTAGTAGTTTTTGGTGAGATCCTCCAGCAGGTCTGGCAGGCACATCAATTACGTTAAAGGATTGACATGCGACAGCCATGGGAATGGGAACAACAGAAAGGAAATAGATTTATCTAGAGAATCGAATAACCAGTTGTCGTGAGCAAAGGACCTGATACTCTAATTTCATACTGTAGGGGAGGGAAAAAGACTTTCCTCTATCCTCTAGTTCAGTGACTGGGACCTGTCAATTAAACTGACAAAAGACAGATTAATAGGAAAAAAGGCATACACATTTTATTTGATGTTAATATTTTAATTTTTTTAATATGCATGGGAAGCCTAGAAAGAGAAAGGAAGTGAAGACCCAAAAAAGCAGTTAGACCCACGAGCTTAAATACCATTTTAACAAAAGGTGATAAATTTGTGGAGAATTTACAAGACAGAGGAAAAGTCAGGGTAGGCTTCTAGGGGCGGTAAATTGTGGGAAGGTACATATATGGAGGAAACTAATGAGACATAAGGGTGATTTTGTTTGTGCAGACCCATCTCAGTGCCACGTCCTGTCTCTAGTGATAAGGGTTGATCTCCTCTTAAATGGGATGGGGAGGAACTATCTTCACAAAGGGGAATTTATGACCTGCTTTTAGGCTAATAGGAGGAGGATGGAGAACTCTTTCTGCATTTGCTCATCTTAATTACCTTCAGCTTCAAACAATTTTTATGCCATATTGGCATACTTAAGGGTAGCAAATTCTGATCTCTTTCAATATTCAAGTCTGGGATGGTTAGGGAAGTGGGAGGGACATGCCCAAGTTTCTAACTTGGAGCCTGAGTGAGAAGTGGTGGCATTCACTAATGCAGGAGAGAAACCAAGTGGGTAGGAATAGGGAGAGAACGTGCTGAAAACAGGTTTCGTGGGAGAGGCAGAAAGCAAGAATTGGAATGATGAAAGATAGCGCCTTGAGGGGGAGCAGTATTGAGGAATAGCAAGGTCCAGGATGATAAGGAAGAAGATGACACTCCTTGGAAATGGGCAGGTCCAGGACCTGCAGGCTTGAGGCCACCTTTCCCGACAGGGCTGCTTGGCCTCTCTGTAACTACACACAGCAGTTAGCGATCCCTCCCAGCATTGGTCACTTAAACAATCTGAAACCTTTACATGACTCTTCAAGTCACTGATAGAAATTCTAAACAGGCCTGAGCCAAACACTTACCTTGAACACGCTTGGGGAGTTCCAAATATGCTTTTACAGTTACGAAGGATTTTGTTTTAAATAATTAGGAAGAAATGCCAAGATATTTCTGAATACCTATGTATTCAGTTTTCTAATCCCTCACCTCAGTTACTTTCCCATGACAGCTTGATCAGAAGTCATAGCAGAGAGAGAAGGTGAAATATTTTATCTTGTGGTTTATTGCTGGGGCTGACCAGCAGCCCCTGCACGACAGATGAACAGATTACTCTGAGTTTCACTGTAAAAGAGAAGGCTAAGGGACGGCCCGGCTGAAGAAGCCAGGCAGCCTCGATTGCCTGCCTCATTAGGCTTTTATTGGAATTTTTATCTTTAGGTACAATCAGTAGGGTGAATAATCTTGGGAGGACACATGTTCATCCAGGGATTAAGCATAAGGATTCCAGTAAACACCCAGGGGTCTACACCTGCACAGACTTGTTTGGAAAGGTCAAGGAATAATTAGGGGCGCCGCCTTCAACACTCCCCTAAGTCTCCCCTAAGTCGGAATTCTAATAAACAGGCAGGCAGCTTTCCACACACTTCCCTTTTCTCAGAATGTCCTCCTTACAAACTTTCCAACAAAGTCTCGTGTGCTCTCCAACAGTTTATTTCCCAGATTTTATCTCGTATAGGTAAGTCCGATCTCCTGGAATCTATAGTCTCCATGTCCCATCTATATATATAAAAGACTAAGTGACTGACCATCCGTCTGACCAACCGACCAACTGGCCAGTACATATGACATGCACTGGCAATGTAAAAATAAACATTGACTCGTGCACACACAATACATATAAAGCTCAGCTGGCGCCAATTGCACACGTGTGTTTCTATCTGTCATTGTCAATTGTGAATTTGGTTGTTTTTGTTAATATTTCTATTATAGAGAAAGGGTGAATAGCGATATTAAAATATTCTAATTAATTTCCTTTCAATGTGCACAAATCCGTGCACTAGGCCACTAGTAACTAATAAAAGGCTATGCTTCTCTCAGTAAGATACATGCAAAGTGCAAAAAGGCTCTTGGACTTTCTAGTAGTGATATGTTTTCTCTTGTATCTGGATCTGAAAAATTCAAATTTAATATTCAATTCTAGGATAGGAAGGGCTAGGGAGGAAGAATGAGGGCCTGCTGCTGGACGTGCACAGACTAGATGACAAGGAGCCTAGAGGAAGGAAGACAAATTGAGTCAGATGAACTGGTTTCTTGCCTAGGCCTTGTCTTCTAGGCCTGGGAAGTGAGCAGACCACTGAACTTCGGTTTACTATCCCCAAAGTGGGACATCACTCTAGTTTACTATGCCTGGTTTAGTAGGTTAGCATGAGACTAAAGATGAAACAATAAATGGGAAAATTCTTTGCAAACTTTAGCTATTAGAGATGTACTTTCTTTAAAAAAAAATTAGGGAAGAACCACTGGGCCTGCATTTAAAATATTTAGCAAGTCTTTGTTTATTAACTCTTTGCCCATTGCTATGCATAATCCTTCCCATCAGCAAGATCCTTTGAAAACCAAGGGCTGAATGAAGAGCTGCTTGAATCTGGTTGCAAAGCAAAGCCTGTCCTGCCAATCAAACATAAACCTCGAGGCCCATCACCCGCAGCAGTGAAAGCCATCTGCATGTAAAACACAGTAAAGAGCAACTTTAAATTTCCTAAAGGCAGGGGGGTGCTTCCTGGAAGGAGCAATTACACTCCTTCAACACAAGAGGGTCTGTAGAGGACCCTCTTGCCAAAGCATGCCATTCTTTCTGGAATTTTTCATTCTCATGTGGATAATTTTCTGATGCTTCTCTCCACCCAAAAAGCCCAACGGTTCCAGCCCAGCAGATCAGCGTTGCAGGTTTACTACAGGAAATGTTGTAAATACTGATTCCCCTCCCCGCCCCCCACCCCCGTGACAGTTTTCCAGGTCAGGGCTGCCTCTTCCCTGAAGCTACATATGTGTTGCGTAGGACTCAGGGGGTGGCAAAGAGAAAAGGTAAAGATCGACACTAACCTCCCACTCTCCGTCAGCTCCTGGGGGAGCTTGCTGACCCTGGAGAACCGCCTGCTCTCCGAAGCTGGAGACTCTGGGTGGGCTGTCGGCACCACACCAGGGCCCACTCCTTCCCTTCGCTCCCCATAATAACCACTGCTCAACAGTCTGAGGCCCCAGGCAGGTAAGTGGCTCATAAATTGTTCAGTAAAGGGTAGCTGTTAAGATTACTAATAGCATGCTATGTGCTATGGGATACTTAAGGGAAATATATGGCCCAATTTGCCTTGGAGAAGTTTAAGATCTATCAATCCAGGTGGGTAGTGTTTTAACACAGAACCTTATATCTGGCAAGAGCTGGGGAGAGCAAAGGTCTTATCCCTGATTTTCAGCGGGAAATCATCTTGCATTCGCATAGAATGCCCTTGAGGCTTGGACAGGTTGAGTAATCTCAAGGTCATACATTTGGCTGGGACAAGAGCAGGGGCTTCCCCTAGCCTCCTGGTTCTCTGTAAGACATTGCTCATCGGCCTTCAGTTCTCCAGAAAGTAGCATTTGCCAGTCCAAAAGTGTCAAGTACACAACTGTAAAAATTGATCGCTCCATTGTTTTGACTAGCCTGAAGATATTTGGGTGATCTCAGACTGAGGCTAACTAAATAGCCAGAGCTATTTCCAAACCAGTGATGGGCCAGGGCACAGAGGATGAAGTGGATCCCACCCACCCAGAGGCACATAGATGTAAATTAAGAGAGAGGAGCAAAAAGTAATAAACAATGTAACAGCAATATGACAACAAAGGGAAGAGCTTGAATATATTAACAGCATTTTCTTTAAAAAGAAATGTGGCAGGGTGGAAAAAGGAAGAAGCAGAAGTGGCCTCAAGGAATGTAAGTACAAAGACATGTTGATTAAGAAATGTGGGTAGCTGCATGAAATAAATATAAAAGAAAAGCCAAAAAAAAAAAAAAAGCCAAATGAGGTTAGACTCTGCCACTACAAGAAATCCTTTACGTCGCTCTGGCTCTCAGGCAGGCGCTCTCATACAGTAGACAGACACACACACACACACACACCCCTGCACAAATGCACACGTGGTAAATATTGTGAATGCAGCACAAACCACCACATCAAAGCTCATCATCCTCCTATTTCAAGGCTGCTACAACTCCAGAACTTGAGACTATTTATTCAAAGAGCTTTTCAAATGCTACAGCTACAAAAGCCTCTTGACTTTAAACTCAGTTGAAAAGTCCTTTTCTTCTTCACCCGCCACCCTGAGATGGAAGTCTATGATACCATTAGCAGCTCTAAGATGGTGAACAGTGGAGTGCTGCCTAATTAGCCAGTAACTTAAACCCACTGGACTCCTGGGTGACAGCACCACGCCAGAGATCTGCCCTTGTGGTGGCTCAGAAAAATTCATTATCAGTGTCGGCCGTACTTTCCCTGACCCCCTTAGCATCCTTTTTCACAGACTCTTCAGATTCAATTTTTTATTTTATTTTCATTAGTAAACTATTTTTAAAAAACAGTTACAGGCTTACAAAAAAATTGAGCACAAGAGAGAGAGTTCCCATATACCCTCCCTCCCCCAGGTCCCTGTTATTAACATCTTGGTTACAGTAGATGAGCTAATATTACTACTTTATTATTAACTAAAGTCCACAGTTTACATCAGGGTTCATGCTTTGTGTTGTACAATCTGAGGGTTTGAACACGTATAATGATATGTATCCTTCATTATGGTATCATACAGAGTAGTTTTACTGCCTTAAAAATCCCCATGTGCCCCACTTATTCATCACTTCCTTCCCCAACCCTTGGCAACCACTGGGCTTTCTTATTATCTCCATAATTTTGCCTTTTCCAGAATGTTACGTAGTTGGAATCATGTAGCATGTAGGTTTTTCAGATTGTTTCACCTCACACTATACATACATTTCCCCCGTGTCTTTTCATTATTTGATAGCTCATTT
>NC_137080.1:39053216-39226643 GCF_951640355.1 Cnephaeus nilssonii | reverse complement strand
CCTTTTCTATTGAAACAGGAATTTTAGGGGTAAAATAGGACAGGTTTAGGAAATTTTGGAAATTAAGGGGACCATGGAGGAAGCGCAGGGCTGCAGAGCAGCAGAAGGTATATTTCCATAGAAGAGGGAAGCTGAAAAGCTGCAACAGGTACATTTCCATAGAACGAGGGAGCTGGGAACAGCAACAGGCCTATATTTACAAAATAAAGAGAAGGAGGCCCTTCATCCAGAAGGAGAAGAAGAAAGCCCAAAGGGAATAGGAAAAGAATAAGGAAGGAGTGGGGGAGAACCTCACACGTCCCATGTGAGGTTCAACCTTTGAGCCCAGGAGTCACTATAGCAACCAGTCTAAGGGAATAGTGACCAATCAAAGGGGATATCAAGGCACCAGGATCTGCAGCCTTCATAAGCCATAGGGGAAAGGAACTCAGTGGGACCCTTTCCCCCTCCCTACTTGGGAGTCCATTCTGTGGGACTCTTTCCCTCTCCCCACGTGGGAGTCTGTACTTGTTCTTCAATAAATCTCCACCTTTGCTATACCACTTTCTATCCGTGGATTCATTCTTCGATTTCAGCAAAGAATCCGGGTTCCAGTCCAAAAATTCCATTTCACTATCATAAATTTAAATGAATATATAATGGTGACATGTGTTTAGTACGTTGGTGGAAGATGGGCATCTCAAACTCCTGTTGAGTTTTCTTTGCTGGTTACTAGACAGGCAGCTGACAACGCTGTAAAAATTAGACATTCATTTCTCTGATGATTAGTGACTTGGAGCATTTTTTCAGTGTCTCTTGGCCATCTGTATGTCATCTTCGGAGAAATGTATATTCAGGTCTTCTGCCCATTTTTTAATTGGATTGTTTGTCTTCTTCTTGTAGAGTTGTATGAGTACTTTATATATTTTGGATATTAACCCCTTATCAGAGGTATCATTGGCAAATATGTTCTCCCATACAGTGGGCTCCCTTTTCAATTTGATGGTGGTTTCTTTTGCTGTGCGTAAGCTTTTTGTTTTGATGTGGTCCCATTTGTTTGCTAAGTGAAATAAGCCAAACACCACATGATCTCACTTATTTGTGGAATCTAATGAACAAAATGAATTGACCAACAAGATGAGACCCGAAGTAGGGAAGCATGAAACAAACTGACATACCTCAATGTGGGGTTGGGGAGACAAGAAGAGATAAACCAAAGAATGTATCTATATATATATAAAAGCCTAAGTGACTGTTTGACTGTTCAACTGGTAGCTATGACACACACTGACCACTAGGGGGCAGATGCTCAATGCACAGGCATGGGAACATGGAATGGACTGATGAATCTCAGGGAGGAGGGGGGAGGGCGGGAAGAGATTAACCAAAGATCTTATATGCATACTAGAGGCCCAGTGCACGGATTTGTGCACTGGTGGGGTCCCTTGGCCTGGCCTGTGGGGATCGGGCCAAAACAGGCAGTCCGACATCCCCTGAGGGGTCCCGGATTGCGAGAGGGCACAGGCCAGGCCGAGGGATCCCCACCGGTGCACGAATCTGTGCACTGGGCCTCTAGTATACTTATATGCATAGCCCATGGACACGGGCAATGGGGTAGTGAAGACCTAAGGGGGGTAGGGATTGGGAGGGGGGAATGAGGATAAATGGGAAATATCTGTAATACTATCAACAATAAAAAATACATTTAAAAAATCAGACATTCATGTCTATGAATAATGATTGCCACAGGGTCTCGCTTCTTTGCCATTTGACCAGTAACATGTGAAATTTTAAAAAGATAAAATTTTAGACACTTTGAAGATTTGGGAAACACTGATTTTCTACCCAGTCTTGAAATTGTAATTTTTTTCTGGCAAGATTAAACCTTTAAATTGCTTTTTTTTTTTTTTAAGTTTTAATTGCTTTTTAAGTTAATTTGACTTTGCCTGCCCTCTCTCCCCCACCCTTGCTTCTCTTATCCTGTTCACAATTCTTCCATTTTGGACTAACAGTTTCTATCTTGGGAACCATGAGCCACCCAACACTCCAGGTCTCCCAGCCATTCCAGGTGGGGAGCCAAGTAGGGTCTCTCTTATTGCTGAAACTTGCACAGGAGTGGGTTACTCAAGGAAAAAAGGTATTCCTTTCTTCAGGGGTCCTTTCAAAAATAATTCTCTTGCCTGACAAGCAGGTTGCTTCAAGTACTGCTCTGCCTAAATTCTGAGGGAGACAAGTTAGGAGACTTCTGCTAGAGGGATGTGTTACTGGCAATTGCAGACAATTCATCTGATTAGAGTCAGAATTCGGGGAGAGGGCGGGTAATGCAGGGCAGATTACCCATCACGAATGGCAACCCCACATCTCTCACCTCAAGGAAAAACCCTTAAGCTTGTTGTTCTCAATGTAAAATGTATCTATGACTACTACTAACTAGCATTGTTGAATAAGAGGGGCAATTCTACCCAAAGCTATAGAGCAAAATAACCAGATTCAACACGATGAATATTCTCATCTTATCCATTTGCTTACTAAAATTCTGATCATTGTGCCAAAGTAAATACATCATGGAGGAGCTATTGATTATAGCTGACATCATAATAAAGCTGGGGGGTTAATCTACCAATGTTATGAGTAAATAATTACAAGTTGAAGCAAAATTATGAATACATGTCCCACTGCTCTTACATAGTTTGACCATATTAAAATTAATGGCTAGGACCTGGCAATGCAATTAATTTTGATAGAATGCTCAATGTAGAGCATGGGCTTACATGTTAAACAGCAGACAGGTGGTTCAGGACTTAGAGTCTGAGGCACCAGACCTATGTTACTAAGTTTATCTCTTAGCTAATTTCCCTCAAATCGTCTGGAATATAACTGCATGATGCAAAAGTGTTCTCCAAACCTATACTTAGGGGATAAAAGGTTCTCTTCATACCAAGGAATTTAAGGGATTGCTAAACAAATGTAGATTCCACCCTAAATGCCTGGGCTAACTAGCCACTGCAGTAAAAAGGAGAATTTGGGCATTCATTTAAGGAAAAGTTTAATGTGTCTAGAACAGAGATGACATTTTATTTTATTTTAAAACGTATTTTTATTGATTCCAGAGAGAAAGGGAGAGGGAGAGAGAGATAGAAACATCAATGATGAGAGAGAATCATTGATCAACTGACTCCTGCATGCCCCATACAGGGATCGAGCCCACAACCCAGGCATGTGCCCTGACCGAGAATCAAACTGTGACCTCCTGGTTCATAGGTTGACTTTCAACCACTGAGTCACACTGGCTGGGCAGAGATGACATTTTAAAACAACCATCCTCCTGAAAAAAAATTTAATTTAAAAAAGAAAAAAAAAGTAAACCACCTCACAAACATCGAAATGTAATTTTGTATAAGGTGTGATTTATGTATAAAATGTGGACTCTTTTCATATGTATTTGTGTTCCCACAAGGACTCAGTAGCTGTTCAAGTATAGTTCAAAAATTATTTTTAACTGCCTTTTTTGCTGTCCCCTTGTACCCCATCAAAGCAATTGAAATCCTGTATTTAATTTGAAAAATGCATTCTAAAACGTCCACGTTCTTAAGCACCAAAGGAGAACAAGGCAAAGCTAAGCTCTTCACAAACAGGAACAGAAATTATCTCATTAAGCACCACTGTCCAAACAGGTCCTCTTTCAAACAGGCTGGGTAATGAAAGATGGTATGGGGTGCTGGTTCCTATTTTATCTCCACCTCAAGGTTTTTCTCTTAAGCAGAAACTGAAACTTAGGTTCTTTGCAGAGTCTGCTTGTTTTAAAAGATACGGAAAACCTTCCAAAGAAATTTCTTTAAAAACTAAAACTTATGGTTTAAATGATGCTATTGCCATTGGTCATAACCATAAACACAAAATCAGCATCATAAAAAGAATCTTTAAATGTTCACACTAATTTCCCCCCTAATGTTGTTGTTGTCTCTGCTGCACCCCACCCACTTCCAATCATTTAGGACAATGATTTCAACTTTTTCATCTTATGGCATAAACTAATTACTAAAATTCTGCAGCACACTAAAAAAATGTTTTATATTTTTTGCCAATCTGACCGAAAAAAATGTAGGTATAATTTTGATTGATTTACTGAAAATAATAATAATAGCAATTACCTACCCTTTTTGCTCCAAAGTGACTTTTTTAAAAATCAGATGCCTATAGTTGTATATAAGGATTTCTGGTCCCAGGAATGAACAAATCACATGAAATCTTATTATGCAAAGTGACCAATAAGATGCAACTCTATTATATGGCCTATATATTTATTGTTAAAGACAGGGCATTCACACTGGACAGCTATTGTTGTGCTGGCTGTTATCAATTTTTAAATTTGACAATCTAAAGGAAAAGAGGTCAGTACCCCTGACTAAATAGTCAGGTATTACATGTTTGAAAAATATTTGCAGCACACCAGTTGAAAATCACTGATTTATGGTAACAAGATCTCTCTGCTCACAGCAGTTTGAAGAGAAAGCAAGTATTTATGGCACTTTTCTGATCAGGAGCTAGTTAATAGTTGGTGTGATTGATTCAACTCAACAAAATATTTTTGCACATCTACTATGTGCTTGGGATATATCGGTGAAAAAATAATCATAAAGAGTCTCTGTCCTCATGGACTTACATTCCGTGTGGCGAGACAAACAATAAACATTACTAAAAGTCAATATTTGGGCCCAACTGGCATGGCTCAGTGGTTGAGCGTTGACCTGTGATCCAGAAGGTTGATCCTTGACCTATGAACCAGGTTGCGCGCTTATTCCCCATTGGAGGGCATGCAGGAGGCAGCCAGTCAAAGATTCTCTCTCATCATTGATGTTTCTCTCTCTCTCTCCCTCTCCCTTTCTCTCTGAAATCAATAAAAATATATTTTAAGTCAATATTTTGTATGCATGAAGGTATTAAATAGATTGAGAAGGTGAGGGAGTCAGCAGAGTGGACGTCAGGTGGCACAGAAGAGCTTTCTAGTCTGAGAGAAGAGCTAGAGAAGGTGCCAGGAGGCTGGAGCATAGCCAGAATATTGGAAGAACAGAGAGTGTCCAGTGTGGCTGGAGTAGGTTGAGCAAGGTTGGTAGTCAGAGAGAATCTCATAGAGGTCAAGGAGGTGGATGTAAGAAAGGGGAGCAGAATATACTACCCCAAAATATGCCTCTTTGGCATAAGGAGTATTTTGAGCTGATTATTTTGAGAAACAGCAGACACAGAGAAGCTCTGAGAACAGTTACCCCTTTACAAGGGACTATCACATTTATAAAGGAAATCTCCATTTTCAAGGGTGTCTCTCTCTTTATACCAGGAAGGGAAGGTTGATTCTAAATCACAAGAGACTCATATTTATGAAGAAGGCACCTCTTAAAACTGCACAATAAACCTTACCCTTGTTTACCATGCTTTTCCTGGTAACCTCCCCATAACTGGCCTCCCCATAACCTTCTTCCTTTTTTCTTCAGCTAAACATGGTATTTAAGCTGAAGTTCTAAACCATCTCAGGGAGTTCCTCATTATTCCCTGTGTGCCAGGCATCTAAACGTCTATGTCTTTATCTCTTGTTAATTGGTCTTTTGTTATAAGAGGCTCTGCAGAGAACTAAAAGAATAAGAGAAAAATTATTTTTCCTCCCCTGCATAAAGACCTTCATTTATCCTTCTTAAAGTCTTCTGGCTGAGTTTTTGCCTTAGAAAGGTGACACATTTCATGGCAGATCCTTGGTCCCCAGAGTGCTTGTTCCATGTCTTTGGATGTCAGAAGATAAGACATGGTTTAATTTTTCTAACTTGCATGAGTCACCCTACAAATCTCCATTTATTACCACCTTTTCTCTTTAACATTTAACTTGCAAGTGATTTCCAGCATAGTTCTTTCTTTTTATTTGCAGAAAAGATCTTCATTTTGAACTGCTTGCCTCAGATGAATGTTGTAAACTTAACTTTTCTGGTGATTACAAAATTGTTGTCTCTTAAAAATGGCATTTGCTTTTAGTTCAGACATAAGATTTTCTTATCCGGCCACACTTTCATCACAATTGTGAACTTTACCAACTAAGATATTTCATCTCTTTCCAATCCCCAGTCCCTAAACCCTCCATCTTCTGCTCCCACTCTTACTCCTCGGGCCTCTTTTCTGTGCCCTCCTAAAAGAGCAATTACATCCCTATTATTCAGAAGAGCATTATCCATCTTGTGGCTCATACATATTCTTTGCTTGCTAACTTTCCCTCCCCCCACCCCCCTAATATTAGTCATTTCAAATATTCATTACCAGAGAAAAGCTAGAGGTAATCTCTATATATAAATGCCTAAGCAACTGAACGACTTGTTGACCGGTCGCTATGACACGCACTGACCACCAGAAGGCAGACGCTCAATGCAAGAGCTGCCTCCTGGTGTTCAATGCACTCCCACAGCAGGAGTGCCACTCAGCTGACCAACGGGCGCCAGACGCAGGGCTCACAGCTGGCCACCACAGTCCGGAAACCGCAGCGCACGGGCCTACCAAGCGGCTGTGGCAGCAGGCACAGCAGGGCCGGGATGAGCAGGAGCAGCAGGCAGCATTGGACTGCCAGTTTCGTTTGTGCATTGGGCCTCTAGTATTTTATAAAACACGTTTACTGCCCTGACTGATGTAGCTCAGTTGGCTGGGCATCATGCATGGAAAGGTTGCTGGCTCAATTCCAGGCCAGGGCACATGCCTGGATTGTGGGCTCAATCCCCTCTAGAGGGTGTGCGGAGGCAGTCGATCAATGTTTCTCTCTTTCTCTCTCTCTCTCTCCATCTCTCTTCCTCTCTCTCTAAATAGAAATAAAAAAAAATTTTGATAAGTTAATTAATTTAAAAAAACACACACATTTACTTATATGTGATAAAGACAATGCCATTATTTCACCAAATCTCATGTTATTCCTTTTCTTTCTGGGCAGTTGAGAAACTACATTTTCCAGCTTACTTTGAAGTTTTATTGGGGCTATGCGACTTAATACTAGCTAATGGAGGATGTGTAGAAGTGACAGAAGCCACTCCCAGGTCCAAACATTAAAATAAAAATCATTCTTTTCTTTCTTCAATAATCTTGGAGGCTATGTCACAAGATGATGGAAATATGGATCCCAGAGTGTCCAGAAAGAGGAGAATCCCTACTGACCCACATCTAAATTCACTTTGGTTGTGCTAAACCACTGATGGCACTGAGTTTCCGGCATTACTTGCTTCTGTAACACAATCTAGAATATTTTATTACCATCGCCTATCTTATTTAATTCTTGTTTCACTCCTCCATCTCCCCCAAAAAACATTTAACTGGAGAAACCAGGGCTCAATGAAGCCTGTGGTCTGATTAAGCAAGCGCAGCTAGTAAACGAGGCAACCAGCGTTTGGTCCTCTCTATGCCAGAATTATCCTGTTTCTGGGACCCTCAGTGTACACTTTCTGTTCTTTGTCATGTAAGAAAGGGAAAAATAATATTTTTCCCCTCTACCATCCTAGGCTCTCTGGCTGGACCTTATATATTAGACTGACAAAATACAGATTAATAAGAGGGGGAAAAAACACAGAAGTTTATTAACATGTGCATTGTTTATACACATAGGAACACTCAGAAATTAGTAACTCAAATGGGTGGTTAGAACTTGGGCTTTTATGCGACATCTTACCAAATTAAAATAAAAATTAGGGAAGCAACAGGACAAAAGAAAAGGACTGAGTTTCTAGGACAGCAAATTGTGGGAAGGCAAATCTATGCAAGGTAAAGGCAAGTTAGTAAAATTTGTTATGTAAATTCCTCCAGTGCCTTCATTGGGCTAATAACGGTGTAGCATTGTCTGCAATGATTAACTTCTGTCCTTCCTGGTAAAGAGGGGAAAGAAGACACTTACAAATTTATGTCCTGCTTTTAGAAAAATAGGGAGGACAGAGAGATTTTCCTACATTTGCCTTTTCTTAATTGCCTTCAGCTCAAAATAATTCTTTTTTTTCTCATTTTTGCTTTCTAATTGTGTGTGTGTGTGTGTGTGTGTGTGTGTGTAATTTAGAATGTACATGTCAAACAATTTTTAAGAAGGGGTGCATAATTTATTTCTAATATAGACTTTAATAGTAATTTGTCATACATTTTAGTTTATTTCTGATATTAAAAGCTTTCAAATTTGAGAAACAAATAAGTGACTCTATTTGCTTCATCAGATTAATTCCAGATATATTAAATGATGATTTACCTATCTATAATAATAAAAGCGTACTATGCTAATTAGACTGGACAACCTTCCAGGCGAAGCTGGGGCTTCAAGGGAAGCCCGGCTCCTGGGTGCCAGAGGGAAGCTGGTGTCGGCAGCCGGGGGAAGGAAGGCCTATTCTTGCACGAATTTCATGCATGGGGCCTCTAGTCTCCTATAAAGCAAATCACTTACATGAACAATCCTTGTTTTTATCTTGTCTGGACACTATGGGTATGTATACAGAGAAAATATAGCTTTATTCTTAACCCTTTGCACTCGCTTGCTTTTTTCTCGATTCCTTTATTCTACTTGGGATTTAATTTTTTAAATACCCCAGATTTTACAAAGCGCGGCAGTAGAATAAAAAACTGGAGTTTCTTTTCATACAAACTTATTTATTTGGATTTTTTTATATTTCAAATTATTGATACATTCAAAGAGTAATTTTAATCTCGACATCCGAGTGCAAAAGGTTAATATATGCCTGTTTTTTTTTTTTCTCTAGCCAGTACCTAAGTTTTTCTATTTTTTCCCCCCAAATTACCCCAGTACCACATATATGGTGGTGGTCCCATAAGATTATAATGGAGCCAAACAATTCCTATCACTTAGTAATGTCATAGCATAACGCTTTACTCAAGTTTGTGGTGATGCTGGTGTAAACAAGCCTACTGTGCTGCTAGTTTTATAAAAATATAGCACATAAAATTCTGCATAGCACATAGTTCTTTCAAATAATAATACATGACGATGCTACTGGCTTCCGTATTTTCTGTACTGTACTAAAGTGGTACATTTTGGGGTGGTATTTTCTGCTACCCTTCTGTCGTGCTCCACAACTCTCATTAGGCCATTTATCGTGAGTGATCCTCCACCTAATCTCTTCAGAAAGGGCTTCTGTTCCTAAGCACCATTACTCTTTCTAATATGCACGAAGATACAGAATGGACATACTGCAGTGGTGGTCTACTGGAGAACAATGGTAGACCTCTCTGGTACTTAACTGATACAACCAGAATAGCCACAGTGTCATGCTTCTAACCAGTAAGGCAAGACAAACAGCCATGTATCACAACAGGTACTGTAAGGGAGGACCAAAACGAGGCGCTGACGAAAGGCATCTTTACTCAGGCTTCTCCTGTACCATGTTGTATGAAACCTCTATCCCATCTCGTCATTCTGCAGCCATGCTGCCATTTGTAAATAATGACACCTCCCAAAAGACAGGGGAGCATAATTCTTCATTTATGTGTGTGTTCGTGTCCGGACTTTTGAGGTAACTTTGTAAACATCCTTACAAAGGATGTTTACAAAGTTTCCACTTAAACTCTCCATTAGCCCAATCTCCTCAGATCATCTCAGCCCTCCACTTAAAATTCTTAGTTTCCTATAGCACCGAGACTAGAATCCAGACTCTGAAGCATGGCTTCCAAGATTCTTCGTGATCAGGACCTGCCTATCTTTCTTGCCTTATCTCAAGGGTTCTCCCTACCCCCCACATTCCAGCCACCCACTGTCCTTCCCCAGCTGTGTCTCACCTTTGCCTGAGGATTTGCTCTTGCTCTGGCCTGCAATGCTTTTCCCTGGCTCCCTTTGTGGCTGGCTCGCTTCCTTCTTCAGGTTTATTTTTAGATGTCACCTCCCCAGGAAGGTCACCCTGACCTTGCAAATGCAGAAGTCCTTCCCCCATTAGTTTCTATCAGGCTATTAATCCCTTCAGAAAACTAGTCACAGTCTGCAGTGATCTTATCCATCTTGTGTTTACTTGCCTTCCTTCCCCACTAGAGTGCTGGGTTCATAAAAGTGAAATAACAATAGCTAATACTTCCTTCGTTCCAAGCACTGTCTTCAGCACTTTATATATGCAAGCACAGCCTGCCAAATACGTCTCAGAAGTGACACCTTTTGTTTTTTAATACCCACACTTCATAGAATACATGTATCTCTTAATATAGTCTGTTTGCTTTAAATTGATAGAAAATGTTATATTTACATCTCAAAAGTTTAATAGGCTATATCAAAACAATGTGAGAGAGTTTTTCAGTTACCTCCCAAATTCAAGCGGCAGGGCAGTAACAACAGTCACAGACGTTTGAAAAGCACAGCGAGTGTCCACAGAGGGAATGTATTCTTTGGACAAGTCACCCTGAACGTCATGCTCAGGGTGAGTCATTCTTTGCCACCGGCACTTGCCCTGACCGCTTTCACCAGGGCTTTCCTGATTTGAGGCATTGTTTTTGCCAAGAGCAGTACAGTGAGTACCAGAAAAGTTGAGAACATTTTGAAGAGAATTGTGGATAAAGAATTAATAGCAGCACAATTTACAATAGCTAAGTGCCCATCAGCAGATGAGTGAATTAGAAAACTGTGGTACACCTACACAATGGAATACTATGCTGCAGTAAAAAAGAAGGAATTCTTACCATTTGCAACAGCATGGATGGAACTGGAGAGCATCATGCTAAGCGAAATGAGCCAGTCAGAGAAAGATAAATATCACATGATCTTACTCATTTGTGGAATATGATGAACAACATAAACTGATGAACAAAAACAGATCCAGAGACAGAGAAGCATCAAACAGACCGTCTAACCTCAGAGGAAAGGCAGGGGAATGGGGGAGGGGTAAGAGATCAACCAAAAGACTTTATCCATGCGTAGGAGCATAACCAATAGACACAGACAATAGGGGGATGAGGGCATGTGCTGGGGGGTGGGAGCGGGTGGGGAGAGGTCAATGGGGGAAAAGGAGACATATGTAAAACTTTCAACAATAAAGAATTAAAGGAACAAAAATAGTGATTACAATGGAAAAGATGTTACCGTATGTAAAGCAACTATTTAAATTTTCTAGCGACCAATATTTTAAACATTTTATACAGTATCCTATCACTATTAACTTCCTGATCTTTTTTAAAATATATCTTTATTGATTTCAGAGAGGAAGGGAGAGGGAGAAAGAGAAACATCAATGATGAGAGAGAATCATTGATCGATTACCTCCAGCATGCCTCCTTTTGGGTATCAGGCCCACAGCTGGGACATGTGCCCTAACTGGGAATCGAACCGTGACTGCCTCGTTCATAGGTGGACGTTAACCACTGGGCCACGCTGGCTGGGCTAATTTCCTGATCTTGATGGTTGTATTATGGTTACATAGGAGAGTGTCCTTGTTTGGCAGGAGGAAAATTGGCTTCTATGAACACTTTTGCCATGATATCTACAGGAGTTTAGTGTGTGTGTGTGTGTGTGTGTGTGTGAGTGTGTGTGTGTGTGTGTGTGTGTGTGTGTGTGTGTTTTAAATTATGAGGTGGATAAATTTGCACTCCCTTACAAGGAGGAATGGGCAAGTTACATGGTAGTGCAGCAATGGGCAATGATGGCCAGTATATCAAGGCTCTAGCCATGCCTGTCAACAGAGCCAGAGTGAGTGGAACCCCGGGGAACATCCTCCAGGCTCAGATCCCTGAAGGCAAAACCAGTCGGGAGAGGAACAAACGGGAGAACTTTGAGTGGTTCTCTTATGCATGTCTTGGCTTCCTCACACCCGACCCTGGGCATTACCCTCACCTTGGGCACCCACTTCACAGCCCACTTGTGTTCCTTCCAGTGAGATGGAGGGTAATGCAGGGCTGAGGGAGTGGGTTCAGAACATAGCACCCCAAAATATGCCAATTTACCCCAAAATATGCCAATTTGACATATTGACTATTTTGAGCATAATCAAGGGCTCTTGAAAAACAAGAGTAAGAAAGGCACTCTGTCTTCCACATTTCTTCTTAAAAACAGAAGCTAAAACTCCCATATGAAACAGGCCTTCCCTGTACCTGAAGGAAAAGAACATTCTCATCACCAGAGCTGTGGATTCGAGGCCAGGAAGAATTTGTAGGAACAAACCTTGTTAAAATAACCCTTATCTTCCTTTACTCTCACATATACAGGGTGGGACAAAGATAGGTTTACAATTGTTTATATGGAAAATAATCTATACTAATAAAAGCATAGGTGGTCCTCGCACCCTCGCACGCAACGTCACAAGATGGCTACCACAAAGATGGCCACCAAAAGATGGCCGCACACACAGCAGGGCGGGGCCTGGCAGCCGCTCTATGTGGAGGAGGCCAGTCCTGGTGTTTGTCGCCTCGCATGGAGGAGGCGGGTCCGGGCGGAGGAGGCAAGTAACGGCAGGGGAGGGCAGTTGTGGGCAATCAGGCCAGCAGGGGAGGGCAGTTGGGGACAATCAGGCTGGCAGGGGAGCAGTTAGGTGTCAATCAGTCTGGCAGGGGCGCGGTTAGGGGGCGATCAGGCTGGCAGGCAGGCAGGCAGGCTAGCGGTTAGGAGCCAGCAGTCTCAGATTGTGAGAGGGATGTCCAACTGTTGGACATCCCCCAAGGAGTCCCAGATTGGAGAGGGTGCAGGCTGGGCTGAGGGACACCCCCACCCCCCATCCATGCACGAATTTTGTGCACCAGGTCTCTAGTACAAGAATAAATAAATAACAATACAAGAATAAACTCTGTGTTTTGTGTACTCACAAATATAATACAGGGTGTACTGCCCCACCCTGTATTTTAGTTCCTTTCTCATAATTACCACTATGCTCAACCTGATATGTAAACACTTAGGCTTAACTGCTTTTTAGGTCTTCATTTTCCTGTGAAGGCTCCCATGTACACACAAAAATAAAATTTGTATGTTTTTACCCTGTTAATTTGTCTTATATCAACTTAATTCTCAGGCCCCAGCCAATAATTTAGGAGGGTAGAGGGACAAGCCGAAATCCCTAACAGGGGAGAAGAAAAAGCTTGCCTTTCTGCAGCCCTCATAAAGTGCATTGGCAGGGGAAGGAGGATTCTAGTGATTATTACCACTAAGCGAAATGCCATATGATCTTACTTATGATATCTGGTGAACAGAATAAACTGACAAAGAAAATAGAACCAGAGACATGGACACATGGAACAGACTGACAACGGTCTGAGGGGAGGAGAGAGGGACTGGATAAAGAAGGTGAAGAAATTAGCCAAAGAACATCTATGCACAGCCCATGGACACAGAGAACAATGTGATGAGAGCCAGAGGGAGGGGCGGGCGAGGGCTGGGTGGAGGGTGGCAAAAGGGGAAAGTGGGAGACAACTGTAATCATGTCAACAATAAAAATAAAATATAATTATTTTTAAAAGATTATTGCCACCAAAACAGATTTTTCTTTTTGTTTTTCAGAAGATTTGCTATCGTATACTTACCTGAGTTATTCTCAATATCGACTGACAAAGAAGGTGTAGAACTGACCATATTTATAACATAACCTGACAAATGACCTAATATGAGGAACAATTTAGATTCTTTGGACAATGGGACCTCTTTGGACAATGTCCAGATGAGTGGACTTACAATTTCCTAGACTTAGGCCATCTCTTGGATTCCCTGCTGAGGCCGAGATAAATGCCAACAGTCTTGGGGATGTATTTTAATTCACTTTCATATACTCATTTGATGCAAGGAAATTATTCACTCCTCCACCATACCTTTGTTCCCCTGGTGCTTCTCCTTACTGCTTGGGAATCTTGCCGATTCTCACAGGTTAGGGAGGGTGGCTTCCCATTCTGATACACTTAGGAGGCCCAGTGGGGCTTCCTGTTTCTTCTCTCAGTATCAGCCGCAACTGCCTAAGTTTATGTCCTATTTGTTGAGTATCACTTTAGGCTTTATTTTCACTGTGTAGAGGATTTTATCACCCTGTATTGACCCAGTTACTGTGCCCATTTAATTATATTACCTAACTTTCTCATGTGGATAAATCTTTTATAATCTTAAGAGGGCATTTTAGAGAGCAATCAGACTGGTTCCCAAGGTTTTATTCTTTACACATAAGAATTTTATTTAAAACGGTCATGGTTGGGGAAAAAACAAAATACCTAGACATTAAAAAAAAAAAAGTATTGAAAAAAACCACATCGAAATGTTTCCTTTTATTGATGTTTAGAGAGAGGGGGAACAGAGAGGAGAGGGAGAGAGAGAGATTTGTTGTTCCACTTATTTATGCATTCATTGGTTGATCTTTCTGAGTGCCCTGACCGGGGATCAAACCCACAACCTTGGCATATCAGAACGATTCTCTAACCAACTGAACTACCCAGCTAAGGTTGTTTTTTTCTTTCTTCTTTTTTTTTAATTTTTTCAATTTTCTATATGAGCTTATGTAATAGTCATAAGAAAATGCAATTACTTTGTTAAATAAAATGAACACAGAACATTATCATATTTTACCAAAAAAAATCTTATACATATCTCTCTAGATCAAGGTAAAAATAGAGTAACCCTGGTTTGGCACAATTATTTTTCCGCCCAAATAGCAATAAGAAACATTTCTCTGTTGCAAAACTTTTATCTTATTGACTTTCACTATAAAATTTCAGAGGTTTCACTAAAAAAAAAAAAAAAAATCCCATAAATTGAGCTTTTGAAAATGTTGAATAAGAAAAAACACTCTCAGTAGTGATCATGTAGCACTTTTAAAACTTGCAGCTGTACTCAAAACAGTGAATAATGTCGTTTCTGTTTACAAAGGACTCGGCTTTATTCAACCATCCACTCATTCAACCAGCCATCCAGTTCCTGAGCCCCTGCGGTCTTGGGGAAACAGTGGTGGGTAGACAAGTCCATCCTTGCCGCTCTGAAGCCAGCTGGCTGGTGGAGAACAGAGCAATGAAACAGGCCACCAGGGACAATCTCACCTGGGGAGTTAGGAACACTGAGAGCAGAGACGGGGGGTAGGCAGCTAGGAATAATGAACAACCTCTTTGGACAATGTCCAGATGAGTGGACTTACAATTTCCTAGACTTAGGCCATCTTTTAGATGCAAATTCCTAGCTAAGCCTCATTGGCCCATCCCTTGTCTGGGGGGAGCTGTGGATCTAGTCCTTCCACCACAGGCCTTATTACTGGACAGTGACATGTATCTGTCCCCACCCTTACCCCAGGAGCTAAGATGTATCTGTCCCCACCCTTACCCCAGGAGCTAAGACTGTTAAGTCCAATTTACGTAGTCGTCTTGGTTCCTGGCTCAGGGCCTGGCCCATATAATACATTTAATAAATGTTGAGGAAACTGTTTGCTCATGAGTAACAGGACTGCATGTCCTTGTCTTCTATGAGGGTATGTGGGACTCACTCTATGAATCTAAATAATGATGTGTTAGTAAAAATTATGTGCCGCCGCTCCCCGGGGTGCCAGGGGCGATCAGCACCCCGGGGGGCGTGGCCGGGCCCATGTCGCCGCTCCCGGGGGGGTGCCTGGGGCGATCGGACACCTGGGGGTGTGTGGCCGGCCCCTCCCGCCCCTCCCAGGGGTGGGGGGGGGGGGGGGGGCGATCGGCCACCGGCGGGGCGTGGCCCGGCCCCTCCCGCCCCTCCCGGGGGTTCCGGGTGGATTGGCCACCTGGGGGGGCTTGGCCGTGCCCATCCCGCCCCTCCCGCCGCTCCCGGGGGTCCCAGGGGCCGAGGCTTTCCGGGCCTTGGGCACCAGCGGGGATCCTGCACTGATCGCAGGAAACCACTGGGGGTCGGCTCCTGTGATCGGTAGCAGGGACGCTGGGTGCGGGGAGCCCAAGGCCAGGAAAGCCTGGGGCGGATGCTTTCCCGGCCTTGGGCACCAGTGGGCAGCATGCATGGATCGCAGGAAACCACTGGGGGTCGGCTCCTGCGATCCTTAGCAAGGATGTTGGGTGCCGCGGAGCCCAAGGCCACCGCCCGGGGCCAAGCCCCGACCCTGAAAAAGGCAGAAGGCGGTGGCCACAGCCAAGGCCTGGGTCCCTGGTGCAGGCAGAAAACTGGTGCAGGCAGCCAGGTGAATGAAGGTCTATTGCACGAATCTTCGTGCAAACGGGCTACTAGTAGACTTAATAAATGAATTCGGCAATGTAGCGGGATACAAAATTAACGCCAAGAAATCTATGGCATTTCTATACACCAATAGTGAACTTACAGAAAGAGAGACTAAAAAAGCAATCCCATTTACCATCGCACCAAAAAAATTAAGATACCTAGGAATAAACTTAACTAAGGAGGTAAAAGACCTATACACGGAAAACTACAGGACACTGAAAAAAGAGATAGAGGAAGACGTAAACAGATGGAAGAACATACCATGTTCATGGATTGGTAGAATCAACATCATTAAAATGTCCATACTACCCAAAGCAATCTACAGATTCAATGCACTCCCCATCAAAATACCAACGGCATATTTCACAGACCTAGAAAGAACTCTCCAAAAATTCATCTGGAATAAAAAAAGACCCCGAATAGCCGCAGCAATCCTGAGAAAGAAGAATAAAGTAGGAGGGATCTCAATACCAGATTTCAAGCTGTATTACAAAGCCACTGTTCTCAAAACAGCCTGGTACTGGCACAAGAACAGACATATAGATCAATGGAACAGAATAGAGAATCCAGATATCGACCCAAACCACTATGCTCAATTAATATTTGACAAAGGAGGCATGAACATACAATGGAATCAAGACAGTCTCTTCAATAAATGGTGTTGGGAAAATTGGACACACACATGCAAAAAAATGAAACTAGATCACCAACTTACACCATACACAAAAATAAACTCAAAATGGATACAGGACTTAAACATAAGACGGGAAACCATAAAAATACTAGAGGAATCCACAGGCAACAAAATCTCAGACATATGCCAAAAGAAATTCTTCACTGACACTGCCCCTAGGGCAATGGAAGCTAAAGAGAAAATTAACAAATGGGACTACATCAAAATAAAAAGCTTTTTTACAGCAAAAGAAACCATCAACAAAACAACAAGAAAGCCCACTGCATGGGAGAACATATTTGCAAATGCCATCACTGATAAAGGTTTACTCTCCAACATCTACAGGCAGCTTATGCAACTTAATAAAAGGAAGATAAATGATCCAATAAAAAAATGGGCAACGGACCTAAACAGAATATTTTCAAAAGAAGACAGAAGGAAGGCCAAGAGGCACATGAAAACATGCTCAAAGTCACTTATTATCCGAGAGATGCAAATCAAAACAACAATGAGGTACCATCTCACACCTGTCAGAATGGCTATCATCAACAAATCAACAAACGACAAGTGTTGGCGAGGATGCGGAGAAAAAGGAACCCTCGTGCACTGCTGGTGGGAATGCAGACTGGTGCAGCCACTGTGGAGAACAGTATGGAGTTTCCTCAAAAAACTGAAAATGGAACTCCCATTTGACCCAGTAATCCCACTCCTGGGAATATATCCGAAGAAACTAGAAACACCAATCAGAAAGGATATATGCACCCCTATGTTCATAGCAGCACAATTTACAATAGCTAAGATTTGGAAACAGCCTAGGTGCCCGTCAGCAGATGACTGGATCAGAAAACTGTGGTACATCTACACAATGGAATACTATGCTGCCATAAAAAAGAAGGAATTCTCATCATTTGCAGCAACCTGGATGGAATTGGAGAATATTATACTAAGTGAAATAAGCCAGTCAATGAAAGAAAAATACCACATGATCTCACTCATTTATGGATAATAAAGAACATTATAAACTGATGAACCAAAAGATAGATACAGAGACAGTAAAGCAACAAACAGACTTTCAAATTACAGGGGGAAAGTTAGGGAGAGGGGGGGGGAGATAAGAAATCAAACGAAGGACTTGTATGCATGCATATAAGCATAAACAATGGTCGCAAAACTCTGGGGGGTGAGGGCAAGTGTGGGTGTGGGGTGGGGGGGTAATGGTAAGATATGTACACATATAATACCTCAATAAAAAATTTAAATAAATAAATAAATAAATAAATAAATAAATAAATAAAAATTATGACTCATTGCTAGTGGAGAATGGAAGTGAAAGAGCTTAAAAGTATTATTTGTTAAGTACAAACATGTAAAATATTCACATTTGTGAAACCTTGCGAGTGCTTCTCCTGGTCTTATCCACATGTGGCTCTAATGGTGCACTGAGACGGCCCAGACACAGAGTCTGGCTCACAGGCCAGGAGCCGCCATGCACCCACCTGTGCACACAGGCAGGGCAACGTGCAGTAACACTCGTGGCTTTGCCAACTTGCCAGCATCGTCGGGTGAAGGCCCTCTTCCCGGTCACATATTTCTTTTTTCTTTTTAATTGATTTTTTACAGAGAGGAAGGGAGAGGGAGAGAGAGTTAGAAACATCGATGAGAGAGAAACATCCATCAGCCGCCTCCTGCACACCCCCTACTGGGGATGTGCTCGCAACCAAGGTACATGCCCTTGACCAGAATCGAACCTGGGACCCTTGAGTCCACAGGCCGACGCTCTATCCACTGAGCCAAACCGGTTAGGGCCCGATCATATATTTCTTGTACCCTCACACGGCAGGGAGGGCTAGGGAGCTCTGTGGGTTCTCTTTTGTAAGAGAATTAGTCCCATTTATGAGGGTTTCACCCTATGACCGAAGCACCTCCAAAAGGCCCTACCTCCTGATACCATCACCTTTAGAGGGTTAGGATTTCAACCTATGAATTAGGGGGAGGACACAAACATTCAGACATAGCACTATTTCTCTACTTTGCCTTTGGGGACCATACTTATTTAAATGTGACACGTTTCCAGGACTGAATGATGAGGTCACAGCGTACCAGGACACCTCTACTTGGTTCTGAGGGGAACTGATGGCATCTCCACGCACCACATCCAGCTCTGACCTCCAGACCCTCCTCCCACAATCTGCTCCATCCACAGCCCACTCCACGGCTGACGGCAATGCCATCCTTCCAGGTACTCAGGTCAAGTCCTTGGTGCCCTCCATGGCTCCTTCCCTCTCATTCCAGCATCCAATTCATCAGGAAGTTCTCTAGGCTCTACCTTCCAAATCCATCCAGAATCTGAACACTTGGTGCCCACCATGGCTCCTCCAATTTGAGCATCCATCAGCTTAAGTTACAGCAGTGATTTCCAACCCTTTCACCTCAGGACAAGCATAAACTAATTACTAAAATTCTGCAGCACCCCCAAAAATAATTTTTGCCGATATGACCAAAAAAATTGGTGTAATTTTGATTGACTTACAAAATAATAATAATAGTAATTACCTATCCTTTTTGCTCAGGTGCCTATGCTGGTATATAAGGATTTCTGGTACCAAGAATTAACCAGAATCACACACAACCTTATTATGCAACGTGACGGATAAAACACAACTCTATTATATGACCTATATATTTATGGTTTTCAAGACAGGGCAGTCACACCAGACGGCTATTATTGTGTTGGCTGTTGTCATTTTTTTCATTTGACAATCGGAAAAGAGGTCAATGCCCCTGACTAAATAGTCAGGTATTGCATAATTTTTGTTTTTGTTAGTCCTCACCTGAGGATATTTTTCTATTGATTTTTAGAGAGAGTGGAAGGAAGGGGAAAGACAGAGAGAGGGAAACATCGATTGGTTGCCTCCACATGTGCCCCAACTGGGGAAAGGGATGGAACCTACAACTTAGGTATGTGCCCTTGACTGGACTATAACCCACGACCCTTCAGTCATGGGCTGATGCTGTAACCACTGAACAACCGGCCAGGGCAGAAATTGCATGTTTTAAAAATCCTTTTGGTTAAAAATCACTGAGTTACAGCACTTGTCTTCCAACTGGTCTCCCTGCTTCCACTCTCACCTTCCTATAATCTATTCTTAACAGAGCATCCAGAATGATATTTATGCACCTTTAATAAAATACAAAATAATTCAGCTCATTTATCTCCCACGCTTAAACTGCTGCAATGGTTTTCCTTTTCCTTAAAATAAAAGCTGAAGTGCTTTTAAAGCCTTAAGAGGATGTATTCTGCCCCACCGACCCCACATACCTCACCTACTCTTCTCTCTGGATAACTCTTCTTCAGCCACGATGGCCTCTTCACTCTTCTGCCTACTCACTAGGTACATTCCAGCTGGCTGTTCTCTCTGCTGAAACATTCACAACCTAACTTTCTCCCCTCCTTCAAGTCTTTGCTCGGATGCCACCTTCTTAACGAGGCCTACTGCATTAAAAAGTTGCAGTTCTGCCCTGAGCCCCACATTCCTGATCCCCTTATCCTGTTTTACTGTTTTTAGCATTTCCAGCTTTACTTATGATGCCAACTACTTAGCCTGACCACATTATAAACTCCATAAGTCCAGGAGGACAGGTGTCTTTGTTTGATCCTTACTGTATGCTTTTCATCCGGAAGAGAGACAGCACAGAGGAGCTGAATGAATGAATATATGCTGAATGAATGAATAGAATCAGTTTACACCAACAAGCAACCGAGGAGCTACCCGTGCCAGGCGCAGCCCTGGTGACTGGGCAGTGAGGAGCTAGTCTTGCCCTATTGACAGATACAGGCTGGGTTCAGAGTTAAGCTCTAGGGCACCCCGCCACGTGGTACACCGATTTTTATCTTCATTATTAATATGCTTAGCTGCAGGACAAAGGCAAAGACATTAAGGTTGACACAATTCAAAGACAACTCCGACAGTGTCTATGCTTCATTTTGTTCAATGGCTAGACATGCAGCAGGCCCAAGCTCCAGGCCAGATGAGGGCAGCCAGATGGTTTCAACTAAAATTTTGGATATATGTGATACACTTATCAATGAATACCCTTTATAAATCCCTTTCAGAGGTGCAAATGGCAGACCAATTGGTCTCAAACATAATATCTGGCAGCCTTAAGCAAGGTGGAAAGGGAAACCAGAGAGAGACTCACAGGTCTCTTCATCTTTTCCAAGGAGAACTGTTTACCTCCTTATCATAAGAATGGCCAATCTTTGCCTCTTTCACTGAGTACCAAACAGAAAAAAACGCCCATGCTGCTGCAATTACAGGATCTCACCTGTGAGCTGAACCCAGCACTGCAAATTAGCTCCAGGAGAACTCTGAGCAAGGTGTATCAACAAGCCCTGAGTCTGGGGTGGGGAAGGAGGTGCTACACACGTAAATAAGACAATGCTATTTTTTAAGATAGTCAAGTGTTATGGGTTGAATTGTGTGCCCCCAAAATTCATGTGTTGGCCTCCAAACCCCACCACCTCAGAATGCGCCCTTATTTGGAGATAGGGTCTTTACAGAGGTAATCAAGTTAAAATGAGATCATTAGAGTGGGCCCGAGTCCAGTATGACTGGTATCCTTAGAAAAGGGGAAATCTGGACACAGACATTCATAAAGGGACAATGATGTGAAGATACATAGGGAGAAGACGACCGCCTACAAAACAAGGAGAGAGGCCTTGGAATAGATCCTTCCCTTGTAGCCATCAGAGGGACCAACCCTGCCAACACCTTGATCTCTAGCTTTCAGAATTCTGAGACAACACATTTCTATTGTCGAAGCCACCAGCTGAGGTACTTTGTTATGGCAGCCCCGGCAAACTAATACGGTAAGAAATGTATATTTTGATGTGTAGTTCAGTATGATAATTCTGCCTCTCCTTACTTCACTGATACCTTAGAACTTGTTATGACCCAATCACTCATGTTGTTGTTAATCCTCAACCAAAGATATTTTTTTCCCATTGATATTTTAGAGAGTAGAAGGGAGGGAAGGAGGGAGGGAGAGAAAGAGAGAGACATAGATGTGAGAGAGACATAACGATTGGTTGCCGCCCAAACTCACCCTAACCAGTGATCAAACCTGCAACCCAGGTATGTGTCCTAGACCAGGAATCGAACCAGTGGCCCTCAGTCCAAGGGGCAATGCTCTAACCACTGAGAGACACTGGCCAGGGCCCAATCACTCATGTTATACAGAACGGGCCATGGCTGCCACCGAATCACCCATATCCATTTCAGTGCTTGTGTGACACAAAAGTCTGTCAGGTCACCGGGAGAGATTGTCTGGTTACCTTTGGCTTTCTTCACTCGTCCTCCATTTCCCTTCCATCCAAACTCTTCCCTGGAAACTTGAAAAGCTTTCCTTCCTTTTCTCAGTGCAGACAGTTCCACCCCCACTACCCCAAGGTACACATTCAGTCTCCCCCCATGAACATGCTTGGCTAGTGATTCCTTTTGGCAAAACCAGATGACTCTTCTTTTTTCAATTCTCTCTGAGCCATCAATTCATGCCTTTCGGGGTGGGCCTTGCACAGCCCATTCCACAGGAGATTTATTGCCCACTCCATCTTCCTTTTGCACGATTTAATCTGCTGTATTTTAATTGGGTAATAAAACTCTGTGTGCTACCCAGCAAAATTCCAGGGTAAGCAATCACTAGGGACATTCTCTCAGCAGCCAATTTCTAATTATTTATTCAGGCCCAAAGCCTGATTCCACCCCTGAGTGCAGTGGTTCTGAGCTGCTGCGTTCCCTGTTTGTGGAGGGGGAAGGGCTGGGTGGGCAACTCGGGATGCCAGGAGCCCATGACATTCCTGGACTGTCTGAGTCGGGATGGCCTTAGTACCAGGGAGAAACTTCTCCTCTGCTGTCACAGCACATGGGAGGCTTGTCCTGGGGACTTTGCTTTGTTGGCATTGGCATGCCCCTTCCCCCAACCACACCGACCCTCCCCCTTTCATCCTCTTCCCCCCACTCTCCCCACCCAATTACTCAGGAATGAGATTGCCACAATTGCTGAGGGGTGTCCAACCCTTAAGGAAAACAGTAACTAGTGAATTCCTGGTGCCATCATGTCAAAGCAACTGGTAGCCATCTGGAAGCAAATTGACATAGAATAAGCACTATATAAATAAGAACAGTGAAGGAAGGACAGCAAACTATGCCACCCTAAAATATGACTGTAGGAGTTTAGAACATGCCATCCCCAAATATGCCACTTTGTTCAAATATGACGCTTTGTTACATTGATTATTTGGGGCTGTGGGCACTTGAAAAATGCAGGATGAAGCTTTCTCCGAACTCCCTTTTTCCACCTAAAGACAGATCCTCCAAAGAGAAATCAATTGTCATACATCCCCTCTCCAGGAGTTGAGTCAGCCAGGGAAGATGACTCTTCTCACAGGAGAGACTAGACAGCGACACTGCGCCCAGATGAACTCTGTCACAAGCTATCATAACTCCCATCTATTCTTCCATGGGCTCATTCATCTTTCTTAAAAATCATGGACTCTCCTCTAAAGAGGTCTCCACTTACCTGCCCCTTTCCCTATTAAGACGATATTTAATTCTGAATTCCAAGACACTTTAGGAAGTTACTCATTTCTCCCTGGGTGTCTCCCATGTATGCATGAGGTAGACATAATGGCAAACTTCTGTTTGTCCTTCTCTTATTAACCTCCCTCTTATTACAGGAGTCAAGAATTCAGAAAGGTGAAGGGAAAAATATTTTTTTCCTCTATAACATCAATATAAATAAAAATTAAAATATTAGACTAGAACATGGAAGAATTTTTTTATAACCTCAAAATAGATTAGGTCTAACAAAGTTAGAAATGTACAAAATCCAAAAACTTTACAATATTGAAATATTTAACTATATAAAAATAAAATTTGTTTAAAGTATGCATTCCTTTCCAAAATAAAAATAAAAAGCAAAGTCCAAAGATAAATGACAGAATGGGGGGAAAGTTCACAATTTATATCACCCTAATATATAAAGATGCACCCTAAAAATCAGTAAGAAATTACCAACAACCCAATAGAAAAATTTGCAAATGTCTGCACAGAAAGTTTATTTTTTAAAAAAAAATAAAGAGTAGTTCTTAAAATGCTTAAATGCCAATTATAAAAAAATTAAAATTACAATGGAATACCATTTTTTACTGATCTGACTAGCAAAAACTCAATCTCATGCATTGTTGGTGGGATTATAAAGTGGTTCAATTTCTACTAAGAGCAATTTGGCAGTATTTATCCAAATTACATATGTATATTCCTTTTGACCCTAGGAAATTATCATCCAGATAAATACATTGTATAAGGGTTATTTTTAGCATAAAAGGGTTATTTATGAGGCATTATCTGAAATGGCTAACGATTGGAAAGCACCCAAATGTTCAACAAAAGGGAACTAATTTAATCACCTGTGGTAAAGCTATACAATGGAATACTCTTCAGCTGTAAAAATAATGGAGCCCTGGCTGGTGTGACTCAGTTGGTTGGAGTGTCATCCAGTGCACTGGAAGGTCTCGGGTTCAATTCTTGGTCAGGGCACATACCTGGGTTGCAGTTCAGTCCCTGGTCAGGGCGCATAGGGAGGCAACGGATAGATGTTATCTCTCTCACATCAATTTTTCTCTCTCCCTCTCTCTCTCTAAAATCTATTTTAAAATGATAGAAAAATGGCAACCTTTATTTCTATGGCTCTCCCTAACCCCTGCCCCTACTTGATTAAAAAAAAAAATAGAGTTCTTAATGAATCAATATGGAAAAATCATGTTGAAAAATAAACATACCATACCTGTGTGTAAAGAAGGCTGACATGTGTGTAAAAAAAAAAAGGTGAGTGTGAATAAAATGTGTCTATATGCATAAAAAAATATCCAGAAGGACAAACAAAAAATAATAATAGTACTTATTGTTAAGGAGGATGGAAACTGAATGAAAGGTAAGGCACAAAGGAATTTTTTGTTTTATAGTTTTTGATGTTTGAACATTTTGATGTTTGAAACATGAATGTGTTACCCATTCAAAAACACTAAAAAAATTAAATCTGCTGTGAGGGGAGGGGAGGAGGAGAGAATACCTTGATTAGGCAGGTAGTCTGGTTTCCTAGCAATCAGCCACACCAATTCTCTCTCCCCTCCTTCCAGAGCCTATCTGGTGAGGGGGATGCACTGGGAGGTGGAGGGAGGGACTGAAGCAGCTCTGCTTTTCACATTGATGTCAAATAAAACTACACATACACCATTGTGTTTGTATGTGTGCAAATGTCCTTCTGCTAAATGTAAACATTTGGCAACCCTTGTTTCATCATTTCTTCATTTTTTTAAATATGAATACCAGTAGGCTAAAGGAAAGGAAGTGGCCTGGCCTCTTCCCTCCTGAGAAAGCCTCCCAGTTGAACTTTTGTCACATCTTTTTTTTTTTTTTTCATCTTAAAACTTCCCGTTGGGTGCTCATGTTAACCAAATTTCACTTGGACACAGACGTCAGATGGGGCACCCTCAGATGGCTCGCCCTGGGCACTGCACTGTCCCAGGGAGCCCCAGTCCCTCCAATTCCATCTTGGGAAGTAAAGAGGCCAGCTGGGGCTATTCTAAGGTATACTGTTCCTTCTTAATGATGCAATACTCAACAGTTATTTAGTAAGGATGCAGGATATTTTCATATAATGGGAATCTTACCCACCTGGTGTCTTGAGGCAAAGCCTCCATTTTGGTTTCATTTTGGTTTCCCTTCTCATTGTTGGAAGGCATGAGATGGGAATTTGTTGGCAAAGAAAAGGAATTGTGTGTAAAAAACAAACAAACAAACCAACAAAAAAACCAGCCCAGCCAGCATTGCCCAATGGTTCATAAATACTGACCTATGAACCAGGAGGTCACAATTCTATTCCCAGTCAGGGCACATGACTAGCTTACAGACTCGATCCCCAGTGTGGGACATGCAAGAGGCAGATGATCTATGATTCTCTCTCATCATCGATGTTTCTATCCCTATCTTCCTCTCTGAAATCAATAAATATATTCTTTAAAAAAAAAAACAGCATGAATTTAGAATAAGGAAGTCAGAATCCCCCTTGAGAATTCACTTCCACTGGCAATGTAAAATATTCATTTACAGTGCCACGTAGCACAAAGATTATCTAGGAACTTACAGGGAAGATTTAGTGTTTCAAAGGCGAGATACTTAAGGGCTAATACAAGATTCCATAAAGAAGAATTATTGGAGAAAGACTCCATCTGCTTTCCTTGGGTGGAGTCACTGGTCATATATCTTTGGAAGCCTGGGATAAAACTTCTGCTTTAAAGCCACTTTTGCAGCATGATTGGAGTGGAAGGAGCCATATCCAGGTACTGATTGGTTTGGGGAGGAGGAGGCAGGCCAAAGAAGAAGAGTCCAGCATGTCCTAGGAGAAGGGGGCAAAAGACAGAAACTAAGCCACTCCAACCATGACCCTGAACCCTTGGAAGAAGAGGTCCTCCATAGGCTCCCAGCAGTACAGGCACCAGCCTCCTCAGCCTCTTGGTTGTCCCACCTCAGCTCCCTCTCCAGGTTCTAGCACTGCTACATTGCTGACAAGAGTTTCCAGAGGCCCTCACAACAAAACTATAATCATTTTACACCTAGGATATAGGGCCTGACTCTTAGGAGGCAAAAAAGAATGGATGAGAGGCATAAAATGCAAGAAGATGCCCAATGGGGCTCATTCCTACATGGGCAACCCAAGTCCTCGGCCTGCATCCAAGAAGATTACTATAAAGATGGGATGGACCCAGTGTGCAGCCCTGACTGTCCCCATGTGCCTCTGGGGTGAAAGATGAGCTTTGAAAGGGGCTAAGATTGCCTAATGAAGAAGACAGTTATAAGTAACACATCATGGGGATGAAAATACGGAACGGAAATTCAAAAAGGACTTTCAAGTGCCATATTGAGAAGAAGTGAGAAAGCATAGGTCAAAACCAGGAACAAGCAAGTTTTAGAACCTAAATAATTTCCTCATGTTTGCTTCCTCTTCTACGATCCTTTTACTATCTTTCCTAGAAGGACAACTTTAAAAGCCCTTACAGCAGCCAGGCTGGTGTGGCTCAGCAGTTGAGCATCGGTCCCCAATTCCATTCCTGGTCAGTGCACATGCCCGTTGCATCGATCCCCAATAGGAGGTGTGCAGGATGCAGCCAATCAATGTATCTCTCTCATCACTGATATTTCTATCTCTCCCTTCCCCTCTCTCTAAAATCAATAAAAACACATTTAAAAAAAAAAAAACTTAAAGCAAAAATGCCAAATGTTGCCCAAGCTGGTGTGGCTTACTTGCTTGGTTGAGCACCATCCCATGCATCAAAAGGTCACCAGTTCAATTCCCAGTCAGAGTACAAGCCAAGTTTGCCAGTTTGATACCAGGTCAAGGTGTGTGCGGGAGGCAACCAATCAATGTTTTTCTCTCTCTCTCTTCCTCTCCCTCTCCCCTCCTCTCTCTAAAAAGTCAGTTTTTAAAATGTCAACATGTTTGCTTTGAGAGCAACAGTTAATCACAAGGTGGGGCAACCTGAGAGAGGAGGACAGCAGGAAGGAACTGGTGAGTAGGGAAGTTTCAGAGAGGGCAGATGGTTATCACGAGGAGGAGGTAGCAGTCACTTACGATGTTACATGTGTCCCAGAACCTTAGTCATTAGGATGTTACGTGTCCCAGAACCTTAGTCATTTAAAGCTTTTATTTTTATATTGTTATGCATTTTCATTAGTTTACTACAGGCCCGGTGCATGACATTCATGCACTGGGGAAGGGGTGGGAGGGTCCCTCAGCCCAGCCTGAGCCCTCTTGCAGTCCAGGACCCCTTGGGGGATGTCTGCCTGCCGGCTTAGGCCCAGGCGGACATCCCCTGAGGGGTCCTTAGTGCTGCCACAGAGGTAGAAGAGACTCCTGCCACCACCACTGTGCTCGCCAGCTATGAGCCCAGCTTCTGGCTGAGCGGTGCTCCCCCTGTGGGAGCTCACTGCCCATCAGGAAGCAGCTCCTACATTGAGCATCTGCCCCCTGGTGGTCAGTGCGCATCATAGTGACCGGTTGTTCTGCCATTCGGTCGATTTGCATATTAGGGTTTTATTATGTAGGATAACTTACCTTTTCCCATAAAATATTTAAGTAGTTTATGTATATAAGAAACGAATGCAATAAAATAAAAAGTCTAGAGCAGGAAAATGTACATTTTTAAAAGAGGTCATGACTAGGAGAAAATTAGAAGACATGTTCACAGAAGGTCCTACTCAGTTACTTAGGGACAGACTGGGATCTATCGCTGAGTTTCCAGACACCTGAAGAGGAAAAAAAAAAAATCAGATCGTTCCATGAGAAGACAAACAACTCCTGAGATAAAGTTCTTGTGATTCTTATCTCTAAAAGGTCATTCTCTTACGATATTTCATAGAGTTGTGAAAGAGAGACATGGTAAACAATAGCTCACCAAGAAAAAAAGCCCACAAAGCTTCTCTTATAGAGACTAAGAGGATGACTCCAAAGCAAGTCTCACGGGTGGTGTTTCTGTGGGACTCCTCTCTGCCTCACCTAACCAGAGAGCAGCAGAACCAGATTTGAAACTCAGGTAATATCAACTCCTGTTTGCTTTTCACCCCCTTTCACCTACCTATTTCCTACTCCTCTATTTCAATATAAATTTAAACTTTACTTCCTGAAAAAGACCTTCTCTGAATTAAGCTGGGCGAGGCTCCTGGATTTTTCCTACTTTTAACTCATCAATTCTTTGTTTTCATTTATTTGATGTCTCTCCTTACCAAAAGACTAAAAGATCATCGGAGCAGGGACCATCTGGCCATCCCAGTAGATGCTGAAAAAGCATTTGACAAAATTCAGCACCCATTTATGATAGAAATCTCTCAGCAAACTAGGACTAGAAGTGAACTTCCTCAACCTGACAAAGGGCATCTAAGAAAAATCTACAGCTAATGGTGAAAGACTAAATGCTTCCCCCAAAGATCAGGAACAGGGCGAGAATATCCACTCACATCATTCAGCATTGTAGCAGAAGTTCTAGCCAGGGGAATAATGCAAGACAAAAGAAATAAATTGTGTATAGATTAGAGAAAAAAAATAACTACCTTTATTCTCAGATGACATAATCATCTATGTTGAAAACCCTAAGAGCCCTGGCTGTTGTGGTTTGGTTGGTTGAGTGTTGCAGCCGATCAATGGTTCTCTCTCATCCATGTTTCCCTCTCCTCCCTCCCCCTTCCTCTCTCTCTCTAAAAATCAATAAAAACGTATTTTTTTAAAACAAAGAAATTGATTGCTTTTCCTATACCTGTTAGTAAATATAGCAAAGAAGGAAGATTCAAGTTTAATATATAAAAATTAACTGTATTTCTATATAATAGTAATGAAAATGACCAACTGAAAATGAAATTCATAAACAATAAAAAGAGCATAAAAAATTATAAGATACTTATGGATACATTTAACAAAAATACACAAGATATGTGCACTGAACACTTCAAGCCATTTCTGTGAAAAATATTAAAGGTGATCTAAATAAAGAGAGAGCCATTTCACGTTCATGGATTGTTAAGATGTCGATTCTTCCCAAATTAATCTACCAATCAAAGCAATCCCAAGTAAAATTCCGGAAGACTTTTTTAGAAATTAACAAGCTAATTTTAAAATTCATATAGAAATGCAAAGGACATAGATAGCATAGCCAAACTATTTTGAAAAAGAAGAACAAAGTTGTAAAGGTTATACCACCTGATTTCAAGACTTACTGTAAAGTTACTGTAATCAAGATGGTGTGATAGTGCAGAAGGATAAACATAAGATCAGGAGTCAGCAAACTTTTTCTGTGAAGGGCCAAATAGTAAATATTTTTGGCTTTGTAGTCTGTTTCAACTCTGCCTTTACGAAATAGTCATAGACAATACTTAAAGGGATGAATGGGCTTGACTGAGTTCCAATAAAACTTTATTTACAAAACAGGTTGTGAGCTGGATTTGGCCCTCAGGTCATAGTTTGTGACTCCTGATATAGACCAATGGAATAGCAGAGAGAATCCAGAAATAGACCCACATATATTATATATATAGTCTATTGACTTTCAACAAAAGTACCAATATAATTAAACGGAGAAAGGATATCCTGACAATAAATGGTATTAGAACAATCGGACAATCATATGAGAAAAAAGGAACCTGGACATTTTACTTTATGCCATATAAAAAAATAACTCAAAATCCTATCTAATAAAGAGGGAATATGCTAATTGACCATCACTCCATCACAAAGATGGCTGCACCCACAGCTGAGGCCAAGTTCCCATAAGGAGCCTTAACGAGCAATCAGCAGGGACCTGAGGCTACGCCCTCCCCCACCCCCATGGGGCTTGACAGGGGACCTCAGGCAGTGTCCCCCACCTGGCAGGGCTTGACAGGGGATCTCAAGGTGTGCTTCCCGTCCTGGTGCTGGGCTAGGGGACCTCAGGCTGCTCTCCCTGCCACAGCGCCAGGCCAGGGGAACCTCAGGCCATACCCCCCACCAGGTGGGGCTTGACACGGGACTTCAGGCCGTGCCCCCCACCCAGCGGGGCTTGACAGGGGACCTCAGGCCATGCCCCCCACCCAGCGGGGCTTGACGGGGGACCTCAAGGTGCACCCCCAGTGCTGGGTCGGGGGAACTCAGGCTGTGCCCCCACCCAGCGGGGCTTGACAGGAGACCTCAAGGCACATCCCCCGCCCCAGTCTGGGCTGGGGGACCTCAGGCCACCCCCCTCCCGTGTTGGCATCAGGCCAGGGGACCTGAGGCTACGCCCCCTGCCTGGCAGGGCTTGACAAGGGTGGGACTGGCCGGGTCTGGATCTAGCCCAATTGGGGGGTGGGGGGCGGCCGGGTCTGGGTCTCACGCGATTTTGTGGTGCATGTGGGTGGGCAGGGACTTGACTCTGGGTCCTGTGGTGAGCCCCAGACTCTGACAGGAGGAAGGTTTTCATATACATTTTACTAATTTTCTTTCATCTCTGACACTTCTATTATAGAGAAAGGGCAAATAGCAATATTAAATTATTTCCTCTAATTAATCCCCTTTTAATGTGCACGAATTTCGTGCACTGGGTCACTAGTAAATTATAAAGCTAAATGCAAGAGCTATGACTATCAAACATCTAAAATAAAATCTAAGATAAAATCTTTGTGTCTTTGGGTTAGGCAAATGACACCAAAACATTACACATTTTAAAAAATGAAGTTTATCAACTTGAAAAGAATGCAATGCTGAATATGCAATAATCTGTGACTGACAGACTCAGATTTGCTCCTGGCAGTCAAGGTGCCATAGAGGCTAATGCTTTTTCTGTGTTTCAGCTTCTCAATTTGCAAAATGGAAGTTGAGGAACACGCCTGAGTGAAATCTTTACACAGGCCCTCATATAAGCAATGTGAAATAGAAGAGAACTCATCTGGGCAAAGTACAGAGACTTACCTGATTTGCATGGCCAGGAACCAGAGTTGGAAATCCCATAAAGCACAAAACTTCTATAGGGCCCCTTTCAACATCTCTGCTTCTCTCTGAAATTATCTGACCACTTCTTACACTTCCTCACCTCATCTGATCATGCCAGGTCCTAGTTTGCTGGTCAGCCTATGGATTTATTTCATCCTGATCCAAAAGATCGTGTGATGTAAAGGCTTACTATTTAGGCAGAGCCCATAAAATTTTTCAATTAACGGAAATACAGATAAATGTAAGATCTGATCAGTACAGAGCTGCTATTGTTTCTCCTAGTCAGGTAATTATGGTACTTTCATAAAGGAGTATTTTAGGGGGAAATGGAAGGTCCTGTGGCATCAACAGAGCATGTTCTAAGTTCCTAAAATTACACTAAATTCAATACTTAGATAATATGACTGTGACGGTTAATTGTATGCGTCAATTTGACTGGGCCATGGGCTGCCCAGTGAAGACACTTGGTTAAACATTATTCTGAGTGTGCCTGGGAAAGCAATTTGAGGTTAGCATTTGAATGGATGGACTGAGTAAAGCAGCTGGCCCTCCCCAGTGCGTGGGCCCCTTCCAAGCCATGGAGACCTGAATAGAACAAAAGTCTGAGTAAGAAAGAATTCATTCTCCGCCTGACTGTCTTTGAGCTGGGACATGGTCTCCTCCTGCCTTCAGACTGGGGCTGGAACTTACACCCTCGGGTCTCCTGCTTCTCAGACTCCCCTGGGTCTCCAGCGTGCAGAGCTTGAGACTTCCCAGCCTGCTTATTTGTGTGAACTAATTCCTTACAATAAATATATACACACACTTGAATCCTGTTGGTTTGATTCCGCTTCTTGGCAGAACCCTGACTAATACCATGTCTCAAAGGCACAAAAATCAATTCAACACAAACAAGTCCACGTGAAAATTGCATTCCAGACTTTGTGATTCTCCATACAGAGAGCTATGAAGCTCAGTTCTGCTGAGATGTCTTACGCCCTCCTCTTCGGTAAGATGGTGAGCGAGAAACTGACGCTGAGTGATCCACACATTCTTCCCATTTCTCTCGCCTGTCACCGGTCCACCCCGTCAACTCCCCACAGCATAAAACCCTCATAACAGTTCACCCTCCCCAGACCAAAGAGAAGCTCCTGAGCCGTATGTAAACTACAGTCTCATTTTCTTCCTCTTTCCTCTGTTTAATTACCCACTTCACTTCATTTTCTTTTTCTCTTTCTCGTTGGGTAAAGACAACTTTGTATTTGGGTAAATTAGTCTTCAGGGTCTAGTAATAAAGGAAGATGTTTCTCTTTGACATTTAGTATCATGATGGAAATTCCCAAATGTGCCCTGAATCGCTGATATTTACTTCTTGTTACAAACAAGCTCAGATCTTTTCTCCCATTAAGCACCTAAGACAATCCCCTTTCAGCCCAAATGATTCCTGTTGATTTTCAATATAAAGCGTTGCTGGGGGAAGTGCCTGCCAATGTTGAAAGCAAATAGCCGGCTTGCGCACTTGCTTTCTTAGAGTGAGTAGGTGGTGTGTGTGTGTTGTTCCCAAGAAACTCCTCTGCATTACTCCCAGCTGCTACAAGTTGGACATTTTCACATATTTTTCCAGGATGTCCCTTCTCATCATTCTGGACTCAGAGCAGGATTTCCGCCTATGGCACTGCTCTTCAAACCTGAAGGTACCTCCTGGGGGTTTTCCTAGTGGATCACTTTTCCTAATGGGAACTGTAGATGGTTTTTCTTTCCAGCTAAGTTTTTTTTTTTTAATATATTTTATCAATTTTTTACAGAGAGGAAGAGAGAGGGATAGAGAGTTAGAAACATCGATGAGAGAGAAACATCGATCAGCTGCCTCTTGCACACCCCCTACTGGGGATGTGCCCGCAACCAAGGTACATGCCCTTGACCAGAATCGAACCTGGGACCCTTGAGTCCGCAGGCTGACGCTCTATCCACTGAGCCAAACCGGTTTCGGCTTTCCAGCTAAGTTTTGATAACCATATGAAAGCAGTGTCAGTGAGAGCGTGGACATACATCTTTGCAAAGGCCTCATAAACAGCTTCATTCGGACCATCAGACCTGGCTCTACCCACATTGAAGGGGCCGGAAAGATCCCATTCTCATCCTGTAAGAATGAAACAAAAGCTCTGAGGCCATGTGTGGTCTTTCAAAGCAGTCGGATCATTTTCTTTCCATTCCCCACTCCCCCACCCCCACCCTTTTTTTTTAAATGTCTGCTCATATCTACTTCAACTGTGGACTTGTTCTATTATGAAGACTTCTTTTATATTTATATGTAAATATATATGCTTGTTATACTGTATTTTGGAAATGGAAGTGCTTTTGTATAAATTGAGAATCAGCTAAGAGTCATACGTGGCTCTCACCAGACTAATGTGGTCTAGTGGATTTTGTGCCCTCACAGGAGTGGGAAACCATAAATCCTGTCACTCTAAACTGGTTTTCTGGCAAGGTCTAGACAACTAATGACATTTAGTATGTTGTAGCTCACATGGGCACTTTAGGGATCACCACCAGCTTGTGAACCCGTTATAAAATTAAGGTTTATCTAATGTGTCAGCTGCTTTCAATAGCTATTTATTACCCACTGTTTGCATTAGCTGCTAGTTCCTAAATATGATCCAGACGTGGTTGGTGGTAATTAACAAAAGCTGCTAGCCATTCTGTATTTCTCACGCAATTCTTTATCCCAAGGCAGTCTCTTTCCAGTCAGGAAAAGCACGGGAAGTTCCTAGAGATCATCCAGTCCAGTGGTCCCATTTCACAGAGGTGCTGTGGGGGCCGAAAGGAAGCTTGATTTTGAAAAATTAAGTAAAGATAGTACGTTAAACATTTATGCAGAGCCTTACCATTTTCTCTCATCTGATCCTCATAAAAATCCCATGAAGTAGGTAAGACAGTTGCTATGATTGTCCTGTGTTAGTTAGGGCAAAGGCCAAGCTACTATAACAGAGACTAACAATACAGTGGCTTAAAGAGCCAAGAAATATATTTCTCATTCACATAACGGCATTGAAGTTGGTGGTATGGTTCTGCTCCACATGATCATTCAGGAATTCTGGGTCTTTCCACTGTGCAGCTCTGCCATTCCCTCAGGCATTTCTACGGTGAATGCTGGGTGGCCAAAAACCCATCCCTGACAGAAAGGGAAAGATGGCACAGATGGAGAACACCCACTACTTTAAGACCTAGGCCCAGAGTGGCATACGACCCTTTCACTCATATTCCTTTGGAAAAAACATGGTCACACAGCCACCTTGACTGCTTGGATGCCAGGAAATGTGGGACAATGCACCCACAAAGAAGGGAAGAATGGATTTTAGTGGATGACTAACCATTGCCACCATACCATTCTCATTGTACAGATAAGGGCATTGAAACTCAGAGAGGTAGCTCACAACAGAGAATTAAGTAAATAAGTAGTTTCCCCTGCAAAATATTAAGTAATTTCAAGTGAGTTATAACAAAACAAAAAAAAAATAGCATGGTTAATGTATTAGTCAGGATTCTCCAGAGAAACAGACCAATAGTATGTGTATGTGTGTGTGTGTGCGTGTGTGTGTGTGTGTGTGTGTAGATAGATAGATGATAGATAGATGATAGAGATTAGAGATGTAGAGATATAGAGATAGAGATAGAGATAGAGATAGAGATATATAGATATCTATAATAATAAAAGTGTAATATGCAAATCAACTGAACAGCAGAACGACTATCCGGATGACCATGCTATGACACACACTGGCGCCAGGCCAGCCAAGGTGGGTGCGATGCAATTGGTTGGGGGGGCCCCGCCATAGCCCCATGATCTCCCTGCAGAGGGAAGCCCAGGCCACCCTCTGTGGGACAATCGGTGAGGGGGGCTCTGCGATCAATTGCCCCAAAAAGGGAGGCCCAGGCCACAGCTGGCGGGGTGATTGATGGGGGGGAGGGGAGGGGCTCTGCAATCACCCCCAAAAGGGAGGCCCAGGCCACCCTCTGAAAGGTGATCAATCGTAGAGCCCAGGCTAGGGGCGGGGCCTTCCTCTGCGGGGCAATCAATCTGGGGGCCCCCGTGATCGATCGCCCCACAGAGGGAGGCCCAGGCCACTGGCCAGTAACACTGTGGTGGGTGTGCAGGGCCGGCCAGTGATTGCCCTGCAGAGGGAGGCCCAGGCCAGCCAAGTGATCGCACCCCATGCCTGTCGCCCACAGAGGGAGGCGACCAGTGGTGAGGGAAGAGGGGGCAGCACCGCAGAGATGGAAAGTAGTGGCAGTGGTGGGGGCAGGGCCAGCTGCTGGTAATTGGGGGAAGGAAAGCCCCTATAGGCCCTGATTGCCGGCCAGGCCTAGGGACCCTATCCAAGGGATCCTGGATTGCGAGAGGGCACAGGCTGGGCTGAGGGACCCCCCCCCTCCTGTGCACAAATTTCGTGCACCGGACCTCTAGTAGAATAATATTAAAGAATTTACTCACATTATGGAGTCTAGCATAGTCCAAAATCTTCAGGGTAGGCTGGCAGGCTGGAGACCCAGGGAAGAGCAGATGTTGCAGTTCAGCTCCAAAGGCTGGCAGCTGGCAGAATTCCCTCTTGTGTGGGGGGTCAGTGTTTGCTCTGTTAAGGCCTTCAACTGATTGGATGAGGCCCACTCACATTACAGAGGGCAATGTGCTTTACTCAAAGTCCACCAATTTAAATGTGAATGTCATCCAGAAAACACCCTCAGAAAAACGTTCAGAATAATGGTTCACCAGATATTCCCAGCACCATGGCCCAGCCTGATTGACACATAAAATTAGCTGTCACATTCAACAACTCCATCACCCCTCAAAAATCTTTTAGTTCCCTGATTACATGAGATGTTCCTGGTAGCTAACTGCAACTCTGCCAGTAACTTTAACATCTCTGGTCATCAGCTTACCCCACAACATCAACAGAGGAAAGAGTATCATTATTCCCTTCACAGTGAGAACATAGCAGGAAGTAACAATGCATGTGTCCATGTGAAGATTTAAAAAATTTTGAGTGCCACTAGTGCACTATTTCCCACAAACCACTCAGTCTTTTCCTCGGGAGTCCTACAGACATAACTTTTAACACAGGGAAAAGGAAAGAGATGGGAGTAGCAAAAGGAAAGAAGGTAGGGGTGAGTTACTGAACACTTACTTGCCATACCTCTGTCATCCTTCCAAATACTCTCTCTAAGAACACTGCATTGCACCAAGCATTATTCTCATCAAATATTTACTGTCTTGTCCCAGCTGATGTGGTCCAGTCACTGAGCATCGACTATGAACCAGATCAGGGTTCGATTCCTAGTTAGGGCACATGCCTGGGTTGCAGGCTCGATCCCCAGTGTGGGGCATGCAGGAGGCAGCTAATCAATGATTCTCTCTCATCATTGGTGTTTCCATCTCTCTCTTCCTCTCCCTTCCTCTCTGAAATCAATTAAAATATATTTTAAAAAATAAAAATAAATGTACTATCTTGTACTGTAGTAGATGCTCTATCCAGCTAAGGTATAAATATCAGCTAAAGAAGACTCCCAATTAGAGTGCTCGAAAGCATTAGCTACCAGGTGTTTCATGAGCCAAACAAACAGGGATGATTTCAAAAATCAATGTCAATAATTTGTAGTCATTCCTGAAAAAAATTACTTCCCATCTGCACACTGCAGTGTTCTGGAAAGTGGCACAGAAAGTGGAAAGCAGTGTGCTCTGTTCTGCCAGCGAAATGCTGAGCCCTGCACCCCCTCAGATCCTAGGGCTATTTGGCTTGCTGTGAATATCTGCACACCCTTGGGGTTGGGCCCGCCTCCTAACCTGCGTTGGCGCTCTGCACACTCCATCCCCACAACCCCGGGTTCTCCTTCCATCATCTTTATTTTCTTTATAATCATCAAACTAGTTTAACGACTAAGTCTTCATTGTTTCTAATCTGACTGATTATTAGGGGACCTATAGAATGACAGTTTATCCTTTGGGCTAATCCTCTTTTCACATATGAAGTAAAATTTTTCCCCCCAAGATTTACAAGATGGAAAAAACCAAGATGGCGGCATAAGTTAAACACCTAACCTACAGCCTGGCACAACAATTTCAAAAATACAACTAAAGGTCAAAACGGACATCATCCAGAACCATAGGAAAGCTGGCTGACTGAAATGCCCACAACTAGAAGGAAAGAGAAAACCACAAGGAAAATCAGAGGAGCCGTAAAAGCCTGAGGTATGGAGACACGGGCTGAGACACGAGCAAGAGCACGTGCGGGGAGGACGGAGCCGGAGAGGACGGGGCAGCTGACTGCCTGGCCGGCGTTCTCTAGCGGGAAGGAGATAAAAGCTCCAGATTGCGCTGAACCCCAGCTCCGACTGCACTGAAACCCAGTTCCGGGCGAGAATCTGGGAATCCAGATTCATTGGGGGAGAGACTAGACTGTTTGTCAGCGGGCGAAACTCCAGGGCGCCTTTCTCTCAGAGGTGTTTGCAGGGAGTACAGAGGGACACCGAGACCCAGGAACCTCATAGGGCGGGGCTGACGGGAAGCCAAGGCTGTAGGCTTCACCCTGAAACTCCGCCCCATCCAAGCTGAGCACAGAGGCTTTTACGATTTTGCAAGTCTAGTTGAATAAGGCAGTCTCCCGGTGTAGACACAGCTGATCCTCACAGCCAATTGGACTGGAGGTCAAATCCTCCCAGTGTACCAACAGCAATCAAGGCTTAACAACACCAAGACTTTGCACTCAGCCCACAAAGGGGGGGTACCAAGAGCAACCACCTAGGGAGATTGGGGAAGCTGAGCTACCGGCCCCTATAGGTCACTGACCACACAAAGCCACTCCATCAACATAGGGAGGCAGCCAAAAGGTGGAGACACCGAAGCAGGTCACAAATAGAAGGGATGAAGGAAAGTAAACTAATGGATGACACAGTGTTCAGAACCACATTTATAAGGTTACTTAAGAATCTTCTGGAGGACCAAGATGGCGGCATAGGGCAGATGCCTAATTGTTGCCTACCACAACAATTTTGAAACTACAACTGGAAAACAGAGCAGACACCATTCAGAACCACCGGAGGGCTGGCTGAGCGGATGCTCTACAACTAGAATAAAAGAGAGGGGGATGCGGGATGATGCTGATGCCGATGAGCCAAAGATCACACTTTAAGAACTACGGCTCTGGCGACACAATGGCGGCCTGGAACGTGCTCGGCGCAGTTCACCCGGCAGTCTCCGGCTGAGGGAACGGCTCCGCTCGCTGCCGAGCATGGACAGACGAGCCCCTGGGGGTCATGGGGTGGGAGACTCCGCGCTTGCTGACCTCTGAGTCATTCGAGAATCTCTGCGCCCTGGAAGCGGCCAGGTGCGCACACCCGGCGACCGGCCGCCGCTGCAGACCCGAGTGCTGTCGCAGCAACCTCGGACCAGCCCGCCGCTGCGCACCGGGCGCACCGGAGCCTCGCTGAGCCCGCCGCCCAGCGAGTTCCACGGCAGCCGCCCCGGAACTTTGAGAAAATGGCCGGAGGAATTGCTGAGAAGAAATTGACCAATGGGAGTTGGGATCGGGAAGACGAGGCCCCGCTGGGTCCCGGATCCAGGTGCACTCACCCGGCGACTGGTCGCTGCTGCAGACCCGAGTGCCGCCGCAGCGACCTCGGGCCAGCCCGCCGCCGCGCACCGGGCGCACCGGAGCTTTGCCGAGCCCGCCGCCCAGCGAGTTCTGCGGCAGCCGCCCCGGAGCTTTGAGAAAATGGCCGAAGGAATTGCTGAGAGGGAATTGACCGACAGGAATTGGGATCAAGAAGACGAAGCCCCGCTGGGTCCCGGGTCTGGGTGAGGCCGTGCACCCCTGGGTCTGGGCGAGGCCACGCGCCCCTGGGTCCGGGTGAAGCTGGATCCCAGGTCCGGGTGAGGCCGTGCCCCTGGGTCCGGATGAGGCTGGGTCCCTGGCCTGGGTGAGGCCGCGCGCCCCTGGGTCCAGGAGAGGCCACGTGCCCCTGCGTCTGGGTGAGGCTGGATCCCGGGCCCGGGTGAGGCTGTGCGCCCCTGGGCCCGGGTGAGGCCGCGCGCCCCTGGGCCAGGGTGAGGCTGGATCCCGGGACCGGGTGAGGCCGCGCGCACCTGGGTCCGGGTGAGGCCATGCGCCCCTGGGTTCGGGTGAGGCCACGCGCCCCGGGGTCCGGGTAATGCTGGGTCCCAGGTCCAGATGAGGCCGCGCGCCCCTGAGTCCGGGTGAAGCTGCGCTCCTGGGTCCGGGCGAGACCAAACCAGAGGGAGTTGGACCTGCATTACCACTATTTGTCCACCATCCAGAGCTGAAAAGTCAGTGCCGACATGTACACATAAGGAACTGGTGGACATTGAAATTGGGTCTCAAAAGAACTGTTGGTCCAGAAAGAAACTCACTACAGACTGATTCATTTGCCTGTCAGCATAACTATTATTGCTCGTCTCACATTTGGTTCTTATAAGTATATGTCTAGTAACACATGATCTCACTCATCTAGGGGAAATGATGAACAACATAGACTGATGAACAAGAACAGACCCAGAAACAAGGAGGCATCAATCGGACTGTCGGGCCTCAGAGGGAGGGTAGGGGAGGGTGGGGGGAGGGGGGAGAGATCAACCAAAGGACTTGTGTGCATGCATACGAGCCTAACCAATGGTTAAGGACAACAGGGGGGCGGGGGCATCCGTGGGGAGGGGTGGGGGATGGGAATGGGGGGATGAGGACAAATATGTGACACCTTAATCAATAAAGAAATTTAAAAAAAAAAAAGATTTACAAGATACAACCGTGACCGGCATTGTTCAATGGTTAGAACATCAGCCCACACACCAAAGGATCTCAGGTTCGATTCTGATCAAGGGTATGTACTTGGGTTTCAAGTTTGATCCCCATGTGCTGGAAGTAACCAATCCATGTGTCTCTCTCACATCAATGTTTCTCTCTCTCTCTCTCCCTCTTCCCCTCCTTGTCCCTCTCTCTCTCCCTCTCTTTCTCTCTCTTTCCCTCTCTCCATCCCTTCTACTTTCTCTAAAAATCAATGGAAAAAAATATCCTTGGGTGAGGATTAACAAAAAAGAAAAAAACAAGTTTTATAACATACAGATTTTATTATTAGCATACCCAAAATAATATAATATCTATGAATCTAAAAATAATAATAGCTATGTGTGTGTGTGTAAGACTAAGTTATTTGGATGATTACTACTGATCTTATATTTTTGGGTTTTTGTTTTGTTTTGTTTTGTTTTTTATCTTATATTTTTAATATTAATAACGGTGTCAAATAATTTAAACATCAGAAAGAATAAAAAGGTATACAGTGAAAAGTCTCCTATTTCCCCAACCTGCTATTGGGTAATTGTTTATTTTTCTTATTGATTTGTAGAAATAAATATGTTAAGGAGGTTATTCCATTACCTGAGATATAAGTTATAAATATTTTTCCAGCTTCTTATGTAGTTTCCATGCAAAAATTTTAGTGTAGTTTAACCTATCATTTTAAAATAATTTTATTTAATAGTTAAAGAGGTTTTGTCTATTTTGAGGTGTTAAAATAATTTTCTCATGTTTTTAAAATATTGTTATTCTCTATTTTTTAACATTTAAATCTTTGATCTGTTTAAAGAAGTAGGAAGTATAGATAGATACCCATCTCTTTTCTTCCAGAGAGCTCCCCTGTTGTCTCAAACACAGATGACTAGATTTCTTCTGTGAGCTTTATTTAAACTATGACAACATAGAGCAGGACCAGAGAATCAAAAACCTGTGGGCCAAAATCTGGCCCACAGCCTGTTTTTTATAAACAAAAAACACAGCCACTGCCCTGGCCAGTGGCTCAGCTGGTTGGAGCATCGTCCCATACACCAAAGGTTGCTGATTCTATTCTGGTCAGGGCACATTCCTAGGTTGTGGGTTCAATCCCACGGTCAGGGTGTGTATAGGAGGCAACTGGTTGATGTTTATCTCTCACATTGATGTTTCTTTCTCTCTCTCTCTCTCTCTCTCTCTCTCTCTCTCTCTCTCTCTCTCCCCCCCCCCCTTTCTTTCTCTCTCCAAATCAATTTAAAAAATATATCCTCAGGTAAGTATTAAAGAAACAAACCAGCTACACCCATTCATTTCTGAGATGTCTATGGCTGCTTTTGCACAACGGTGGTGGAGTAGTTGCAACAGAGCCTGCATGGCCCGCAAAGCGTAAGATATTTAACATTCTGGCTCCTTACAGGAAAAGTCTGCTAACTTCTGATATAAAGAAAAGACAAGGAAAAGAGGAGAAGGAAGAAGAAAAGGAAGAGGAGAAGGAGGAAGAAGAGGATGAAAAAAAGAAGACATTCTGGAAATAAAAAGTTTTTTGAATAAACTGTGCAGAGAAAAAATATTCATTAGGAGAAAAAAAATGAACTAAAATTGTGGGTTTATTTTCCTTTTTTATAATCTTGGTAGAAACTGAGGCGTTTTACTTTGATTTTATACTGTGGTCCACTTCACAAAGACCCTCAAGTCTGTCACCCTTTTTTCTATCAAGTGAGGCTCACATGTTTAATGAGGTGTGGGAGCTCTCAGGGGACCCCTTGGAATGTGGAAAGCTAGGGTGCTTTTTTTAACACATCCCTTTGGAATATTATGTGCTACAGCCTTTTGAATCTCCTTTCTTATAGGATTGACAAGAAACCCTTCTAAATTGGCTTTTATTATTATTATTTTTAAATGTGTTATACAGGACCCAAAGGATTGTTTTCCCCAGAAGTATACTGTTTCTTCCTTCTAAATATTGAACAAAGGGAATTTACACTCCAGTGTCTCAGTGGATCACACTAGGAGTTTAATGCTGCAGCTGTTTCCCCTTCTTTTCTCAGACATCAAAGCTTTCTACAAGTTACTCACTAATCTAATTAGGTCCTTTCCAGTCATCCTAAGCATACTTCAGCCTCTCTAAGGTAGTTATGAAGCACCAATTATTAAAAAGCAAAAATTATATTGACCTGCATAAAGAGAAAAAGTACAATAGGGAGCATAGAATGAAGTTATTTATATATATAAAAGGCTAATATTTTAAGTGTCCAGCTGTCTGGGTAATGACAGCACGTAGTAACGCCCAGCTTCCTCTCCCTAGCAACTAGCTTCCCTGCAGTTTCTTCAGCCCAGGAACATGACTTGCTTTATAGCCAGATGCAAACATTTACACTTTAACCAAATTGTGAAGTGTTTTCATGTGCCTCATCTCATTTGATCCTCACAGAAGTCCTGGAGTAGGTAGATAGGAGACTCGGTAGAATACTATTTTCTTTTCATTAGCAGAAATTTAGAAAGTTTAGAAACTTGACCCGACTGAAAAGAAGTAAGAAATGGTGGAACTTGAAAATGACTTCAGGTTTTCTCACTGCGCAGAATATAGTCAAACACTGATGCAGCTAAATATTTTACCCTCTCCCTGCATGATCTACAATAATAATCTGCTTCGTGTTGATATTTATTGCTGTGTTGCTGACAATTACCCAAAAGAGAAGTTGGGGTGCTTCGCTGGGATGGAAAAGGTTTATCTAAATCAGAAAGCAGATCTAATTAAGCCAGTTTATTCTATATCTATAAAAGGCTAAGTTGACTCATGCATGCGCGATACATATAAAGCTCTCACTGGCGCCAATCGCACGCGTGTGTTTCGATCTGTCATTGTCTATCGTGAATTTGGTTGACACTTCTATTATAGAGAAAGGGTGAATAGCAATATTAAAATATTTCTTCTAATTAATTTCCTTTCAATGTGCACAAATTCATGCACTGGGCCTCTAGTTTTTATATAATAGCTATCCTGCGATGATAACTCTAATATGCTTCACAAATATGAATTTACTTTATATTATTATAATGTCAGTCTTATGTCCAGTTTTAGACTTCAAAATTTAAGAAGCACATAGAGAACTTAAAGAATGTCCATACATTATTAGAATATTCAAAATGAACATTATATGAATAAAATTATATTTTTCAATATAATATAATCTTTATACATCATTCTACTTGAGTCTTAGAATAAACAATGGGTATGATATATCCATTTCATAGATGAGGAAAACTGAGTCACATAATTTGCTTTATCTTTATTTAAATTTATTTATTCTTTCTTATATACTTAAAACATTCACATTACTCAAAATTCAAAAGGTACAGAGAGGTGTACAATGACCAACCCCCCTCCACCTCTCACCCCAGCTACCCAGTTTCCCTTCTTTCTTTTTTTTTTTTTTTCAGTTTCCCTTCTTGAAGGTAGTTCTGTTTCTACATGTTGTCCTGGAGGTATTTCATGCTTGTGCAAACATACATACCTATACATGGTTTTCTTCTGTTTTACATAAATATCTTAATATATACATTTGGTCTGATCCTAGCTTTTTTTTTTTTCTTTTAATGATATGTTCTAGAGATCTTTCATATCAGTACATGGTGAACTTTCTCTTACTTATGGTCTCCTAGTATTTGATTGCATAAATTTATAATTTATTTGAACAGCTTTATATTGATTAATTTTCAGGTTGAGTCCAATCTGTTTTGAATGAGTAACCTTATGCATGTGTTGTTTACACATGTGAAAATGTATCTGTTGGAAAAGTTCTGTGTTGGAATTGTTGGGTGAGAAAATACATGCATTTAAAATATTTTTAAGTATTATAAACTTTCCTTCCATAATATTGTACAGAGACTTTAAATCCATTAAATATTTGCTCTTCAATTCCAAGATTGAAGAGCAAATATTTAATGGATTTAAAGTTGGAACAAATGTTTCCTAACCAGAAAATGGAAGCTATGAAGAAAAACACTTTTGGGGGACACTAATTCTTTGGGAAATATAATTAATTGGGCCATTTTCAAGAGAAGAAAAGAAGGAGTTGCCCCTCTTGCCTACTCCATCCTTCTCCAATGCTTCTTTGTACTTGTTCCATGAACCCGAGGGCCCAGTGATGAAATAACCCCACCCAGCAAACTTAGATAGGTTTACTTCCTATTAGCGTGGGCCCATCAGCCTCATAGACTACTGAGATGAGGTTCCTCTGCCTGTACTGAAAATTTGAAAAAGTTAAAATGGTTTACCTCAAAAAGTAGAAAGCTAGGAAGAAAGGGGGAAAAGAAGTGATAAAGGCCTTCAAAGATATTGTTCTCCTGGCAAAATGTAGCCTCAAATAAAAGCTTGCTTTGTGGGTCACTGTCCGTGGTGCTGACAACATCCCCATGGGTTGAGGCAGGATTGCTTTTCCTATTCCGGGGGCATTAAGGAAGCCCATGCAAACCCTTCCAGGAAATTCTAAAGAGGAGAGAGAAATGAAACAATTGGAAGAAACAAGACAAGGCAAAAGAACCAGGGCTACTTACACAGGAAGAATGTGAGGTTGGATGGAGAAAGAAGAGGGATTAGTATGATTTAATATTGTTTACAAATCATCATAGATACTAAAAGATAACCCTGCCTCTTTTGTGATGAGGGAGAGACATATGCACATTGCCTTCTGCATTCCATTAGTGTGTGCATATATCTCCTGAGAAAATAAAACAAAAAAACTTAAGGTTATAGAAAGGACCATGGAAAGAGTTATGTGGAATTTCTTTTCTTTTTTTTTAATCCTCATCTGAGGTTGTGTTTATTGATTTATGAGAAAGATAGAGAGTGAGAGAGAGAGAGAAACATCAATGTGAGAGAGAAACGTCTACAGGGGGTAAGCGCCCAGACCAGGGAGCAAACCTGAAACCTAGGTATGTGCCCTGACCAAGAATCAAAAGTGCAACCTTTTGGTGTTTGGGGTGACTCTCCAACCAACTGAGCCACCTGGCCAGGGCTCATGTGGAATTTCTTTACTTCCAATTTTAGAAGTAAAATGGATTGTCATCTGCCTCAGCTGATTAAACTATAATCCTGCCAAAGACTAGGAATATACTAGGTAACCTCCTGAGACCCTCACAATATTTGAAGTTGGGACTTCAATGAAAACATTCATCCTAGTCCTGCTCGTTATCTCTGTTTGAGCTTCAGGGCAGCCTGGATTTAAACTAAAGTAACATCACAGGCCATACTGATCATTTTTGTCTTATCTAAAGTCAGTTGCCTTCAAGTGTTGTGAAATGTTAATAACTTTCTCAACCTGTCAGTTTTTTCCCTAGCATAGCAGCATAAAAGCGTAATACAGAACAAATATTCAATAAATTTCATTCATTCTTCATAGCTGCACTGGAATTGAACCATCTTCCATTCACATATTTAAGCCTGAAAAGTATTTATGTCTTGGTGCAAAAAGAAAGAGAAATCTTTGGATTTATGTAAAGTTTGAGTATAAAAATATGAAGTTTTTTATATTTCTATACTTGATTTGTTTTCATTTTTAAATGCTGGATTTTCAAATTGGAAAGAATACATATCATTGGGCATTAGGCCAAGAATCTGAAAGTGCTAGAATGCATTTTCCAATATTTTAATGGCCTCACTGGCAATGCAGTTGGCCTTGTGTGCTTGGCTGTGATTATAATCGTTGCTACTGTAGGGACACTCAGGATTTGAGCTCTCTGGATTTGGGTAGCTCTTGTCTATGAGAAGTCAAAACAGCATCGAGATGTCAGGTCACTGGACAGTCTCTAGTGTATCTGTCTCTACAAGGGGTGAGATTTCCCCAAAGGCCACTGGAAAAGTAACCTATTCTCCCCAAAGATTATCTGATTCTGCCTATGGGTATTGACTCTTCTAACCCATCTTATATTCCAAGTGTAGAGACTATCTTCAAGTTTTACATCAAATTTCTCTATTCCAGGGCTGTGACTCAGATCCGATCTAAATCCATTTGAGAAGAGAAAACATTTAAGAGAAAGAGTATCATTGATTTTCAACATTTATTTTTTCTTACACACAGCTAGCACAATGATCATCTCTCATACACTGCAGTGATCCTCTGCCAAGGCATGGGTGGCAGGCAGAGAGGTGTGGCCCCGCTGCTCCACCCAGAGAAACATATCAAATTGGGGCGTTTATAAAGCTCCCCAAGTTTCTATGTCCTCTTGGCTGGATAGCTTCCATGTGCAATTAAGTAAGCTCTATGAAACAACTTAAAAAATATGAATACATGAATGGGGGGATGCGGAATTCAATGACCATGCTAAATTACAAAATGTAGAAGATTATATTTTTATAGTTATAGAACTACAACTATTTAGAGAAACATTGAAACAAGAACACTCCATGAGCGTTTTCTTGAAGTGAAAGTATAAATTAAATATAATATAATATTCATTTTCCTTTTTAAAAATAAAGTTTAGCCCTAGCCAAGTGTCTCGGTTGGAGCATCATCCCATACACCAAAAGGTTGTGGGTCTAATTCCCATTCAGGACACATACCTAAGTTTCAGGTTAGATTCCCAGTCAATGCATATACGGGGAGGCAGACAATTGATGATTTTCTCTCACATCAATGTTTCTCTCTCTCAAAATCAATGGGGAGAAAAAGCATATCCTTGGGTGAGGATTAAAATAATACTAATACTAATAAAGTTTAAATATAGAAACAGTTTAAAGAATAAGAATAAAATGAACATTCTTGTACTCCAAACCCAACTCAGAAGCCACCTACTAGTACATGACTCTCCAAAGGTTACCATCCCTGTATTTTATAATAATAATTCTCCCACTGCTCTTAATAGTTTAATCACATATTGTTAAGTTTGCCTGGTTATAAATTTTGTCTCTGACATTTTTTTTTTTTCACCTTAATCTCATGTTCAGGGGATTCATCCCTACCATGGTGTGTAACCATCATTCCACTGTTCCTATTGCTGCACAGTATTCCAGTGTAGACTCAACATACATTTGATTCTTTTTCTTCTAATGTGTAGTGGCTATTTTTTAGTTATTTGCTATACCACATCAAATTTAGAACCAGCTGTCGATTTCTTTAAAAAAACAACACACACCTATTGGGATTTTGATCAGAATGGCATTGAATCTATAGATCAATTTTGTATGAATTGACATCTTTGCACTAGTAAGCATTTTTATCTGTGAACATAATATTCCTCTCCCTGTATTTAGGTTTTAATATCTTTCGGGGAAATTTTATGATCTGGTACATAAAACCTTTATTTGTAATTGCTGTGTTAAATGCCTTTTTGTGCTGCATCCTCTGTTGCTGGCGATCATAACAACTGTAGTGATAATGTTGATGATGACAATAACTAGCATGTATTGTACGTTCACTCATGCCAGACACAGGTCCATATGAACTACCCTTACTGTGCACTCTACGGCCCTGCAATGGTAAACAACATGCCCAACAGTACACACTAATAACCGGTGAAGTCAGGGTTGAAGAAGGGAAGTCTGGCCCCAGGGTACATGCTCTCAACCACAAGCTCTGTCCTTCCATGCATTCTTGTATTCGTTCCCTAAGCCTGCTACGACAAGTCACCACACACTTGGTGGCTTTAAGACAACATGTGTTTATTCGCTCATAACGTGGAAAGCTAGAAATACAAGCTTCAGCAGGGTGTGCTCCCTCGGGGGCTCTAAGGAAGGATTCTTCCTTGCCTCTTCCAGCTTCTGGTGGCTTCCCCAGCATTTGGGGGCTTGTGGCTTCATCACCTCAATCTTTATATTGCCTTCTCATCTACGTATCTAATCTCCGCCTACCTTCCTCTTATCATTGGATTTAAAACCTTAACTTAATCACTTCTTTTACCATATCATGTATAATAAAAGTGTAGTAAGCAAATTGTCCCCTCGACCAGGAGTTTTTCTGGGAGTTCGACCAGGGGACGGGGCTGGCCGGGGGAAGGGAGGGAGTACCCAGCTGGCAGCCGGCAGCCGCTAGGGACCCTACTGGTGCACAAATTTTGTGCATAGGCCTCTACTAGTAATATAATATTTAATCTTTTACTATAGATGGTAATATTACAGGTTCAAGATATAAAGATATGGACATATCTTTTGGAAACCACCATTCAACGCCTGACAATGCTATAGAAAATCAACTGTATACAGCAACCTGGCTTTATTTTCTGATCCATTCTAATAGATAGGTATCAACTCTTTGGATCACCAACAACCATGTTTACTGAGTGTTTACTAGGTCAGTGGGTGGCAAACTCATTAGTCAACAGAGCCAAATCTCAACAGTACAACGATTGAAATTTCTTTTAAGAGCCAAATTTTTTAAACTTAAACTTCTTCTAATGCCACTTCTTCAAAATAGACTCGCCCAGGCCGTGGTATTTTGTGGAAGAGCCACACTCAAGGGGCCAAAGAGCCGCATGTGGCTCGCGAGCCGCAGTTTGCCGACCACGGTACTAGGTCAAAGACATGATACTGGGGATCAACAGGATGAATAAGACATAGCTGTTGCCCTCTCAAAAGCATAGTAATTGGAACATGGTTAGTCTATGTGAAAAACAGAACCATTAAACGAAATGGAACAAGGTCATGATTGCCTTTGTGGACTCCGACTTTGTTCAGAATTGCCTTTCTTCTGACCCTGAAATGTGGACATGCTGCATCCACCCAGACAGGCTATGAGGTCATGATTCCCCACTCTCCTCTTGTTTGTCCCCTTGTTTTGAACCACTTTTCAATGTCCAGTCTCTGGTCTGAGTCATGAGCAATATGATATTAGAGGTAAATGGAAAAGCAAGAGCGGGACAGCTACGCTCACTCTGCTGCTCTCTCCATCTGACGGACTTCCTGCTCCTCATAAGCAGAGATTACTGGGGAAACTTTAGCTAAATTAGAAAGGATAATCTATAAACCCACAAATCTGTGCCTGTGTAAACTGGTCAGAAACTTTTCCCAGAAGCTGAGTGCCAGGCTGGGAATCTGAAGGAACATAAGACAAATAAATAACACATTATTTTCTTCTCCGAGAAAACACATTTTTAGAAAATACAGCATGAAATTTGAATTAAAGAGACATTTTGTGCCTGACTTTCCGTTGTTTACAGACAATTTTGAAGGGCCTTAAATTTAGCTAATCCATAGCATGGATGTTTAAGTGGTTTACAAATAAAATGTATAACAAAATCTACTTTCGTAAGAAAGAAATAAAGGTATTTTTATGACTGGAAAAGACTGTCATCTGTAAATATCGCCAATTCCTGTGATTTTAGTTCATTGTTATTGTCTTCTTTTTGAATAACTGCTTTTTCTATAATAAATATATATTCTGTTCAGTGATCATTTTTAAAATATAATGTTTAGTGTAACTTAAAAATACATTAACATGGGACCATTCTGTCACTGTCATGGCAGTCTACAGAAACCTTGTGACGAAATGATGCTAGTCACACCTGTGAGAAGGCAGGAGGGGGGTCCAGAACCACAGGGGATGTCACATAAGGTCAATCTCTGAAATTGAAAATACTAAAATTCTACAAAAACAATGTCATATACAGAAATATCACTGGTCAATGTATTATTGGTGGGAAGATTGGACTATCTCCCAAGTTGTTTCTCAAATTATAGGCAGTTATGTCTCTAGAAGACCTGAGCTGACAAAGAACTCAGATAAATCTCCCCCCAAATCCCACCCCCAACCCCCTGCTACTCTCATGCTTTCCAATGAGTTTGTGGTATCAGCTCTCTCTTCAACGAGTTTCTTTGCAGGAATCTTCTTTGGCCATTTATCTATGAACCAGGCAGACACTTTACCTAAATTAGAAAGCATAATCTATAAACCCACAAATCTGTGCCTGTGTAAACTGATCAACATGCACTGGAGGGCCTGGCTGGTGTGGCTCAGTGGTTGAGCATTGACACAGGAACCAAGAGGTCAGTGGTTTGATTTCCAGTCAGGGCACATGCCTGGGTTGCAGGCTCTATCTTAGGTTGGGGGGCATGCGGCGGGGGAGAGGGGGTGGCGGCCAAAAGATAATGTTTCTCTCATTGATGTTTCTGTCTCTCTATCCCCTCTCCCTTCCTCTCTCTCTGAAAATCAATAGAAACATTTCTTAAAGGCACTGGAGGGCAACAAGAGGATACCACCCCCACCCCCACCCCTCTGAGCCGGGGCCCTGACATGGGTGCACTGCCCTGGGAACACCTCATGACAAGGGCAGCATCGCCCTAACGCCACACGAGTGAGAGTGCCTGAAATCAAACCACATGTGGAATTACAGCAAGACATGATTCCTTTATATTTTTATTAAAATAAACATTTGAACATTTCCTTCTCAGTCTCTGAGGAATTATCTGCACTCCACCTCCCAGCCCATGCCCCAGTCATCTGAATGGAGTTAAGACCAAAGACATGAAAGAAAAAAAGAAAATGTGGAGAAACCTGAAGACTGGAGGAAACTGAAGACTGGTTTACATGTGATAGTAGAGTCACCCACTGACGCAGAAAATCCTTGGCCAAACCAAACCTAAAATAAATAAGCCACACATCGGCACACACATAACATAACCCCAACTGTATCCGCCACACAAAAATGCATAAACCTCTCCATTTTATCAGGTTCCTTGCACAGAATCACATCACTGCTATGAATTTTTATCACATGCTGAAATAGAATATTCAGTAGTGAAAGATCACTAGTAGCAAAATGGTATCATACAACAGCAGCACAAAATTAAAATCCTACCAAATAGTAACTGCATTGGAAACCCTGAGCTACATATCAATCACTAGGAACGCGTGCCTTTGCTGACTGAGATTTTCCTGGGCTTTCTGCTTCTCCGTGAGAGGGTGTTGATCGGGAGGCTGATGCAGCTCATCGGAGGGAGCCATCGTCAAAGGGTTTGTCCACTTTCCCAGGTCTCATGGCCACACCCAAACAAAGATCCTGGACACACTGAAGAGTTGGTGTTCTGGTTTTAAATTTGGGGAGACTTCTCTCCAATTCATGACCCTGAAAGCACCCCTAAGGGGGTCTTGGAGGCCTGTCCTTGGGGACCCAGGGAATGTTTTGGACTTTTGGAACTAAATAGTTCATTAAACTACTGTCAGTGAGGCCAGAGCACATATGAATTGGGGATACTAGCCCTTCACCTGTCATGGTACCTGAAATGTCACCATTTTCCAATTTCCTTTTGGCTCTGGAGACTTGCCTGCTATTCTATCCTGTACTGAAACATTGCATCTTAATTACATATTGCTTTTCATCTGAACTTGGTAAGAGCAAAATCTGGTAGAAAGAATTTCTATGGGACTTGAATGTGAGTTAGACACCCAGGCGGGAATGGTAGAGTATGGAAGTAGAAAGACAACCCCTGAAAGGGAAACCGGGAGGGTCCTAGCAAACTGTCATACACATAATTCTCTTTCTTTTTTCTTTTTTTTTTCTTTTTTTTATGCTCGGGGAGAGGTGGTGGCAAGGGTAGAGAAGGGTAATGGTTCTTGCAGCATAACTGAAATAACGTAGTCTCAGCAAGCCAGACGAGACCCCACGGAGAGCCAACAACCTTTGTTACTCATGTTAGCTTGTGGCCTCCTCTCTAATGTGATTGATGGGTTAGTCTCTGTGTTCCTTCTTCTTTCTCACTCCCTTCCCTTTGCCCACCTTCTCCTCTCCACCCCTAGGTGTAACCTCAGGGGAAGGGCCTTCCTGGTTCTGAGCATCTGAGGAAGAAATGAATGTGACTGGGAATTGATTGGTCTTGTGTTAAGTCCTCAAGTCTCTAAGGTATCTTCCAGAGACAGAATCTGCCTCCACCGGGTGTGGCTTTTGAGTGATTTGGTTTGTGGGGTGTTTCTCTCTTTTCCGCGTCCACCACGGAAAAGGAACGGGTCCGGTTCCTGAGTGGAGGAGCTGGGGATTAAGAAATAAAAGAAAGCTCTAACCGGTTTGGCTCAATGGATACAGCATCGGCCTGTGGACTGAAAGGTCCCAGGTTCGATTCCGGTCAAGGGCATGTACCTTGGTTGCGGACACATCCCCAGCAGGTGTGCAGGAAGCAGCTGATCAATGTTTCTCTCTCATCAATGTTTCTAACTCTCTATCCTTCTCCCTTCCTCTGTGTAAAAAATCAATAAAATATATATATTTTAAAAAGAAATAAAAGAAAGCAAGACACAGAAATAGAAGCAAGCTGGGAGCCAGGTGGGACGCTGCCACTCTGATGGAGGGACAGGACCCCGATCCCACGCAGCGCATTTATTTTATACCCCCAAATACCAGGAAGTATCACCAAAACTTAGGATCAAAGGAGCTTATGTGCATTCTTGAGTAGGCCCTAGCATTCCTGGTGTTTGGCTGGATTTACATATCTAAGCCCGCTACCGCCCGACACCTGGGCTGATATGAAGGCCAAGCTGATAACACTCTCCTTTTTGGCAAAGCATGTTCCCAGGGCACGGCTCTGCCTGTCGCCCTGAGTTCAGCTGACGATAATTAAAGAAACGCCCATGTGCCTTCCCAGGAGCTGTCTACATCAGTTCAGCTTCCAGAGATTTGGAGGAGACTCACTAAAACCAGGAGATGTGTGTGTTACTTAGTAGACTGCTCAAGATGCATCTGTAATTTGTTGGACTTTGTTTTGAAATTGTGAAAGCACTGAAAGCTAATTGCCAGATGTTTGGGTATTATATATAGATACTGCTTAACAACGCAAATACTTGGCTCTGCAAATGTGTTTGATTTGTAGGGATACACCTGCTGAGTTCTAAAGATCCTAGACAACAACGTCATGTATGTTATAAACCAAAATCAACAAAGGAAGCCATAATAAATATATTTAATGAATCTTAAAGTCAAAAATTTGTGTGTGTGTGTGTGTGTGTGTGTGTGTGTGTGTGTGTAATATGGTTGAACAGGAAGCAGAGATCTTAGATTCCAGTTGTTACTTTTCAAAGACTTATTATGATCCCACAAAAAGCCACTTGCTACCATGAAAACGGCGTTGACTTGGTGTTAGGTCAGGCATCAATTCTTGCTCTGTGACATACTAAACTGTGTGACTGTGAGCAAGTGATCTAACTTCTCTCAACATGTCTGTTTCCTCATCTGTAGAGCGCATAGGTGAGAGAATTGAACAGATAATGTAATTAAGATTCCTAATGACCTCTTCTAATAGGTACTTGCTATGGACTGAATGTTTATGTCTCCCAAATTCATATGTTGAAACCCTAATCCCTGGTGTGATGGTGTTTGGAGATGGAGGCTTTGGGGAGGTATTTAGGTCATGAGAGTAGAGCCCTCATGAATGGTATTAGTCCCCGCTGGAGGAGATCACCAAGAGGATGTGATAACCAGTTGACCATTGAGCTCGACCTGTCCTTGGAGTGTTCACGCTGTCTACCGTCTCCACAGTGGGAGCTCTCCAAAGGCACAGCCTTGATGAGAGTGAAATGTTGTTGGTTCCGTATGGATGGAATACATATAGAGGCCTCTGTGCAAACTTTTAAGATTGGGTGGGTGGGTGGGAAGATCTACTTTTCTTGTGGCCACCCAAGCCTAAGTAAGTTCCCTTGATTTTAAAACTGCCACCTGCCACTCTGGAAAGAAAGTGGTCTGCCTCTAGCCCTGCATGAAAAGTATCTTATAAGAAAGACACGAGGGAAGGCCCACGATGGCTGCTTTCACCTAAAACCTATGTGAAGGCAGCACGAGCGGTTCCTGTCGTCTCCTCGAAGGTCACGCCTGGCTGGCACTCTGCTATCGCTGTATGCTGCTGTAGGGGAGAGACGGGAACAATGGCAGGGTGCCTCGCTGCGGATGCAGGAAGGCGCCTGTGGAGCTGGGTGCCCCAGGCCTGCAGAAGTTTCTCTCTGGGTGTTCCTGACTTGTATTTTGTAAGGCACACCGTCCCGCCCCCAAAGTGGTTGATCGTTGGAACGAGAAGAGGGCCATGTTTGGGGTGTATGATAACATCGGGATCCTGGGAAATTTTGAAAAGCACCCCAAAGAACTAATCAAGGGCCCCAAATGGCTTCGAGGCTGGAAGGGGAATGAATTGCAGCGTTGTATCCGAAAGAAGAGAATGGTTGGAAATCGGATGTTCAGTGATGACCTACACAACCTTAACAAATGCACCAGCTATCTCTACAAACATTTTAACCACCGTGGAAAGTACCGGTAGAAGAGTAAGATGGGGACTGTGGAAGAGGCATTATAAGTAGAATCCAGCATTAGATTAACAGATTAGTATACCAGCCCAAGTAGAGTTCATTTTTAAAATGTAAAGATGTTTCAACATATGGATTCTATTAATAAAATTCATCATTGTAATTTTTAAAGGTGAAAAATCACATCACCTCAAGAGATTCCAAAAGAGGCATTTTTTAAAATTCCACAGCAATTGCCAATTTAAAATACAGGTTTATGAAACATCGATATAAGAATGTTCTAAACATGATAAATTATGTATTTATAATAGTGTGACATTTAATAATAAAATATAAGAAGGATCATTTCCATAAATATAATGAACAAAGCAAGGTGATTTATTATTTAATCTTGTGGAAGTGCTAGCCAAAATGATTAGAAAAGGGGAAAGAAGGTATAAAATATTGGGAGTAAAGAGAGAGACAATACCTGAAAAATCTGACAGGCTGAAACACAAAGGTTTTATAACCACTAGAGAGTTTTATTAGGTGGTCAGATTAATGTAAAAACACAATGTTTCTCAATTATGCCTCAATAAAGCTACATTTTAAAAAAATCATGAAACTTTCTTATATGTTGAAAATAACCAGGTAAAAAGAAAATAAAAAAGATGCTATTCACAATAGAAACAAATGCATGAAACACTTAGAAGTAAGCTAAATAAGTAATATGTAAACTAAATAAGAAAACTAGTACCTGGCAAGCATGGCTCAGTGGTTGAGCATCAACCTATGTTTTGATTCCCCAAGTTACCAATGATTCTCTCTCATTGTTGATGTTTCTGTCTCTCCCTCTCCCTCTCTCTCTCTGAAATCAATAAAAAAAAATTTTTTAAAGAAAACTATAAACCGCTCTTTGAGGAAGACGTGGTTGCCGTAGTGCCGCTCCGTCCCGCCCGCTCCTGACTCACCGCTGTTCGCTCTCGCCGAGGAACAAGTCGGTCAGGAAGCCGCGCCGCAGCCATGGCTTTTAAAGATACCGGGAAGACACCCGTGGAACCAGAAGGTGGCGATTCACCGAATTAGAATCACGCTAACCAGCCGCAATGTCAAGTCCCTGGAGAAGGTGTGTGCTGACTTGATCAGAGGCGCAAAGGAAAAGAATCTCAAAGTGAAAGGGCCAGTCCGGATGCCGACCAAGACTCTGAGAATCACTACAAGGAAGACTCCCTGTGGGGAGGGCTCCAAGACCTGGGATCGGTTTCAGATGAGGATCCACAAGCGGCTCATCGACTTGCACAGCCCTTCCGAGATTGTCAAGCAGATTACTTCCATCAGCATTGAGCCGGGAGTGGAGGTTGAAGTCACCATTGCAGATGCATAAATCAGGCTTTTTAATAAATTGGCTATCAGTTGTTAAAAAAAAAAAAGAAAAGAAAACTATAAACCACCAAGGAACACTGAAGAAAATATAAATAAATAAAGAGGAATGCCTTGCTCACACATATGTACTGCACATCTAATTTGGTTGTCCTTGTTGGCATTGTTTGCCCAACACCCAACCCCCAAACCCCTGTTTCTGAAACAGCTACTGATTCCTTTTCTCTGTCCCACTGTGTGCAGGCTTGTTGGGACTGTCACCCAAAGTATCCTGCCCTTGCCCTGGCTGAGTAGCTCGGTTAATTAGAGTGTTGTCCCAATAAGCCAAGATTGCAGGTTTAATCCCCAGTCACAGGGCACATACAAGAATCAACCAATGAATTCATAAATAAATGGAACAACAAATATCTCTCTCTCTCTCTCTCTCTCTCTCTCTCTCTCTCTCTCTCTCTCTCTCCTTTTCTCAAATTGGTAAATTTAAAAAAAAAAAAATTTTTTTTCCAAAGTATCCTGCCCTCCTCCAGTCAAGGGGTAGACAAACTACTCAAGTGAGGATCATTACATTTTCTTTCAGAATCTGAAATTTGAGCAAAATGCCTCAAACATGGAAATAATAGAAATGAAACAAAATAGTTTTAAAATTCATCTTGTAAAGTGGTATTCAACGTTGGCTTGCACATTAGAATCATCTGGGAGCTTTTAAAACTCTCTGTTCCCAGGCTGCACCCAGAGCAATTAAACCAGGACGTCTGGGAGTGGGACAAAGTTATCAGAGTTTATTAAAGCCCCTTGAGTGATTATGATGTGCTGCCAAGGTTGAGAATTTCTTCTCTAGAAGAATAAACACATAAGACCAGCAAGAAATTTCCAGGGAGGGGGAAAGAAAAACAAGCAGGCTTGTCCCATCAGCAATTGAAATATATTATGAAGCTATAGTGATTAAAACAGTGTTGTGCTAGCACAAGAATTGACAGACCCATCAATGGAACAAAATACATAATCCAAAGAAGAGTCACGCTGTACAATTTAAAATATAATAAAGATGGCTTTTAAAATCATTGGGGGAAAGATGGACTACTCCATACTATTGTGACAACTAGCTAACCATTGGGGGGGGGGGGGGGGGCAGGGAATAAAGCCATTAAAATAAATGCTAGATGAAATAAATGTTAAAATTTAAAAATGAAAACTATAAAAATATATTTCTTTTGACTGTGTAGTATATTTAATCCTTCTTTTGGAAAAACCACTCATCTGCAGTTTTCAATCCATTTGATTGGGGGTTGAAGTAAAAAGATGAAAAGAGACCAGCCAGAGTGGCTTAGTTGGTTGGAGCCACTGAAAGGTTGCCAGTTCGATTCTTGGGCAAGGCCCCTATGGAAGGCAACTAGTCAATGTTTCTCACATCCACATCTCTCGATGTCTCTCTCTCTCTCTCATCATATCGACTGAGGATTAAAATTAATTTTTTAAAAGATGAAAAGATATTAATCTCACTAGAAACTAAATATAATAAAAACAATGTGATATCACTTGTTGGCAAAATTAACTTTTTTAAAATATATATTTTATTGATTTTTTACAGAGGAAGGGAGAGGGATAGAGAGTTAGGAACATCGATGAGAGAGAAACATCAATCCGCTGCCTCCTGCACACTCCCTACTGGGGATGTGCCCGCAACCAAGGTACATGCCCTTGACGGGAATCGAACCTGGGACCCTTGAGTCCGCAGGCCAACGCTCTATCCACTGAGCCAAACCAGTTAAAGCCAAAATTAACTTTTTATTGGTAATATTCAATCTTGGTTAGTGTGTGGGGATTAGAAGCTCTCAGAGCATAAATTTCAGGAAACATTGCAAACATATATTCTTTTTTATTTATTTAAATTCTTTATTGTTTAAAGTATTACATAAGTCTCCTTTTTCCCTCATTGACCTCTCCCTGGCTGCTCCCATCCCCCAGCACATGCCCTCATCAAACATATATTCTTTTAATTCGACTTTTTGTAATATAATATAAGTTTATAATCAGCCACAATCACAAAGATGTACATATAGAGATTTTATTGATCACAACTTTCTTTCCACAATGAAAAACTAAAAAGCCAAATGTCTTTCAAGAAGATAATATATCTATACATGTGTTGACATTAAAGAGTTCCATGACTGTTCACATTCATTAAAATAGCTGTTATTAATGAAGAGAGAGAGAGAAAAAGAGAGAGAGAGAGAGAGAGAGAACAAGCATTGGCAATGATGTGAAAAAAAAATTGGAACTCTTGGATACTTGGTGAGAGTGTAAAAATGATAAAGCCACTATGGAAAACAATATGGTTATTCTTCAAAAAATTAAACATAGAATTACCACATGATCCAGCATGTCCACTTCCCCTTTGAGTATGAACTCAAAAGAAGTGAAAGCAGAAACTGTAACAGATATTTGTACACTGTGTTTTTAGCAGCACTATTTATAATGGTCAAAAGACAGGAGTGACTCAAGTGTCCATTGATGGATAAGCAAAATGTGGCAAATACATACAATGAAATATTATTCAGCCTTTCAAAGGAAGGATATGCTGACACATGTACAACATGGATAAGTCTTGAGAACATTATGTTACATGAAATAAGCCAGTCACAAAAGAAATAGAGGAAAATACAAACAAGAGGAAGTATATACCATGTTCATGGATTGGTAGAATCAACATCATTAAAATGTCCACACTACCCAAAACAATCTACAGATTCAAAGCAACCCCTATTAAAATACCATCAGCCTATTTCACAGATCTAAAACAAAGACTCCAAAAATTTATGTGGGATCAAAAAAGACCCCAAATAGCAGCAGCAATCTTGAGAAAGAAGAACAAAGTTGGAAGGATCACCATACCATATATCAAACTACACTACCAAGCCATTGTAATCAAAACAGCCTGGTACTGGCACAAGAACAGGCATATAGAACAGAGACCCTAGAAATGGGCCCATGCTAATATGGTCAATTAATATTTGACAAAAAAAAAAAGGCAAGAGCATACAGTGGAGTAAAGACAGTTTCTTCAAAAAATGATGTTGGGAAAATTGGACAGGTACATGAAAAAAAAAAATGAAACCAGGCCACAAACTTATACCACACAAAAATAAACTCAAAATGGATAAAAGACGTAACTGTAAGTCATGAAACCATAAAAATCCTAGAAGAAAACATACATAGTAAAATCACAGACATCTCATGTAGCAGTATTTTCGCTGATACATCTTTTAGGGCAAGAGAAACAAAGAAAATAAACAAATGGAACTACATCAAAATAAAAAGCTTCTGCACAGTAAAAGAAACTATTAACAAAACAAAAAGGGAGCCCACTGTATGGGAGAACATATTCATCAATGATACATTTGATAAGGGATTAATTTCCAAAATATATAAACAACTCATACAACTCAACATCAGGAAGGCAAACAATCCAAGTGAAAAACGGGCAAAGGACCTGAATAGACACTTCTTCAAAGTGGACATACAGATGGCCAAGAGACATTTTAAAAAATGCTCAACATCACTAATCATCAGAGAGTTCAAATTAAAACTTCAATGAGATATCCCCTCACACCTGTCAGAATGGCACCATCAATAAATCATCAAACCACAAGTGCTGGTGAGGATGTGGAGAAAAGGGAAAACTAGTACACTCTTAGTGGGAATGCAGACTGGTGAAGCCATTATGGAAAACAGTATGGAGTTCTCTCAAAAATTAAAAATGGAACTGCTTTATGACCCAGCTATCCCACTTCTGGGAATATATCCTAAGAATCCCAAAACACCAATCAGAAAGAATATATGCACCTCTATGTTCACAGCAGCATTATTTACAATAGCTAAGATCTGGAAATAGCCCAAGTGTCTATCATTAAATGAGTGGATAAAAAAGCTGTGGTATGCCCTAGCTGGTTTGGCTCAGTGGGTAGAGTGTTGGCCTGCGGACTGAAGGGTCACGGGTTCGATTTCAGTCAAGGGCACATGCCCGGGTTGCGAGCTCGATCCCCAGTGGGGGTGTGCTGGAGGTAGTCCATCAATGATTCTCTCTCATCATTGATGTTTCTATCTCTCTCCCTCTCCCATTCTCTCTGAAATCAATAACAATATATATAGATTTTTAAAAAAGCTGTGGTACATTTACACAATGGAATACTATGCAGCTGTCAAAAGGGGGATCTCTTACCCTTTGAGACAGCATAGGTGGATCTGGAGGTTATTATGCTAAGGGAAATAATCCAGTTAGAGAATGACAAGTATCACATGATCTCACTTATATGTGGAATCTAATAAATAAAATAAACTGACGAACAAAATAGGTCAAGAGACATGGAAGCATGGAACAGACTGACAGATCTCAGAGGTAAGGGGGAGGGTGTGGGAAGAAGTTAACCAAAGAACTTATATGCATACTAGAGGCCTGATGCACAAAATTTGTGCAAGGGGCTCGGCCCCCCACTGCCGCCATGGCTGCCTCGGCCCCCACCCACTGCGGCGGCCACCTCAGCCCTCACAGCCCCGGCTTCATCCAAAAGGACGCCCAGAAGGATGTCCAGCCTAATTAGCATATTACGCTTTTATTATTATAGATATGCATAACCCATGGACACAGACAATAGTTCGGTGAAGGCCTGGGGTAGAGCGGGAGCGGGGTGTAGGGAGGCCAAAGGGGAAGAGGGGGTACATGTAATACTCTCAACAATAACTATAAATTTTGTAAATGACTCTGAAAAACAAATTTTGAGAATATGCAGCAAAGTTATTCTTCATAGATGCTTTTATAATTTGTGATTATCAATCATTTTTATTTGTAATCATTTTTTTAAAGTAGGGAGTTTGTTTGTTTGTTTGTTTTTAAATAAAGAGCAGAGCCCTGGCAGTGCCCTCTGTGGTCCCGGACCTGTCTCTTGCTTCAACAGTTTTTGGGCAGAACAGACCCAGGGACGCCCCTTCTTCCAGCCCCCTGCTGCTCTCCTGCATCTTATCCAGTCCCCACCTTCAGCACCACCTCTGAGACCAGCCAACACACCAGTGTTTTATCTACCTTAACTCCTTATTGCTGAACAACCACGAGCTCCCAAATTTGTCAGCATTATTCCACCGAGATGGAGGCTGCGGTCAACCGCCTGGCCAGCCTGCACTGCGGGCCTCCAGCACCTACCTCTCTCTGGGCTTCTATTTCCATGGAGACTATGAGGCTTTGACGGCAGGGCCACTGCCTCCGAGTTGGTGGAGAAGAAGCAGGAGGCGCTGAGTGGCTCTTAAAGTTGCAAAACCAGTGCGGTGGCCGCATTCTCTTCCAGGACGTGCTGAAGCCTCCCAAGGTGAGTGGGCGAAACTCAGGACGCCATGGGAGCCACCAAGGCCTTGGAGAGGACCCCGAGCCAGGCCCTTTTGGAGCTGCAGGCCCTGGCTTCTACCCCCACAGGCCCTCAGCTCTGTGGCTTCCTGGAGAACCACTTCCGGGGTGATGAGGTGAGACTCATCAAGAAGATGGGTGACACCTGACTAACATCTGCAGGCTGCAGGCCCCCAGGCTGGGCTGGGCGAGTATCTACTTGAAAGGCTCACCCTCAAGCATGACCAGGAGCCTTTGGAGCCCAGAGGCCTTTGAGGGGCCCCTCTGCATCCCCCTGGTGTCTGGCTTTTACCTGAGCCTCTCCCGGAAACCACTAGCCATTCTTTTCACCATCTGAAGCTCTCTCCCATGCACTGGAGCAAATGAAACAATAAAGCTTTTTGCAGCAAAGAAGAAAAAAAAAAGCAGACCCCTTAAAAGCATCAAAAAGGATCCTTATACAGGATCAATCACAAACGCAATTGTGGGAAATCATGTGGTGACATTACATCTTAAGTTACAAGTCACTTCTTTGTGGGATAATTTTCCATATTGGAATTTTGTTTCCCATTTTCTCAGCAGCTCCATTTCATTCCCAGAAGCTACCTGCCCAGAAAGAATCTAGTGGCCCAATCAGGCATGCCAGGGACCCAAAATCTGAGAGGATTCACTTGGCTAGCCAAGAACCCTTAACTAGAGGCGATCTGGTTTCTTTCTCAGGGCTGGAACAAAACAGTGAAAATATTTCTACTCAAAATAGAAACTGCAATCTAAAAGAAATCTTGTTCCTTTTCTTTTAATATAAGAACTGAAGCAGAAATATGGAGTGTGACTTTGGGTTGACTTAAGAAAAGAACTACAACATATAGAAAACAAAATCTTAATTGGCACTAGACCGCATAACCAATACTTCATTTACAAACTATATGTGGTGTTTAGTATAGAACAGAATCAGGATAGAAAAGCAATAAGGCCAACTTCTTGTCAGACTATCAAAACACTAACCCATCTGAAAGCAGGTAAATACCTTTCCTTAATGTCCATTTAAATATGTGCTGAGGTTTATAGACACAAAAGCGCCATTGTGAACACAGGATATGACTTTATGTAATCTGATCCCAGGAGCTAGCTGACATTGATAAAGATCCCTATTTGCAAACAAACCAAGCAAAGTTGTTCAAAAGCAACACCCAAAGAACAGGAAAATTCTTCCTACCGAAACCAGTTGTGCCTTCCTGCTCTCTGACCAGTTGTGCTTCAGTTCCAGTACACAGTCACTCTTCTTCGGTCTTCACATCATCTGTTTCTTAGGATAATTTACAGTACTTTTGGTGATTTCAGGCCAAAGATGCATAAAAGTGTTGTTGCTCAACTCTGATATTTGGTGAGAGACTTCCTGAATAAATTAAAAGGGCATGAGACATTTCTATATCTGAGATTTTAAAATTATTTTCAAATATGACACCAAAGTACTATATCAAGAAAATACTACTATCAAAGGTCTATCTAGCCCTGGCTGTTGTGGCTCAGTTGGTTGAGCTCTGGTCCATGCACCCAAAGGTCTCAGGTCAGGGTACATACTCAGATTGTGGGTTCGATCCCTGGTCGGGGTCTGGGTTGGGATTTATGGGAGGCAACCGATCGATGTTTCTCTCTCTCTCTTCAAAGTCAATAAAAAAACATACTTTAAAAAAAAGTCTGTCTATTCTCATTCTTGCAGGTCATTATAAATTATTCATTTCGGTCATTCCACTGTATAGGAGCATGTATTCAGAATTGAAGTAGCATAGTAATTCTAATAAATGCCAGTCCTTACTAAGAAACCTTGGAAGTCCATCCAACAGCAATCTGGAGGCAATGCTAATATATCAGCCCTCTACAATAACCAGTTCTTGCTATCTAGTATTGCTGAAAATAAGCATAATCCCATGACCCAGCAACTCCATTACTAAGTATAAACCCTGAAAAATATATATACAATGAGACATGTACTAGACTGTTCATTGCAACACTTTGTAGTATCATAATTGGGAAACTCTGAAAGCCCACCAGCAGAAAATTAGTTGCACAAATTGTGGTGTAATTATAGAATAAAATACTCATAGACATTAAATAAATAGTTACTTCATACTAACTTAGCTCTTGAAAACATAATTTCAGTGGATAAAAAAGCAAGTTTCAGACTATTTCACTTAGTAGAACACCATTTATATAAATTTTAAAGTCATATAGTCAAAACAGTAAAAATTTAGAAATGAGTTAAGTGTCCATAAAGAAGATATTGGACAAATCAAGACAATAAGTTTACACAATAAAAGAGACCATTACTTTTTAAATGATAGCGTAAAGCTCTGTGGATTGACATTGAAAAGGTCTATGATATTTTTCTAAATGAAGAAGCAATATGTATACTATGCTCTGATTTTTGTTTTCAAAAAAAAGTGTATATGCATAAAATATGTTAACTGTTTCTGGGTGATAGAATAATTGGTAGGCTTTATTTTCTTCTTATATTTTTCTGAAATTTGTTTGCAATTAATAGTATTACTTTTATAATCAGAAAAATTTTTACTACAAAAAAGAAAGAACCAAATCGCAATGTGGTAAATTTTATTTCCAGAGATGGCTGCACCAATATATATCTCATCCCACAAGCTTCTTTTACAGTGTGATATTGACGCTGCTCCATGGAGAGGTAGAGCCTCCATTCCCGCCCCTTGAATATGGGCCAGCCTTTTGGCTTGCTTCTAATGAATAGAACACAGTCAAGTAACTGTATTACTTCCAAGGATAGTTCTTAAAAGATGATACAGCTTCTACCTGGTTTGTTCTCTCTCTCCATTCACCCTTGGAACCCAGCCACAACGTCATGAATTAGCCCAGGCCACATAGAGAGGTTTCATGGAGATGTTCTGGCCAACAGCCCAGGTAAGGCCTCAGCTGAGAGCCAACATCAACCACCAGACTTGGGAGTGAACTAGTCTTTAAATGATTCCACCTCCAGCCTTAGAATCTTCAGGCCGAGATCCCACACACCTCTGTGCCTTGCCCAGGATCTGTGAGCATAATACATGGTTTTGTGCCATTGTATCTTGGGTATATTTTAGGATAATTTACTCCAAAGTCCTAGAAACTGAAACATACAAACAAGCAACATTGCATGTTGTTTAAGGCTATGTACGAATGTGGTAAGGGTAAATCAATTGACAAAAATAATCATTTCTTGCTATCTAATATAGCTGAAAATGAGCATACTCCATGACTCAGAAAATTCATGTCTAGGTATAAACGCTGGAAAGTAAATGCACAATGGGCTATATATGAGGACATTATTGTAACACTGTTTATAGTAGGATAATTAGAAAGTACCTAAAAGTTCATCAGCAGGAAATTAGATACATAAATTGTGATGTAATTGTGTCATAGAATGCTCATAGAAGTTAAATAAATTGCTGTATATACTAACTTAGCATGGATTGGATACATACCAAATTCCTTATAATAATTGCTTCAAGGAGGATGGGAAGAGAATGGGACCAGAGAGAGGACCCCAGGGGACTTCAATGGTATATGGATTTTTTTAAAGGTCAAAAAGTAAAAAAAAAAAAATTCTTCAATTTAAAATATTTGTTTGAGCCTGCCTGCATGGCTCAGTGGTTGAGCATCGATCTATGAACCAGGAGATCACCATTCGATTCCTAGTCAGGGCACGTGCCTATGTTGCAGGCTCGATCCCCAGTGTGGGGCATGCAGGAGGCAGCCAATCAATGATTCTCTCTCATCATTGGTATTTCTATCTCTCTCTCCCTCTCCCTTCCTCTCTGAAATCAATAAAAATATATTTTTAAAATAATAATAAAATAAAATATTTGTTTGAAGCAAATATGACAAAATGTTAACATTTATTCTGATTATGGAAAAACAGGTGATTATAATTGCCCATGGACTTTTCTGTGTTCACTTTCTCCCCACCGCGCCAAAAGTAAATCTAATTTTTAAACCACCACATTTGCCCCCTCAGAGAAAACAGAAAGATAAGGTGATGCTTTATGCTAATGGTATAGTTTGAATGCCAAAAAGTACAGAGAAAATGGGTGAAGATCAAATATTCTAAAACCCCAAACTCTATGTTCTGTAGAAAACCTACAGAATATTTCATGTCTAGGAATACCTGGTCACTTAGGAAAACATTTGAAATAATTTTTAGACGTGTACTGTAAGTTAAGTTACTTAATGTTGGCCATTCTATTGATCACAATTCCATTAATTATTCTATATGTTGGATAGATAGATAGATGTAGATTATTGATACATAGGTAGAGATATAAACATACTAGTAGAACATATAGAGAATATAGAATTCACTTTACATAGAAAGAATATATAGGATTGCATATTATATGTTTTATGTATGTATATGTAGAAAGAATGTCATATATGTATATATATTTCTATAGATAAAAATATTAATGGCTATAGCCGAAACCGGTTTGGCTCAGTGGATAGAGCGTCGGCCTGCGGACTGAAAGGTCCCAGGTTCGATTCTGGTCAAGGGCATGTACCTTGGTTGCGAGCACATCCCCAGTGGGGGTTGTGCAAGAGGCAGCTGATCGATGTTTCTCTCTCATCGATGTTTCTAACTCTCTATCCCTCTCTCTTCCTCTCTGTAAAAAAATCAATAAAATATATTTTAAAAATATATATTAATGGCTATAGATGAGTGACTGGTAACTTCTTCTTCACAAATATCCAAGCTAAAATTACTGAATGCTGGGAATGGAAATTGATATGCCCTTTCTGGTAGATAGTGGGGCAATATATTATCAAAAGTCTAAAGAATGTACACACTAAAAAAATTTTTAATTGATAATGTCCAATGCAGGCACTCTTATAGGCTGTTAAGGGAAGTATACGTTGATACAACTTCTTTGGATGTCAATTTGGCAGTACTTACTAAAATTTTCCATGCACATACACTTTGACCTAGTAATTTCACTCTTAGGGAATTGAATATGTGTACAAAATACCTGTATAAAAAGAATGCTGCCCAGCCGGTATGGCTCAGTGGTTGAGCGTCAACCTATGAACCAGGAGATCACCGTTCGATTCCTGGTCAGGGCACATGCCTGGGTTGCAGGCTCAATCCCCAGTAGGTGACATGCAGGAGGCAGCCAATCAATGATTCTCTCTCATCATTGATATTTCTATCTCTCTCTTCCTCTCCCTTCCTCTCTGAAATCAATAAAAATATATTTAAAAAAAGAAAACCTGGTCTTCAAGGGTCTCCCATTTCAGAGATCACCATCCATTCACTTGTGCACCCTGAAAACTAGAAGACAACCTGCACCCCTCAGTGTCTGGAAGAGAGGGTAGCTGGCATAGAGTAGGTGTTCAATCAATATTTGTTCAAAAAATATTTTTTAAGACTTCTTATCCTTCACCCAGGATATCCAATCCATTACCAAAACTGTATTGATTTTATTTCCCAAATATCTCTTAAATCCATCCACTTTTCTCCTCCCCTGTTAGAAGTAGAGTCTATTTATTTCTCATCCAGATTATAAAATAGCCTCCTATTTGGTGTCTATACCTCTGCTCCGGCCACCTTCTAATCAATTCTAAGCTATAGGCAGGCGATCTTTCCAAAACAGAGATCTGATCATGTCACCCCACCCCCATCTCTTCATGACTGGGGCTGAGGTGTTAGGCAGAGAGGAAGAAGGAGAAAAGGACTCAACTTTACTCTCCTCCCACCTTCCAGATCTCCTGCTGGTACCTCCCACTTGCCAAACCCTCCTGGCAGCCAAAGAGCGTGGGAAACCCGGAGGCTGTCCACACAGGTCAGCCTCCAGGAACACAGCAGACGGGGTGAAGAGTGAACTTGAAGGGACAAAGTAAAGTGTTAGTGCTGGGGCTGCCATGACAAAACACCACAGATTGAGAGGCCTAAACAATAGACATGAATCTTCTCACAGTTCTGGAGGCTAAAAGTCCAAAATCAAGTTATTGTCAGGGTTGATTGTTTCTGAGATCTCTCCCCTTGGCTTGTCCATGTCCTCACCTGGTCTTTTCTCTGTGAATGTCTGAGTCCTAATCCCTTCCTATGAGGACACCAGTCATATTGAATTAGGGCCTACCCATAGAACGTTATTTTACCTTAATTACCTCTTTACAGGCCTATCTCCAAATACAATCACCTTCTGAGGAACCAACAGTTAGGACTTCAACATATGAATGGGGAGGGGGGGCGGGGGGGGGGGGATGAGGTGCACTACTCAGCCCATAACACCATGCACTTAGGATAAAACCCAAACTGTGCCCATGGCTGTGCTGGAGAACTTTGCTTTGTCCCTTCAAGTTCACTCTTCACCCCATCTGCTGTGTTCCTGGAGGCTGACCTGTGTGGACAGCCTCCGGGTTTCCCATGCTCTTTGGCTGCCAGGAGGGTTTGGCAAGTGGGAGGTACCAGCAGGAGATCTGGAAGGTGGGAGGAGAGTCAAGTTGAGTCCTTTTCTCCTTCTTCCTCTCTGCCTAGCACCTCAGGTTGACTGTGTCCCTCTACTGAAGCCACATTGCCCATCAGGCAGCCCTCTCCACACCGGGCCAGACTGGATTCCAGTAACTGCTCCTCCAAGTTTGCTAGTTAAGGGCTCCCTGCTGGTTCCAGCCCCAAGATAATGTTTATCCCTCTTAGCCTTTACTAAACTCTGCCCACAGCTTTGTAAATAGTCTCTTCATTCAACTGTCCGGGAATTACCCAATTGAATGTGTTATCTGCTTCCTGCCATGCCCCTCATACATAAAGTTGAAAAGTCCTTTACGGTCTGGTCCTTGCAAAACTCTCCACCTTCATCTCACACTTCTACTACAATCACTCTAGCCTTCTTTCAGTTCTTCAGATGGGTCTGCCAATCTGAAATATTAACAAGCATACATTCCTATTATTTTAAAACTATGTAAAATTACATAAAGATGCATGTACCATTTTGTCTTGGGTTCCCAGAGAAACAGGTGCTGAGAGGAGATTTGTGTGCGAGTTTATTAGGGAATGTCCTGGGGATCAACACCCGTGAGGGGATGAGGGAGGCAGGGCTGGGTAGAAGAAGCAGTGGGCTGTGATGCACTGGAACCAGGCCCCTCACCTGGTTCCATGGAGCTGGAGCAGGATGGCCCTTCAGAGCTGACCTGGACTGAGGCAAGCAGGCTCGGTCTTTGGACCTCCACATCAACAGTCACCAGAAGTGAGCTGGCCCTGGGAGAGGCCATAACCAAGGTGGTCCTGGGAAGTGAATCAGTTGTGAGCCATCAGCAATCAACACCCCAGGAAGTGGGGAAATGAGTCCCTGGGTCCTGAAGGGAGGATCTAGGTAGCATACAACATCCACCAAGAAATCCTACTTCTAGGAAGTTCTAAAAAGGGAATATGGATAAAGGTAACGAGCTAGGTAAACCATGCTTATAAAATATTATTTATCTATAATGGGTAGAACATTAGGTACCATCTAAATATCTAATAATAGGAAACATTAAAGTCTGTAACACGTCATCCCTATTTAAAAACCACATTGCAGAAAGGAATAATCACATGAGATATTATTAAATAAAAAAGCAGGTTATAAATCAACTTTGTTGAAATATATATGTTTGCATGCACAAGAATACATTAAATGCATAGGGGGGAAGATGAAGAATATACATCAAAATGTAAATTGTCATTGCTGGTGGTAGGATTATAGGTGGCTTGTAATTTCTTTTTTGTACTTCTCCCCCACACACACACACACATTTTTAGCAATCAACATTTATAGCTTACATAATCAGAAACAATAAATTCAGGGATTTAAAAATTATTGTGGTTGTGATGGCACAGAACAGTAATTTTCAATTGTTTTGCCTTGAAATTTTTTGCTTAATTAAAATCTACACGTAAACCTTCAATGTGAAACAGATCCCCATGGCAGTGCTCTACTTGGATGGGGTGTGAGGAGGGCTGGGGGAGACAGGTAAGGGTGTGGGGCACAGTCTGCTCAGGCCCCTCCTTCACTGTCTCCCCCACCCCCACATGCTCTTGTTGGGTCCCTTCACATCCTGTGTGAAAACCAAAGACCTCTGTGAACTGCATCATCGATTTGTTTGACACCTCAGTGTGGGCATGCCACGGTTGCTATTCAGCCCTGAGTGGGTTCTTTATTTTAACGACATGATGCCAACTTCTACATGTTTAAGTGCAAAACTTATGCATTTGTTCTTAAACAGCAACTGGAGAAGCCAGAGTCAGAGGAGATAACTCCAGACTCTCAGAGAGGCGAGGATAGTGCAGTGGCAGAAAGCAAGGAGTCACGTGACCTGCGCTCATATATCAGTCTACCAAGGGGTGACCTTGGGCAAGCTACCAAACATCTTTCTGTTTTGGTTTCCTCATCTGTACAAAGGTGATGATGATGCAGGAGCACTGACCACATAGAAATGTTTCAAGTATTAAATGAGAAAATCTATGTAAAAGTATTTAGAGTAGTGACTATACGTGGTGTTTGCCATTATTTCCAGCTTAATCCATATCAAAAAGCTCAGTTACAAAAAAAAACAATACTCATGGAGGATGTTGTCCATATATTCCTCTAAATATTCAGATTTTTTTCCTGTAAGTATTTCATTTCAGAGCTGCTTATTTGGTTAGCATTATTTTAGCTGCTAGCAAAATTACCTCTGCTAAATCATGCTTTGCTATGTCTTGATGAAATAACAAATAGACATAAGAAGTTTGCTGTTGCACTTATTGCAGGGATAGTGCCAATGCCAATGGCATTGACCGAATTCACCTGGAAGCCCCTTCCTTAGGACCCATAAATAAGATTGATCCTCAGAACTCAATACTTCAGGTTTAGTCATGTGTTTTAAGTGCACGGGAAATTTAGCTTCTGTTTCTAATCATGGCCCCTTCCTTCCATTAGCCACAGCAGCTACTCAGGACCCCATGACGGGCATTCTTGAGTTTTCTCCATAAACTCATGGGTTTTTTCCCTACTCTTATTCATACTCTACCTCAAATTCATATTTCTCTAAGCTGACTCAAAATCTCTCTTTTTTTTTTTAGAATGAGACAGAATAAATAAGCAAGTAGTAAGTAAATGCAAAACCAAATGCATACTGATGAATGTAGGTATGAAGAGGCTACAAAGGGAGACTGTTTCCTGGTTGTATTTATACCCTAGTCTCTACAAGGGTTGTGTCTCTGGTTGTATTTCACAAGCCCCATCCAACAGTTCAAGGTTGTTGCAATCTCGATTAAGATGGACAGCAACTACCAATTAGACTGCCCTCCTCTATCAGTAAGAGGAACCCTTTCCAAGTCTTTTTTTTTTTAAATATATTTTATTGATTTTTCACAGAGAGGAGAGAGAGGGATAGAGAGTTAGAAACATCGATCAGCTGCCTCCTGCACACCTCCCACTGGGGATGTGCCCGCAGCCAAGGTACATGCCCTTGACCGGAATCGAACCCGGGACCTTTCAGTCCGCAGTCCGACGTTCTATCCACTGAGCCAAACCGGTTTCGTCCCTTTCCAAGTCTTCATAAAATGCAGTGGGGTGCAAAATGACAACCAAATAGAAGAACAAATAAAGACGATGAATGCCCAATACCTTAATAATAACAATGAGATTGCATTAATTTTTGTAAGCTCAGCATGGACTACTGAGCCCAATTTTTCATGAATGGGAGAACAAGCTCACCAAAATTCACAGGGGAAAAAATGTAACATTCTGAATCACGATTTTTAAAAATGTGGATAGAATCTTAGTATTAAAACTGGAAAGTACCTCCAACAAGTCCAATCCTCTCAAAGCCCAGAGTCACTCACAGGAGCCATGCAGGAAGTTTTCAGACCCAGGACTGGGGCCTGGATCTGCTGATGACAGTGTCTCAGGCACCGGACCCAGCCAACTCCAGCATGAATTCCTGTGCTCTTTTTGAGTTGGGTAGAAATTCAAACAAAGGACTAGAGGAAAGTGACCTTACTTGTCTCTAATAACATCCCTGATGTGAGCATATTTGCCAGGCACAAGGATTTGGAGACAAGGGCCAGGACTTTGTCTTCCTCTGCAGCCCCTGCCAGCCAGTTGGTCTCAGAGAGCAGAGCTGTGCAAACCCGCTGTTGGGCCTGTGCTTCTCAACTTGGCTGTACTTTAGAATCTGGGGAGCTTTTAAAAACTACTGATGAGTGAGCTCCACCAGAACCAATTCAATCAGAATTTCTAGGTAGGTAGAGGTGACCCCTTCTAGCCCACCCCCAGACATCGCTATTATTAAAAAGCTTCCCAAGTGATTCTAATACGCAGTCAGCATTGAGAACCATTGCTGTAGGTAGATAAGCAGGCTGCCTATCTGATGGAAACTGAGCAGCCTGAGAGACCAGCCTGTTTAGAAATTGTTCTAACCACCTTCTCATGGGTCCCCCCATGAACTAATATAGTATCAAAGGTCTTCCCTGTACCTCCCCCAGTCATTCTGGTACTAAGGTGTTGCTGCTGGCTCTTCTACTTATTCAGCATTAATTGAGCACCTACTCTCAGTCATCCACTCAGAATTTAGAAATTCCTGACTCAAGGAGCTCATACACAGGTCAACACAATGTTCATATATTAATAGAAAAGAATGCTGGTCAATGCTTATCAAGTACTAGCAATGTACCAGACTTTGTTCTAAAACTTTGTGTATTAACTCATTTAATTCTCCCAATAACCTTATGAGATAGGTACCGTTACTATCAAGTCCATTTATAGACAAGACTCCTGGGCCACACAGAATTTATATAATTGCCTAAGCTCCTTTAGCTAGTCATAGTTGGGCCAAGAGTCCAACTGAGGCAGCCTGGCTCTAGTATCCAGCCTTTAATCGCTCCACTGAATTGGATGAGTGGGTGCACTCAAAGCCATGGAGGCATGACAAGATATTGTGGATTCAGAGAACGATGAACAAGCCAGTCTGGCTGAAAATGGGGCTAAAAAGTTGGTTTGGAGCCAGACTGTGAAGAGCCTTACAGGGCGTGAATGGGGGTTTCTATTTTACTTTCCATAGGCAAAAGGTAGCCAGCTAAACTTTTTTAAACAGATTTTTAAATATGTTTTTGGTTGATTTTTAGAGAGAGAAAGGGAGAGGGAGAAAGAGAGAGAAAAACATCAATGGGCTGCTCCTTCCCTTCCCCCCTCACTGAACACACCTCAACCCACAACCTGGGCATGCGCCCCTACAGGGAATAAACCAGTGACCTTTTGGTGCACAGGACCACGTTCAACCAACTAAGCCACACTGGCCAGGGCACCAGCCAAACTTTTAAAGTAAGGAACAGCCCTAGCCGGTATGGCTCAATGGATAGAGTGTCTCCCCAAGGACTAAAGGGTTCAATTCCGGTCAAGGACACATACCTCAATTGCAGGCTCCATCCGCAGCCCCGACCAGTGGTCCTGTGGGCGGCAACCAATCAATGTGCCTCTCTCACATGGGATGTTTCTCTCTCTGTCTCTCCCCCCTCGCTTCCACTCTCTCTAAAAAAGTCAATGGAAAAATATCCTCGGGTGAGGATTAACAAAGAAAAAGTAAATTAAAATAAAGTGAGGAACAAATAATCAGATCTACATTTTAGAATATAACCTCAGGGTGGGGAGACTAAGGGCTGGGAAGCAGAGCTTGGACAGTTGAAGTGAGTCCGTGGAAAGCCTGGGGAGGGGAAGAGAAGCCGGACGCCTAGACAATTCTGACTTACAATTGACAGGATTTTGCGGCTGATTGGAGACGGGGAGAGAAGTGGAAGGCTGCTCCCAGGTTTGTAATGAGAGACCTGGCAAGTCGGTGCTCGGAATAGAGAAGCAGGTAATGTGGAGGGAAGGTAATGAGTTCAGCTTTAGACATGTGAGGTTTCCCCGAACCTTAGCACCTGCCAGTTGCTGAGAAGCATGACAGTTAAACTAAGTCAGACCCTTTGGGCTCACAGAGATAATTCTTAGCAAAATCATAAATATGGAAACTTCCTATTTCTTATAAATGCATGGGGTTGGGGGTTTTTTTACATTTAGGTGTAATTTGAAGAGAAACTGAGAAGCAAACTGTGATTTGCTTGTTTCAAAAAGTGCCATCCTTCCAAAATTAGAAAAAAAATACTCTCTTTATACTAAGGAAGGAATGCAAAAATAATCAAGCCAACCCCAAATGAGGTCTGTGTGAAATGAAAAACTCATACTTTTTACCAGTAGATACCTAAATATTTGAGTTCTATTTTAAGGACAGTGGTGGCATTGGGTATGTGGGTTTAGAATATGTTTAGTTCTAAACAGATTTTTCTCATCTTAACTTTATGGCTTAGTGCTTCAACTATCTGCTCATCTATAAACTGTTTGCTTTTATCTACTAAAGCTAAACTTAGTTCAAGGGACACTCATACAGTGGCTACTCATTACTGAATTTAGCCATAAATTATATGTCTAGTGTTTAGGTGTGAATATTTAAAGTATAAGCCCAAAATAGAATTTTAAGCATTTTTCTGATAAATAAAACAGCCCTGGTTTGTTTAAAATCATGTTCAAAAAAAATAGTTGAAAAAGTAATTCTGTTTCTTCCTCCATGAGCATTGATGATTATTTTTTAAAAGATATACCAAATTGTTTTATTGCTTCTCTATAAATTTATAGTAGATCAATGGTTGCTGTGATGGTCCGTTTTAGAATTTCAGAGCAAAGCCCTGCCAGCCACAGTAGACAGCAGCTCTTCTTTGAGAATCAGGCTTTGGCTTGTCACTGAGTTTTAGTAAAGACTAAATGCTTAACCACAGACCACCTTGCACCCTGAATACCCAACATGAACTGGGTGTGGTCTAACCCACCAATCCATAAAGCTGGGTGTACACAGCAGCACTCCATTGTCAAATGAAAGTGGCATTTATGATACTGGGCCCTGAAGATACAAGTAAGTTACACGAGGAAGTAACCTAAATGACCACGGTTCCTATCATATTACTATTCCTGTCATATTACCTTCTCTTTCCCAGCCTGCACCTATGGCCTCATGGGCAATTCCCTATGATCAGTTGATGAGAAAAGATAACTTGGGTCTGGTTTACAAAAGGTTTTTTACAGCCCTAGCCAGTTTGGCTCAGTGGATAGAGTGTCAGCCTGCAAACTGAAAGGTCCCAGGTTTGATTCCGGTCAGGGGCACATGCACGGATTGTGGGCTCAATCCCCAGTGGGGGACTTGCAGGAGGCAGCTGATCAATGATTCTCTCCCATCATGGATGTTTCTATCTCTCTCTCCCTCTGCCTTCCTCTCTGAAATCAAATATGTATATATATATATATATATATATATATATATATATATATATGTATATATATATATATATATATGTTTGTTTGTTTTTAAGGTTCTGTACAGAATGCAGGTATCACCCCAATGCAGACAGCCACAGCTCTACAACTCCCTTCTGGGACATCCCTGGAGGACAGTAGTGAAGGAAAATACTCCCCGTGAGCAGAACTACAAGCAGTAAACCTGGTTGTTCATTTTCTTGGAAGGAAAAGTGGCCAGAGGTATGAGTCTGTCCAATTCGTAGGCTGTGGCCAAGTTTGGCTGGATAAACTTGGAAGAAGTGTAATTGGAAAATTGGTGATGAGGAGGCTGGGGAAAAAGTATATGGATAAACTTCTTTTAAACAGGAAAAGAATGTGATCGTATTTGTGTCTCCCATATGAATGTTCACCAAAAGGTGACCTTGGTGGAGGGTTTAAATAATCAAGTGGGTAAGATAGCCCATTCTGCAGATACCAGTCACCTTTCCCTGGCCATCACCGCCATCACCCAATAGGCTCACAAATAAATGGCAGGGGTGGCGGGGATGGAGGTTACGCAGGGGCCCAGCAACATGGACTTGTACTAGGGCTGACCTGGCCATAGCCACTGCTAAGCACCCAATCTGTTGCGTCAGGGACCAACACTGAGTTCTCTATATAACACCATACCATGGGGTCATCCGCCAGTGAATGTTGATTACATTGGACCACATACACCATGGAAGGGGCAACATTTTTTCTTATTAGAATAGTCACTTATTCTGGATATGGATTTGCCTTCCCTGCATGCAGTGCTTCTGCCAAATAACCATCCATGAACGTAAATACCTTACCCACCATCTCGGTGACCCACACAATATTCTGATCAAGGATGGTATGTGGCAGTGGGCCGGTGCCATGGAATTCACTGGTCCCGTGCTCCCCACCAGCCTGAGGCACCTAGCTTGATAGAACAGTGGCCTTTTGAGATCCAGCAAGATGGCAATACCCTGAAGGGATAAAGCACTGACCTCCAAGAGACTACATGTGCTCTAAATATGGTGGTTTCTCCCTTAGCCAGGATTCAAGGAATCCAGGTCCAGAAATCAAGGAATAAAGATGGTAGTGGCACCATTACCCCCAATAAGTGATCCACTAGCAAACATTTTACTTTCTATCCCTGAGACCTTATATTCTGCTGGTCTAGAGATCTCAGTTCCAAAGGGAGGAAAGCTTCTACCAGGAGACACAGCAATAATCCCATTAAACTGAAGTAGAGACTGCCCCCAACCACTTGGAGCTCAAGCCTCTGAATCAACAAAAGGGGAGTAGCTGTACTGACTGGAGTGAAACTGGGCTGCTACTACACAATGGAGGTTAAGGAAGGGGATGTCTGGAATACATATCTGTTAGGGAGTCTCCTAGTACCATGTCCTATGAGATTTCAATAAAAAAAACTACAATGAGTTGCTCTTTCAGCCATTTTTTTATTTACAGTTTGTGCTCAATGCAAATCAATTTCATAAAATGAGAAGTCACTATGAATCAAAGCATAAATACACAAACACAATATACAATCCAAAGTAGATGCACAGCATTCAGGTATGAAACAAAAGGGAATGTTCATTCACACACACACAGGAGCTTAAGATCTGCTGGTTCCGGTGTTCCTGGTTAAGTTTCTAAAGATGGAAAATAAGGACTTTGGTTATCAAGCCTACTGTTGCCATATTAAACACTGGAACATCCAAGCATCAGTGTGTGACCATGCGAACAAAAGACTTGAGGGCGTGTCTATTTTTAAAAAGGTTCTGAGCATTGAGGCAATTGTGAAAAGATTTACTTTCCAAAAGTAAGCCTACACATTAGAGGCTTTGGATCAGGTTCTAACTATCTAAAAATATTGACCAACAACAGAAAGTGTTCCCAATGTGGCTATTCCGATTCATAGTTTTTTTTAAAAAAAAAGTATGTACAGGAAGAGTATAAAAGTTTTTCTGAATTTAATGTAAGCTTCCAGTCTTCACTTCCCAAACACCTAATTTACAGTTTTGGCTCCTTCATATATTCGCCTTTTCAATTTCAAGGTTTGTCAATTTTACCTTCAAAACCAATCATTTTTTAAATTGTAAAAATGGATTCAACATATGCAGAAATAAAAAGCACTTTGAAATTAGTTGAGGTCAGTGTACTTCTACTCTTCAGAATTAGATTAGCTAAATTAAGTTGGTGCTGTTATTGAATACCAGCAAAATTTACCCATTATGCTTGGATTTGGAGTAGGTCCCAATCCATCCTTATCCTGGCACATATAAATTACCACACAAAAAGTCAAATGCTATGTCAAATCCAGAGGCTCAGAGGAAAGAGTCCAGCTCTCAAGAGAACAGTGATAGCTTAACAATGTAAAATTTTATTTTGAGTTATATGGGCATTAAATTAGTACTGTGAAACAATACATTGGGGATTTACAGAAACACTTGGACGTTCCTTCTAGTATACACATAAATAGAGCCATATCTTTTTGCATTACCTAACTGTTTTATGGCCATATAACTTTAATGAACCAAATGAAAACTGACTCTGTTCCAAATGCCATCCTTTATCTCTAGATAAAATCTACTGATTTTCAAGGTAGAATTGTATGTGTCCATACTTCTTAAGCCACATTTAAGGAAATCACCTCTGAACTAATTTTGGATGTGTCTCTTCATCTTGCACGTGAAAGTCCAGCAGATTTAATCTTGGCATTCATTATCTAGTCAAACCCTGCACATGCTCTTCAAGCCAATCAAATTTGAGATCCTCAACATTTTCTGTGTCAATAAAATTAGGTGCGAATTAGCAGATTCAATGAAGACCTGTTTCTTCCTTGTCACACTGGATATCTAGATGCCATTTGGATTGGGTTTAGAAGATGGAGGAGTACAGACGTTTCTTGGCCCGAGTCTTTTAACAGTAGAGATGTAGAAGAGCCAACGAGATCACGCAGACGCTGGCTGTTGACTGCAGAGCACCACCGGTTGCCCTGGTCGTGACATTTGCTGGACTCTGGGTAGTCGAAGTATTGTGGGAGGGGTTACTTGCAGGCGTTACAGAAGATGTATGATTTGAATAAATCTAAAAAATATAAAAAGTTACACTGATAAATTCCCACTGGTGTGAGTTGCCTCCACATACACTTAATATACAATTAAGATAGATGTCTTAGGTTGCTCTTTGCCCATTATTCCCTTAGCCACATCATTTAATTCTGAATTCTTCCTTAGCACCACCAAGATCATTCTCTCTAGTTTCAAAACAAACTACCTAGAGATGCCAAATGACTGCAACAACCAAACATCAAACAAAAATGTTCTTCAATAACTCTAACTCCCATGAGTCTTTTATTTTTAATTCTTTGTCAATTAATACAGATGTTTCTGCGACTATAATGATTTACTGGCATTGCAAAAGAGGTTTCCTTTTTTTCCCCAGAAAGGGGGAAACTTTAAAGTGCACAAATAATTTGGATTTATATTATAGTGTTGAGACTTATGGTGCTAGAATTGAGTCACTCACTGTCTATACTGGATTGGCTAAAAAACATTCCTCTTTAATACCCCCTTGGTTTTAACTTCAATGGATATAGAGTATCTGCTCCCTTGAAATCTTTTTTATTTTTTGGTAATTGGAGAGAGGAAGGGAAACATTGGTTGCCTCCTATGTGCCCCCAACTGGGGATCGAACCCATAACCTTCTGGTGTACCAACCAACCGAGCCACACTAGCCAGGGCAGAAATCTTAAAATTATATGTTAAAATGGCCACGATATTGGTTTTAAATGTAAATCTATAATGAGCCCTTTCCTTAAGGCAAAATGATTTCACCCAAAAAACACCAAGAGGTTTTGGTGCGAAGTTTTCAGCAGCAGCCCCCTGCCTGGTCACTAAGCCCAGTGCTGGGGCCAAGAACGAAGGTTCCCCAGCGTCCCAGCGCCTAAGTGGCATCATTCACCACACTGATTTTTCAAGTCACAAAATGCACAGTCCAGTGGGGCACGTGATAATCTCTCCTTTGTCCCGGAACAAAGGCAGATGGGAGATTTCAGCTCTCACTGCAAGGGAGGGTTTTACAAGGGCTTCTAATTACAGGCAGGATGGAGGATGTGGCACCAAGCAGGTCTGGTCCACATGTACACGGCTGCCTGTTAACCCAAAAATAAAACCGGTCTACATCAGCACCAGCTCCTTTTGTTGTAAAACCCATAAGGTCATTAAGCAAATATTGACCCAAGTGATGTACAAATCCTATACAAAATAGACTAATTAAAAAAAAATCCTGATCAAGTCAAATATATTTATTGGGCACCTACTGTGTGCAAGATTCAGCTTGCCCTACCAGGAAAAGCACCCCCACTAAGAGAAAAGCATTAATAATATGGAAAATTACTTAGAAACAGGGCGCTCTGTTTGGGGGCAAGACCTGGCTTGGGATCCATTCACACAAAGTATTTTGGTGCAGCAGGTGACTTTTTAAATAGAGCCCAGTATATCAATGGGAGAATCTAAGTAAGGACCCTCTGCAGCACCAAAAAAAATAAAAATAAAAAAACACCCCCAAAAAACAAAAACCCACAGAACAAATTGTAATGTTGACATTAAACAAAAAATTTCCTACCAAACTAGATTGATGTTCTCATCTAGAACCTTCTTTGTAAAATTGGGAGGGGGGTCTCTTTGGAAAGGACAAGGGGTTGGAAGAGACCAGTGGTTTCTTGCAGCCGCGCCCCTCCCCCACCGAGGAACCGTGAAAGCCTCGGGAGCGCAGCCGACCCGTAAGACAACAATAGGGTACAGTTACCCGCCTCGGAGGGCAGGGCGAGGAGCGCTCCCCGCGCAGGCTGCGCTGCCCGGTGAGCCGCGAAACTGGCTGTCTGGGGACCCAGGACCCGGAGCACCCAAGTTTTCGGATAAGCTCAGGAGACGCTCCTCACAAAGCCCCGACTGAAGGCGGTGGAGAGCCAGCCCTGCCCTCCAAGCCCGACCTGCTGGAGAGAAATGCGCCTTCGTGCCGCCCTCCCCCAGCCCCACACCTCCCACTCGGGTGTCCCAGGCTCGGCCCCCCGCTGGCCTCGAGGCCGTCGCGCACCTCCCCCCTCCCCAGGGCAGCGTAATTCCTAGTAACTGCGCATGGAGCGAGGTCCGATCCCGGGGTAGAGGATTTGGGGGGAACAAAGCCCGGTGGGGACTTGGGACAAACCCGCCGCCTGCCCAGAGCTAGCCAATCTACGCTAACGCGGGGCTTCGAGGTGAGAAGAGATGGACATGTAAGGTCGCCCCTGGGAGAAGGCAGGGTCAGGAGAGGGTCCCCGCCCAGGCTTCAGCCCCGATCCACGCGGGACGGGGATAGGTCAATAGCGCCAGATAGTCGGGGTTTCCTCGGGATCCCCAAACCAGCCGAATGGAAAACGGTCGAGAGCGGCGCCCTCCGAAAGGGATCGTCCCCTCTCTTTGTGTGGTGCGCTAGGGGCGCGAACACTCCTCGAAGGAAGCGGGGCGCTCAGGGGACCCGGGGACCACCTCCCGAAAGAGGCTGAGGTCTCCGGGCGCTCAGGGGGAGGGGAGCGCATTCTCTCCCCCGCCAGTGCCTCGGACCCCTGGGGGAAAGCGGGTGGTGGGCACGGGCTGCCTAGAGCAAGGAGCGACGAGACACCTGGGTGGGGCAGGGTCTTCCCAGCCCACGCGCGGACCCGCATTGTTCTCGGGGACGCGACAGCCCGCAAGGAACTGAGAAGAGGGCTCCACATTGCCCTCCCCGGGTCAGATTTATGTTAGATTCCCGCTCCGAGTCGCAGTCGGCGGCCCCAGGGAGGGCTATAGGCCAGCCCCTGGGGGCATCTCCACCCCCGCGGGCGCAGCCCCCGCGCCCCAGGAACTCACCTGCGTGGGCAGGAGCAGCGCCAGAAGCAGCAGCCCCAGTCCGAGCCTGGCTACCATGGCTCTGCCCATGTCCGCTCCGTCGGTGCGCCGCGAGTCTCACTGGATACCGAGTAGGTGGGGAACCGCAGGGTCCGGGCGGGCGCAGGCAAAGTGGGGTGCACGGCCCGCAAGCGGGACCTTATATACCAGGACAGCTACAATAGCCGTGACGTGGCGCCGCCCGCCCACCCGCGCTCCCCTCCTCCCCTCCTCCCCTTCTCCGCCGCCACCGCCACCGCCACCGCCTCCCGCGCGCGCGCCCGGCCGCCTCCCCGCCCGCCCCGCCCCGCCCCACCCCGCCGGGCTCCCCTGCGCCCCAGCCCTCGGCAGCCGTCCGGGCCGTCGCCCGCCCGGACACCCGCGGATGGCCGGGCCCCGGCCGGTGGGCGACCGGGCGCCGCCTGCTCCGGGAAGGGTGCCTTGTGCCTCCCCGAGGGCGCGGCGTGCAGGCTGGCACCGGCGCCTGGCGGCTCCCACACAGGACCCGGCGCGAACTCGCTCACCACGCGCGCCGCTCTCCGGGCCCGGCCCAAGTTTCCTTTGTCTCCCTGACCAGCCATCTTCTCCCCAAAAGAAAAGTCTGCGCCTCCCGCGCGGTGGGCAGCCGCCAGTTCTCGCTCGGACTGTGGCGCGGGCGGAGGGGAGCTCCCTTGGCTTGGGTTTTCTCAGATCCTCGCCACCGAGGAAGGGGGACGGTGCGGGCTTTGTGGGTACCCCGAGCCTGGCGACGGGAACGGGGCGCCGCCACGCGCGCGCCCTCCCGGGGCTGATCCGCGGGGCTGGCCGGCAGCGCCCGGGCGCAGAGGAATTTGTGTGCTCGGCCCCGCGCGCTCAGCGCCCGCCGCTTGCCGGACTCGCTGGCTTTGTTTTGGGGCTCCTCGCTTTGGCCAGCCCCGCGAGCGCGATGGGACCTCCGGGGTCCGCATCTTCCTGAGCGCGGGGGAACCGCCCGCCGGGCGCGGCCCGCTGCCGAGGCGCCGCAGGCCGCTGGGCTCTGGTCCCCGGCGCGCCTCCCCGCTGCGACCCGCGGCCGGGGGCGAGGAGGCCACGACCCGCTCGCAGGGGTAGCCCGGTCCCCACGCGGCTGTGCTCCCAGGTGCCACCCGAAGAGCAGCAACCTCTCAGGTGCTCCCACCGGAATTCGCTGCTCCTCTGGAACTCCTGGCGACACACTCCTTTGGTCTCCTTTGCAATGCACTTGTCCGTCTTTCCTTTAAAGACCAAAAGCTTTCTGAAGGAGGCATTTACTTTGCCATCGCTGCCATTAGGCAATTTAATGAACTGCAACAAATATTTCAAATTGTGAAAATTCCCGAGCACACATCAAAAGTAGAAATCATTTTACTGGTAGAATATTGTTGGTGTAATTTTTCACTGCCGGACATAATCCTTTTATTTTAGGTTTGCCCTAGGGTTTTGCAATCTTGAAAGCAAACAACCGAGACCGAACCTAATATTGTAAATTTGTTTAAATTTCACTTTTGCAGAACAGCCCTGTAAAAAAATACACATATATATACACAGAGTGGCAATGTAATTAATCCCCAGTAGTTGGTCTGTGACTGAATCGGCCTGTGCCCTAATGGTCAGCCGCTTTCACTCAGTAACTTTCCACGTTAGTATGTGCTTGGGAAGCGGGAATGTCTGTGGTGCGTGTGATCACACTGTATAGCAATAACCTGTTTGTGTTCAGCTTCTCTACTCCTCTTCCAGGGCATGAAGGGACTGTGGCTCAGGAGTGCCGAGTTCCAAGGCAGAGCCCATGGTAGGTTCTTCGGGAGCTGCTTATAAGATGGATTCATTCATGTTGCCCTACATCTTTTTGTTCTATTCCTCCTCTTCCACCCCCTCTCCTCCTCTGTCTGCCTCCTCCTCCTTCCTCCTTATTAGTTTAAGGAGATGGACTAATGGAGTGGTAAAGAATACAGACCCTAGAGACAGGCTGCCGGGGGTCCAAATCCTGGTTGTGTACTTTTACTTGAGGCAAAAGGCCTCAGTTTTTTCATCTGCAAAATGGAGATAATAGAACCATTAGGATTATTGTACAGAAAGTGTTAGAACAGTGCCTGCCTCACACTAGGTGGTATTTGCCCCAGCGACTTAAGGTCCCAGGAACCAGCTGTATGATTCATGAAAGAAATATCAAGCACAAAAGAGTACCCAAAATTGGTAAGACCCTTGGGTTCAATGCTTTGTGAGCCACCTCTTCACCGCCAGCAAATGAGACTGCATAATTTACAAAGCAAGTCCTTCACTTCTGCCTAGCAGTCCGCCTCCCTCCCCTCCCCCCCGCCACACACACACACACACACACACACACACACACACACACCCCTCCCCACCCCACCCCTACCCCCTCATCCAAAAGGACTGTTGTACAGGGTTTGGTAATTCTGTACCCTGAAGGCTTAGCCCTGGTAATGAAATCCACCCCATTCTATGTCCTATGTGTCAAGAAACTCAGGAAAGCTGCCTAAAACTTTCCCTTGAAGTTCTTTTTTATAATTCCTTCTTTCTGTTCATTCTCCTCTTCTGTCAGTTTTCCAGTTGTTTGTTTGCTTTGCCCTTTGCCAACAAGAGCTCATGCTACTACAATAGCTTAAATAGCAAAATGGATATGAAATAGAATATTAATCCAATAATAGATATTCCTTTTGTGCTTTACAGCAGGAATGGTGGTTGGGATAATCAAATATTTTATTTAAATTCTATTCTACAATATGGTGCTATTCTTATTTGTATTCATAATACTCTTTCCCCTTATTCTATGCCATCCTAGATTTGGCTGGCATTTAATATTTTAATTTACTCTGCTTTTTTAGCTAAGCTTTGTTCTGCATTCAAAAATTCCAGCCAACTCCAATCTTGAGATGGCAGTGAAGGCGAAGTGAATTAGCGTTTCTGACTGAACTCTAGGTTCTAAGTCCCAGGGCTGGAGCATGAGTTGCAATCTGACTCTCTGTGGGGATGTGCTGCCCCCTGCTGGCCATAGGAAGCCATCAGCTCTCACTGTTTAAAAATAAACAGTCGTTTGTGCTGACTGTATTTGAAGCCTTATAAAGCTAATGAACCACAATAAGCTTCTTTGCGAATAGTTCCTTTATTTCCTCTAAGAGTCTCCCAAATAAATTCTCTCGGATTTTAAGCTTTGTCCAAGTAAGGAAACAAATGTAAAGTGCAGGAACTGTGACTATTTTCAGATGCAACAATTGTCGTATGTGAGAAAGCAGGCCTTCTCCTCCAGGCTGATGGGATGATGGAAAGAATTTGACTTCTATCAACGTTAACAATACATTAGACCTAACATTTCTAATTTTAGGAATTTACCCTACAGACATACTACAGAAATCAAAAGATTATATATCTAAGGGTTTGTCACAGCACTGTTTTACTAACAGTCAAGGGTTGGAAACCACCAAATTAGTCAAAGGTAGAGGCCCAGTTAGAAAAAAATCATGAAATATTATAAATCATTAAAAAGAGCAAAAGACCATGCCCTACCCACTGGGTGGCTCAGTTGGAGCATCCTCCCGCACACCAAAAGGTTTGGGGTTTGAGTCCCGGTCAGGGCACATACCTTGGTTTCTGTTTGATTCCAGGTTGGGGTGGGAAGGGGAAGCAATGGATTCTCACATTGATGTTCTTCACATTGATGTTTCTCTCTCTCTCCCTGACTCTGTCTAAAGTCAAACATATCCTCAAGTGAGGCTAAGAAAGAAAGAAAAAAGAGCATAATATATATGTACTACAAAGAAAAATCCCCAAGATAAATTCTTAAGTGACAGGAAGTAAGGCAGGAACAGTATATACAGTATGGTATTCCCTGTAGTTAAAAACAAACAACCTAGACATAAAAATAATATTTCCAAAGGGATCCATAAGAAATGGATAGCAGCCGAAACCGGTTTGGCTCAGTGGATAGAGCGTCGGCCTGCGGACTCAAGGGGCCCAGGTTCGATTCCGGTCAAGGGCATATACCTTGGTTGCGGGCACATCCCCAGTAGGGGTGTGCAAGAGGCAGCTGATCCATGTTTCTCTCTCATGGATGTTTCTAACTCTCTATCCCTCTCTCTTCCTCTCTGTAAAAAATCAATAAAATATATTAAAAAAAAAAAAAGAAATGGATAGCAGTGCTTGCCATTGAGGAGGGGAATCGGCTGGCCAGGGCACCCTAGTAAGACCCACTTTTCATTGCCTACTGGTTTGTATTTTTTGAATTTTGTACCATTATTTATTCACAAATAGCTAGATAAAATCATTTAGATTCATAAATCAGGGCATTCTGTGGCCTTCCTTCCCTGACTCCCACAAAGCACGTGTGTGGAAAGCCAACTTTTTCCAGCCCCGAGGGCCTCAAAATCGCCCTCCCCTCCTCCAGAGCCCGCCTTCTTTTATTCACAGGTTCTTGAGCAGAATTTGTAGTTTTGCCTCAATTCATCCATCCTATGACAACTGTGAAACCAATTCTCTTGAGTCCAGATGGCACACACAAAAAAGCTTTCAGGAAAAATGAAGAAAAAATGAAAAACTGAGCTTTAGAAAAAATAATGAGATATCACTTGGCAAAGCATCAGTTTCCTCAGTTAGTGTCCCTGCGGCACCACGAGTTAGGAAGGCTGAGGGGGAAGAAGAGCTTGGGGTTGGGCAGTTTGCCTCACAGAAAAGCCAGAACTGGGTGGGCTCACTCCCTTTAAGGGATCTTTTTAAGGTCCTCCTCCACTCCTGGGCAGAAGGTGGATTCGGGACCTAATGGGAGTCATTAAATTCTAGTGTAAATGAAATCCCACTTCCACCTCACAGAAGAAACGTCCAAAGCTGTAGAGAATTTTTACGAGTTTATTTGAGCCAAACTGATAACTATTGGTGGGAAGCAAAATCTGAAGGGATTGAGAAAATGCACCAGAGAATGGCAGTTTTACAGCTTATTTTATGTACTATAACCAAAGGAGGAGAGTAAGGGGAGGGGGGGAGGGTTACATTAAATCCATTGGTGATAGATTAGGGAGGAGGGAGAAAGCAAAGAGGGGGAAATCTTTGGGATTGGATAAAAAATTAAAATGGAGAGGCACGTACTTCTTTTACATTCATGGGTACAGCATAGTTAACAATTAACACTTACAGCACGTAGAGATGGTATGGGGGGCACAAGATAACAAGGGGTTCTGTGGTCTCCTGCTCTGGTGTGGTGTGATATGGTGAGGGGTCCAGACGAAGGAAGGACTGACATTCCAAGGGCATGTTACCTCAGATGCAAAAAGACAACGGATAGGCTTCCTTAAGGTCAAGATTGACCTTTGTTAAGAAAGCTACAGGCCTAGGATGTGACGAACGACCATGACTCATAATACATGTCCAAGTTTTCATTCCAGACCATCCTATGTGGTTACTGAGTTTGTCGGGCCCACCATGCAGGCTTCCCCTGAGCTTGGCAGTTTTCATATGTGGCCCTTTTCTTATCCACAACCCTGAGTGATCCTTTGCTTGGAAATAATGAAATCGGAAAAGTGGGAAAGTATGTGTATTTTTCGTGCCAGTCTGATTTTGAGTCTTATTTCCAGGTGCCTTTGTTTTCCCAGATCTTTCACTTTATGTTGGGCTTAAAGCAGGAGGGTTCCTTATGCTATTAGAGATGAGTAAAATTTTAAGTGGCCAGGAAAATTGGATTAAATACCTTATAAACCAAAAGGAGTGTTATAGCATAACACACAATGGTACCTGTAATGAAATGTTACATTGAGCCAGAAACAGGGACTGCATTGTTAGGGTTTGTGAAATCTTTTCTAAATCTATGACCATGGTTGTTAAAGATTCAACTCAGCAATATCTAAAGCAGATGCAGCGTACATCTTAACCAATATGGCTTTAGGATGTCATTCTAAGGAAGAAGCACTCTGTATTAAAATAAGACTAGATGGCTGAAACCGGTTTGGCTCAGTGGATGGAGCGTCTGTCTGCGGACTGAGGGGTCCCGGGTTTGATTCCGGTCAGGGGCATGTATGTTGGTTGCGGGCGCATCCCTGGTGGGGGGTGTGCAGGAGGCAGCTGGTCAATGTTTCTCTCTCATCGATGTTTCTAGCTCTCTATCCCTCTCCCTTCCTCTCTGTGGAAAATCAATAAAATATATTTTTTTAAAAAAAGACTAGATGAATTTAACTAGCTGGCTGATAGGGATTTCTCTATTGAGAGCCATATATTTCCATATAGGTTTGTGAGTTTTAAAAAAAAAAGTTATTCTCAATATTCTTTTACATATTTTTTCAGATTTTAAGAGGAATACATGTCCAATATTTTTAAAAATTGGAAAACATAGAAAACTATAACAAAGAATATTAAAATTGCCATAGCCCACTAACCAGAAGTAACCACTAATAAATTAATATTTTCCTTCTGTTTATATATATCTATATATTTAAAATTTGCTTATTTGTTTTGCTGGCTTAGAAACAAATGTACATAAAGTTTTTATCTTGCTTTTTTCGCTCAATAGAAAATAGAAAAAAATTAATCACAGAATTTGAGGTCACATTACAGTTGAATGAAATAAGTGGGGTTATAACAGTGAAATTGCTGGGTCTCTGACTCCACCTTGTTCAAGCCTGCTTTGTCCCCATGACCTCCAGGCTAATAGCTTCTGCTTAGTATTGCATATAGACATGCTAGTCAGAGGAATTCTGCTTGCAGCTTGAGGAGATAAGGGAAGTATGTATCCTTTGTCAAAGATTTACAGGAACCCCAGGACCAAACTCACATCAACTAGCACCAGATGTCTGCTGTGGTCACTCACCTCCCGCCCCACCCCCATATCCCCTTTTCTTGACATAAAAGAAACCTGAACTCTGTACTTTCTTACGATGAATTTGAGGCCTCACTAGGAGGGCTCCCATCTTTTTGGTTGGCACCTTCTTGATCAGAAAACCTTTTCTTACTCCAAACTCTGATGTTTTGAGTTTTGGCCTTTCTTTTCTTTTTCTTTCTTTTTTTTTAATCTCCCTCTCCCTTCCTCTCTGAAATCAATAAAAATATATTTTTTTAAAAAGAGAAAGAGAGAGAGATAGGAACATCAATAATGAGAGAGAATCATTGATTGGCTGCCTCCTACATGCCCCACACCAGGAATGGAGCTACAACCCGGGCATGTGCCCTGACCAGGAATCGAACCATGACCTCCTGGTTCATAGGTCGATGCTCAACCACAGAGCCAAACTGGCCGGGCGAGTTTTGGCCTTTCTAAGCATCAAGCACAGACTTTGGACTGGTATCAGGGTGACCTGTACAGGTGGCCAGCCAGGATTTCTGCAAGATACAAATCCACCCAGATCCTGGCTTGGGGCACACCTGGGGCCTTTACCTGCTCCAAATCTCAATGGGGATGATTCTGGGTTCAGGGGTTGGCAGGACTTCCAGAACAACAATGGCAATTCCTGGAATCTTTCGAAGCTAAGAGAACACTGGGACAGAACTCTCCACTTCCCTGCTTTCCAAGAAGAGATGTCTGTTGTTTCCCCACCCAGCCTGTCCTCCCTCTACACTCCCCACACCTCAGAAAACAGGACTTTAGGGCACCCTATTAGAGAAGGGAAGTTGATGAGGATAGGGGTCAATTGTGTTATGTCTGAATTTGTGTTATATCAGGATATGCTTTTGGCAGGTTTTACTATATTTTTTCTTTGTCATTACATGTTCTTCAAACATATTCTTTCTTGCATAGGTACTGTACAGGCTTTGAAGTAGTTCATAATGACTCCACAATACTCTTTCTAATTGGACACTTGTTCCTATTATAGATGACCTCATAAATATTCTTATATGCATGTTTTGTTTTCATTTCTGGCTATTTTTTAAAATATATTTTTATTGATTTCGGAGAGGAAGGGAGAGGGGAAAGAGATAGAAACATCAATGATGAGAAAGAATCATTGATCAGTTGCTTCCTGCACGCCCCCTACTGGGGATCGGGCCTGCAACCTGGGCGTGTGCCCTTGACCAGAATCCAACCCGGAAGCCTTCAGTCTACAGGCTGACACTCTAGCCACTGAGCCAAACCAGCTAGAGCATTTCTGGCTATTTTTTTTATGATACTTGCCTAAAAATTGAAGTTTGGGTCTTGAAACAAACTGCCACACTGTCCTCCAGAAACGCACACTCACAAGAGCACTGTGTGAGGCTGCCTAACGAACAAACCTTTACCGAGTGTGAGAATTATCATGTAAAATATTTTTAAAATGTTATCAGAGGAAAATGTCTCATTTTTATTTGCATTTTTACAATCAATGAGATCCAACATTTTCCCCCTGGCTGTTTATTAGATAAAAGGATTTCTCCTTTTATGAATTGTTCCCCATAAATTACTCCTATCCATAGAAGTGACCCAGGGCGAGGAGATACTAGACTCAGATGTCACTTGATTAGATCAAATAGAGCTGCTCCTCAAAAGGATTCAGAAGCAAGTCAGTGCAGACAGTCAGGCTTCTAAGTAGTATTTTCCACAATAGGAAGAACATATTTCTAGCCCGGCCAGAGTGGCACAGTGGTTGAGAGTTGACCTGTGAATCAGAAAGTCACAGTTTGATTACTGTTCAGGGCACATGTCTAGGTTGTGGTCACGTGTTGGATCCCCGGTAGAGGGCATGCAGGAGGCAGCCAATCAATGATCCTCTCTCATCATTGATATTTCTATCTCTCCCTCTCCCTTCCTCTCTGAAATCATTAAAAATATATATTTTAAAAGTACATCTCAAGTCAGACCAGCCATATTTCAAGTGCTCCATAGCCACTAACTATAGTGGATAGTGCTATTCTGGAACAACTAACTCCGGAGATCTGGGAATTATAGAGTACTGAACATGGGTATAAGCAATCGTGTTTCTCTGTACAAACACACAACCAATCATGTGTTTATATAGAGAATTCAAGCTCAAAAGAACTGGAAGCATAAAAGTATAGAAAGTTAATAACATTTTGTTATTTTTAGTAGGTAAAGAGCTTATTACTATCATTTAAAATTATATTTTAAATGTCAGTTAAAATCTGAATCCTCAAAGCAAATAGAGGCTGGAAAGTGGTTTTTGCACCTGTTTTTACTTCATGCTTGCCCTGGCCTATTGGGCAAGTGCTATAGGCTGAGAGAGAACTAAACAAAGGCAATTTACAGAAGGGTTAGGTGACCATAATGTCAGAGGGCTCCCAGGAAGATATCTTGGTAAGTAATCTTATACTTTCCCCCACGATTCCTAGCAGGACCGCTTTAGCCAGTCAACACAAGGAATTGATCCTTTCCTTGCATGACATTTTACCAGAAACAGAAGGCTCAGAGGAGAGAGGAAGATGGGGGTATTTTGCAAGCAATTCTCCAGTTTCCCGCTTGACTGCTATGTGAGGGACCACTGTATACAGAGGATCTGATCCCTGTTAAATTAATTAAATAAGGAGGCGGTTAGACTGAGGTGGTTCTAATGCCTTGGCAGCTTACATCAAACCAGAACCTAAGCCTGCCAATGACTCGGGGATATGAAATTAAAACTTAAGGACGGCCAAACACAAACAGCCAACTAGGCTTTTCCAAATAAGACAGGTGTTGAAGCTATAACCAATCAAATAACGTCCTTTGCTTTGCTTCTGTATCTGTTCTATAGAAGTCTTAGCCCACCTCCCGTCGTGGACCGCTCCTAACAGCTTCCGGTTTGGAATTGCCCAATTGGAACAGGTGTTTGCTCAAATAACCCCTTCACAATTTTAATATGCCTCAGGTTATCTGAGCATGTGCTAGCATTCTGAAGAGGAGTGGCTGTTTCTTTACTAAACATGGCATCCATCCCACATGCAAGCCAGTGGGCTCCCACCAGCTCCTCCCAGGTCTTCCTGTGCCACCCAGCACTCAGTTCAAACATGAATTATATGTGCAAATGTGCACTAGTTTGGGTTCGCATGATATGTTCGTGCATCTGTTCTCGTGCTTTCTCTGTCGCCTCTCTAAGGACAGCCCCAAGCCTATCCCAACTTCCTGTTGGAATTTCCAGTCCCACTTCCCCACCCACCTCCATTTCCATTAGGAAATGATAGTGCCTATTGGATTTTATTGGACGAGTAGACAATAAAATGTTTCTCTCTGAATACACCCCTTTCATATTCAGCTCAACATACCCAACTACCAAACAGCAAATCCTCAGCACCCTGCCATGCAGGGTCAGCCTCAGGGGAGATGGAGGCGTTGTGCAGAGGGGAAGCGGAGGGGCATCAACAGAATGCAGCGGCACTGTCCAGGTCAGGGCTGTTTGCACACAGAGAGTGGGCCTCCTCAAGGTGCTAATCATATATGAAAGCATGAGTTAATCCGTTAGTTTCTCCTTCTGCAGCCTAAAACACCCGTGGCTCTGAGACGGGAAGTACTTCCTGTAGAGAACCTTAGTGCAGCCTAGGTAGCCTCTCCCCCCATCTCACACCAAGGCGATAGGGCGTTCAAAAACAAAACTCAACTGAGTACATTGAAAAGATCTTATTGGTTTTATTTAATGATTCATGGATTGGGCAGCATCCCGTCTGGCATGTAGAACTATATCAATGATCTGAAGACCTATATAAATGAACATTTTTTATAGGCAAAAGGAGGTGGGCAAAGGAAGTTTCTAACAAAGAATGGATTGTTTTAGGCAAAGTTACCTTCCTGTGAGGGACCAAAGGGGTCTCTTGGGTGGATTACCTCACAAATGCTGACCAGGTAATTAAAGATTGGCTGGTTGCCCTCGCTGGTTTGGCTCAGTGGATAGAGCGTCAGCCTGCAGACTGAAGGGTCCCAGTTTCGATTTAGGTCAAGGGCACATGCAGGCTCGATCCCCAGTGTGGGGCATGCATGAGGCAGCCGATCAATGATTATCTCTCATCATTGGTGTTTCTATCTCTCTCTACCTCTCCCTTCCTCTCTGAAATCAATAAAAAATAAATAAAAATAAACATTTAAAGATTGACTAGTTAAAGGTTACATTCCTGGGAGAGTCTGAAAAAAATTAGGTGAGGCATTAAGTCTTGGTTTGATGATGTGGGCTTAAGCACAAGTGACTCCATTTTGGACCTATTGGTGTGTTTTTGTTTTTGTTTAACAAGGGACATCCAAGTGCTGCCAAAATGAAACGGCTCCTCCTGTGACCATAACTAGTAATACAGAAATCTCCTAAATCTTTATCAGTGACTCACAGTAGGATGAAATATAAGACTCATAAAATGTATATTAAAACCAGGGTAGAGAAATGATAGTGCCTAATTTGATTTTATTGGATGAGTAGGTAATGGGAAGAATAGTGTATTTATAAAAATGTCCTTGCTCATTAAATTCTTGTAGGAGAAAGAGTAACATTTTTAAAATTGTGTAATTCAAAGAGTATTGTGATCACTGATACTATCATTTTCCCCCACTGGTTCACCTTTTACCAAAGAATTCTAAGAGGGTAAGATTTCATTTATCACCTGGATCTATGGTAATATATTTGTAAGAAATAAAATTCCAGACCCAGAGTGTAATAGACTAAATGAGTCTCCCCAAAATTCATATTGTAGGGGAGGAAAAGTATTTGTTCTAAGTTTCTGGGTGAGGCCCCTACAACAAAAGACAGATTAACAAGAGAAAATTAAAAGGAAGTTTTTTATAGTGTGGATACTTCATGTATACATGGGAGATACCCAGGAGAATATCAGTAACTTTCAAAGAGGTGGCTTAGGATTCAGGTTTAAATACCATCTTCAACTAAATTTAAAAAAAAAAAAAAGGAAGGAAGGAAGGAAGGAAGGAAGGAAGAAAGAAAGAAAGAAAGAAAGAAAGAAAGAAAGAAAGAAAGAAAGAAAGAAAGAAAGAAAGAAAGAAATGGTGGTGGTGGTGGAAAGGGCAGTATGCGTGGGTGCCTTCTCCATTGATAAGTGTCTCTTGAGATTTAGAATCAACCTTCTCTTACAGTACAGAGAGGGAAACCCCTTACAAATGGAAGTGTGTTTTTTTTTTATAAATGTAAATTCCCCCTACAAAAGGCTGAAGTCTCTGTTTTCAGAGCTCCTTCTGTGTCTGCTGTTCTCCAAAATAATCCTTATGCCAAAGAGGCATAGTTTGGGGTGGCATATTCTGCCATCCTGACTGTGTTGAAACCTGACCCCAAGGGCCTTTGGGAGGTGTTTAGGTAATCAGGGATTAGTTTCCTCATTAAGGAGACCCCACGGAGTTCTCTCACCCCTTCTACTACTGTGAGGACACAGTGAAAAGAGGGCTGTCCAAGAACCAGGACACGGAATCTGCTGGCACCTTGATGTAGGATTTCCCAAATTCCAAAGCCGTAAGAAGTACATTTGTTGTTTATAAGCCACCCAGTCTACTGTATTCTGTCACACGCCCCAATGGCATAGGACACAGACAGGTGTGGGATATTCAGGCCTGCCCTTAAACCCAGGTGAGGGGGGCCCTGTCCTGTGCCTTAGTACTTGTGCCTCTAGGATGCATCCACTCTGTGACTAACAGGACCCTGGGAAACACTTCTCCACATCTCTTGCCCTTTGTCCTCAAAACAAAAGGGAGGGATGTGAATGGCACAAACACTTTAGGTAAGAGAAAAACAGAATGAATTAACTTGTCCATTCTTCTTCTGAGATACAAATGAATACAGTAGTTTCTTAGATGACAGACTATAATTTCCCAGGGGGTTGAAGGCCCATTTTCTTGCTTTTCTTGATGTTCTAATTTGTGGTTCTGGAGGTTCTCATGTTTTAGGGTGATATTCAACACAATTGCCCAGACTACTGAGGAATTCCTTGCAATATTAAATAAAATTTGCATATTCCTGAATTTGTTGTAACAGGCATGAAGCCTGATACCAACTGAAAACAAGATGACATTGAACACAAGAATTTAAATTGCTTAGTTTTTACTAAACTATTTAATAGTATTTAATTTAAAATCTAAAATTTTTTATGGATTGATTGATTTTTACAGAGAGGAAGGGAGAGAGAGAAATATCAACTTGTTGCTCCATGTATTTATGCATTCATTGGTTGATGCTTGTATATGCCCTGATCAGGGAATCAAAACCGAAACCTTGGCATATCAGGATCAACTGAGCTACCTGGCCAGGGCTTTAAATTTTTTTTTAAATGTCTGCTTTAAAAAAAAAGTATAAAAATGTTGAACTTTGTTAATAATTTGCTTTTTGTTTTTTAATTTTAGTAGGTAATTTTGAATGTTTTAGAAGAAAAACAACTTTTTAAAATACATACATTAAATAATCTTACTTTTTCTATTGTTTGCATTTATTTTAATAAAAAACTATTCAAATAATATTTGAATACAGTTATACTTTCCTTTTTTTAAAAAAAAATACGTTTTTATTGATGGTAGAAAGAGAAGAAGGGAGAGGGAGAGAGATAAACATCAACTGGTTGCCTCCTGCATGCTCCCTACTGGGGGTCAAGCCTGCAACCAGAGCATGTGCGTGGACCAGAATCAAACCAGTGACCTCTTGGTTCATGGGTAGATGCTCAACCACTGAGCCACACCAGCTGGGCTATACTTCCTTTGTTTTTTTGTATACTTTCTTTTTTTCATCTTTTAGGTCATTGCTAAATATCTGCCTCACCTCCAAATCAATCGCCAATCAACAGAACACTCAGATATATGCAATAATAACCAGATTTAGTCATATTTACCAACTTTCTGTCACGTGAAAACCAGCACTTTAAACATGTTTTACTTTTTGTCATTATGAAGGTACATTTATCAATGTAGGAGGATAAAGCACATTTCATTTAACAGTTGTTCACTTGATTTATAGCTCTTAAATACTTAGACACTTAGATTATTTGTATGCTCACCCTGCATGTCAGGGACCTAGAATGAATTTGGCGCCTGTTATTAATCCATCAGAATTAAGAGCAATATCTGCCCGGCACATTCACTCACAACTGGAATCCCTGTGGTCGTTCAGAAAGAAGAGATGCCCTTTTAAAAATGAAGCTATTCCTGAAAACTGTCCATTTATTATGCTGTCTTATGATTGTATGTTGTGGGCAGTAATGGATGGGCCAGAGACATCCTTTGTTAAGTTACATGCAGAAAGGTCATATATCACAAAGGAAAGAGAAAAACTCAGCAGGAGAAAGAAAGCAAATAAATTGAAGTAGACATCTTAACTGTTGTTGAAAAGACCATATCAATGAGCCCATAATAGATAAGAGGACGAAATTTTGTCAGACTTAATAGCCAGGGAAATGAGAAAAGAAATCAGCCACTTCTAGAGACGCAGACACAAGCTGATGAGGAGCCTGTAAGAAGCAGCCGCTTGTTACGAGAAAAGAGGGGTAAATGCACAGGAAAAGGGCAGGAATCGGGATTTGTTGAACACCCACCAAGTGCCAGGCCTAGTGACAAACACAAACGTACCTTGACACCTTCAACTGCCTGACACACGGAAGTTATTAATAGGATTTCACCTATTAAAGCTGTATGAGGGAGACTACTTAACCCCTAACGCATATAGGGCCAAATTCAAACTGGTTAATAAGGCACCCACCACCGGGTCCCAGTCTCCCGTCCCCCAGCACATTGCACTTCCTCTGTCCCCAGCACAGGCAGCCATTCCATACTCTGACTTGGTAGGTCAGGAGCAGGGCCCCAGTTTGTGAATTTCTAAGCCCCCAAGTGATGCTAATGCAGATCATGAGCCTGGTGTCACACTTTGAGATTGACTGCTTTAGCCCTCAGCTACTTTCCTTGCAGTTCCTTACAGGGTTTGAGTCAGTTCTTCAAAACGAAAACAAGTGCAAGAAAGTGTGTGCTTACAGAGAGGGGGCTTCGTTATCTGTTTCCCCACCGTCCTCCCCCTGAAGGTCAGCACTGCAGACTGGATGTGTGGTGGCTATTGCCAGTAACATGGCCCAGTGGGAATGTCTGGACAATCTTTCAGCTGATTCCAGTCCCCGGGCCAGCACCCCCGGCTGGTGAGCATGCTGGCCCAGAGCACACCTGGGCCCCTTTTTCCTCAGAGGTTCACAGCCTCCCGCTCCGTGCGCCCCCCCACCCCCATCCCATCTCCACAGGTCACTCAGTTTGCCCCCTATAACTTGTCCAGGCCATTCTGCTAGATAATTATTGTTTCTTGTCAAGAAAACATCTGTAAATATGTAAGGACTTTTGACAAAGGTCTGTCTTGGCCATTGACAAGAGAAAAGTGTTTATTTTCATGGAGAGGCTGTAGATAAGGATGACTGGATTATCCAATTCGCTAAAGAGTGTTAGAGAGAGACCCTACCTGTCAGCAAAGATCCAGAACTCATCATTTCTATTTTCTTTAAGCTACCGTTTATATATTACATACCATGTGCCATGCACTGTTCTACCGGTAAATACTTTATACATATTAACTCATTTAATCCTCATTACCCTTTCAAATAGAGATATCATCATCCCTATTTTACAGTTAAGGAAACTGGGACATAGAGGTTGAATGACATGGGCAAAGCCACACTGCTAATGAGTAGTGGAATCAAGATTCAAAACCAAGATATCGGGCCTCAGAATTCATGCTCATCGCCATTCTATATAATTTTGGTGCTTTCTGTGCCAGCTCCTCTCACTGAGTGGACGGGAAAATTTGTGTTGACCAGTTAGCCAGCGCTGAAGACATAGCCAACCTTTTAGCCTCTTGCCTGAATTTCTTTCTAGTAAGCATTTCTCCTGCCATTGGCACATGAAGAACACATTGAAGATACTAGGTGGTAGGGATAGGAAAACAGGAATAAAACATGGTTTTCACCCTCCGGGAGCTGACAATCCGGATGTGGGTAGAGAGGTAAACAGCCAGCTGTCATTTACAGTTTATCTTATGTCAGCGACAGTTTTGTCTGCTGGATGAGATTTGTGAGATGCCTTTCTACTTTGACAATATCCTTGATGAAGTCATGAAAAATAGCTCTTATTTATTTGTGCCAGGCACTGTAAAAAGCAAATAAGCATGTTACACAGGTAGGGTTGCCACATAAAATAGAAGCCACTCAGTTAAGTTTCAGTGCATGTGTCCATTGCAATATTTGGACGTACTTAACTAAAAAAGCATTTGTTCATCTGTAATTCAAATTTATTTGGGCATGCTATACTTTTTTTTATATATATATTTTATTGATTTTTTACAGAGAGGAAGAGAGAGGGACATAGAGTTAGAAACATCGATGAGAGAGAAACATCGATCAGCTGCCTCCTGCACACCCCCTACCAGGGATGTGCCCACAACCAAGGCACATGCCCCCGACCGGAATCGAACCCGGGACCCTCGAGTCCGCAGGCCGACGCTCTATCCACCGAGCCAAACCGGTTTCGGCAATGCTATACTTTTAATTGCTAAATTTTTGCAGCCCTGAACACCAGTTGTCCTTAATGCTCACAATTCTTTGAGGTAGGCACTATTATTACCTCCATTTCACAGAAACTGAGACATAGTCAAATTAACTTGTCGAGTCATACATCTATCTGTTAACACACACTTAGAAACCAAATGCTTAGGCTGCTTTATTTCCACCAATGGCAATTTTGTGCATTTAATTTGAAAACTACCATCACCTGTCTTGCTGAAACTTCTTTCCTGATCTCGTTCTCAAATTACCAGAGTAGACCCCATTCACTGACCAATATGCAAAGCTCTGGGTCCCAATTTTCAGAGTTAAAAAAGAGATTTAAGTATTATGCTATAAATGAAGGATAGAAAAAGCACTCGGGATGGCAAACGTCAGATCTGCAATGTTTAAGAATGTGTTTTATTGCCTTAATACACATGCAAAGGGAAGGGACAGAAAGACCAGATGCTGGAACCTCGTGGTGTCAGAAAACTGCAACTCAACGATGGAGCTGCTGGGGGACAGATGGTATGAATGGCCCTGTAAGTTCGCACACTGGAGCATCTGAGACCACTCAAACAGCAATGGTCTCGGCTTTTCATAGGACAATTAAAACTGCCTGACATCGAATAAATGAGTTTAACTTGATTCTTTGTGAGATTGATTCATTCTGCACTTCCCGTCCCCCTGTCAATCATTTTTCTCCAGCTGTTATTAAAACAAAGCCCACCTAATGCTGTGCCAAGCATTTGAAACACCACTGATCTTCCCCTTTAAACACAAAGCAAAAGCTTATTTCCTGGTTAGACTTATACGCTTATCAAAAGGTCAACATTAAATTAGTAGCCTTGAAATTTAAGGTTTACCAGCATATGATACAATTACTTATGGTGGCTCTTTCATTTTCTCCAGTTTTTTTTCCCTTACCAGAAGAGGGAGTTTTCATGACCATGCCATAGGATTTGTTTCCATTCAAGCTTTAAATATACTAGTACAGGGTTGAGCCACAGGAAACTGGCTCAACCTGATCTTTCATATCTCTGGTCAGGCAGTTTACACCCCCCTGATATTTTCCTCCCTAAAGATAACATCTAGCCCTAGTGGGTTTGGATAGAGCGTAGGCCTGCGGACTGAAAGGTTCCAGGTCCAATTCTGGTCAAGGGCACATGCCTGGGTTTCGGGCTTGATCCCCAGTAGGGGGCGTGCAGGAGGCAGCCGATCAATGATTTGCTCTCACCACTGATGTTTCTATCTCTCCCTCTCCCTTCCTCTATGAAATCAATAAAAATATATTTTTTAAAAATAATAACTATGTGAAGAGATGATATAGTAATTAGCTAGACTATAGTTATCATTTCACTATATGTATATTTCACTATATATATCAAACCATCACATTGTACACCTTAAATATATACAATTTTTATTTAAAAATTAAATTTTAATTTTGAAGAATAAACATGATATAAATCAATGCAACCATCCTTTGTGTTAGACATGAGCAGAGTAAGAATAATGGGCCAGGTACAGAAACTCACCAGGGCAGAAAGTTCCGGATGCCTAGCAAGGGGCAAAACTGGGAAAACAAGAACCTCACCCCCAGGGTAGCCTGTCCTCCCCTAGCATATCTCTGGTCAAGGGGTTTAAACCCCACCCCCCACCTTTCCCTCCCTAAAGATAACATCTAGGCCTCAGTTATATTTCAGCTCCAGGCCCAGAAAAGCAGCAAAACCAGACAAGTAATACCTTGGCTGCCTCAGGGCCAGATACATTGACTAACAATTCCCCTGCCCTGACACCAACCAATCAGTGGAGACAAGGACCCTGAAAGAGCACACCCAGAAAGCTGATGAATATTCTATTAAGGTCCTCCCCCACCTGGCTCAGTGGATAGAGCATCGGCCTGCAGACTCAAGGGTCACGGGTTCGATTCTGGTCAAGGGCATATGCCCGGGTTATGGGCTTGATCCCCAGTGGGGGGCGTGCAGGAGGCAGCCTATCAATGATTCCCTCTCATCATTGATGTTTTTCTCTCTCTCTTCTGTTCCCTTCCTCTCTGAAGTCAATAAAAATATATTTGAAAAAAAATCCTCCCCAAGACCTCCCCTAAGATTTCCACCTGCAAGAAAGATAAATATGCTCCGGACAAAGGACCTACGGCATGCTCTCCCTCCAAGGAGCACACCCCTGCCATTTTCCCACAGCACATATCCCCCAGCGTCTAAGTGACCCCATGAGACTTACAACCAGGGGAGCAATGGGCAGCAGCAGCAGCTCGTCCCAGGCTAACCCCCTGAACTTGTCTCTAAGGCCCCCTTTTCTCTGTGTAGTGCTTCACCTTGGGTATCCCCATCTCCTATCCCCTTTTCCGTAAATAAATTTAATTTTCTTTAAACACCATCTGAGATGGGTATTTAGCCTGCACACCCACCACCAAGTTGAACCTTTCACTTTCTCCCTGGTCTCTAAAAGTTTCTAGTTACCTGTATAATATACACCCAAGTATGTATCTTAGAAATTGTGGGACAGCAGAGAATGAATAGTGGCAAGGAGAGTATTCATGGAAAATTAGAACAAATTGTGAAAAGAAACAAATCATCTTTTCTGTCAAAAAGCAGTTTAGACAGCTGCCATTTTGGACTGTGTAACTTGGCAGCCGCCATGTTGGCCGCTTGGCTTGCAACTCCCCTGGGGGCCGCCATCTTGAAACAGCAAAGGCTCGCCCCTCCCTTTGAATTAGCCAATCGCTAAAGACTGCGTGCCAGAGCTCTAATCAAGAGAGACAGGTCACGTGCATTAGGGATTATAAAGCCAAATAGACCACCTGCGTTTCCAGACCATGTGTGCACACCCTTCTACATAGAAGTAAAGATGTTTGCCTTGCTGCCTGGCTCCTGAGTATGTTTTGTGTTCTACCAGGACTCCTGAATTGGGGGGCTTGCCTTATTTCTAACAAAATTACAGATTCCAAGCTTGAACATAACTACACAAAACATGAAAAGCTGCTCTAGAGATTATTCCAAACCACATAGTTCGAACTGAGGATACTTCTGACCAAAGAACTTTTCATTTTACTAGTAAGCTATAATTTTAGGTTTGTACTTCAGGCTAGGATAGAGAACAAATAAGAAGCACATTTCTTTTTGAAAAGTGCCCAACATAATCTTTGATACTTAAATATATTTTTTGGGGCCGAGATCATTTCTTTTCATCGTTTCACGTTTTGGGTCACTTGCTTCCTTATTTATTATTGGCATTGTCTTATCATCCTTATTGACTCTAAGATCCTTATAACAGGGAACATTGCTAGGTTTGTATACTTTTGAGGGTGTGGGGGTCCAGATTGAGTCACCCCAAGATATACCTTTGTGGTATGCAGATTATTTTGAGCTAAAGGCAACTTTAATAGCCCTGGGCTACTAAATACTTCTGCCCCTCCCATTAAGTACTAGAAAGAATTTGAATAGGAGCCTTGCACATAATAAGAGCTTATCAGCCCTAGCCAGTTTGGCTCCCTGGGTAGATTGAAGGGTTCCTTTCAGGTCAAGGGCACATTCGATGTGTCTTTTTCACATTGATGTTTCTCTTTCTCTGTCTCTCCCCTTCCCTTCCACTCTTTCTAAAAATCAATGGGAAAATATCCTCAGGTGAGGATTAACACAACAACAAAAAGAGCTTATCAGCGGTAATCTTTTTGACCTACCCATATAGCAGTGAAAACTATTTACTAAACATCTGCTTTTCTTATCCTGCAATGACCCTTCAAAGCCCCCCAGGTGCAACACCTCATCCCTAGCTCAGAATGTCTTACATATCTCAGAACCCCTTTCTGCCTCTGAACCGCTCATGCATGTGGGGTGTCGGACTCTCATGTGTGCGGGGGTTCTCGTACAAAAGTATGTATTAAATTTGCTTATTTTTCTCTTGGTAATCTGTACCATGTCTATTTTATTATTAAACCAGCCAGAAAAACCTTGAGGGTAGAAGCAAGTGTGTTCCTTCCCCACAAGGGAATAAGTCATAACTAAAATATGCAATAGATCACTTTGCACTTGGGTAAAAGGAATGGAGGTTGATCTTCAAGCAGCCAGGTAGGAAAAAGGTAGAAATGGTTTTATGCCATTTAATTGGGAAGCACACAATGAAATAATTCATGGAAATGTTAACAAAACTAATTCAAGAAGAAATAGAAAGCTGGAATAGTCCTATATTTATTTTTGTTTTAAATAAGTGAATCAGTAGATTAAAATCTTCACACACACACACACCAAGACATATGCAGATATAGTCTTCCAGACTTGAAAGAAACAAGGTTATTTCAATCTTATACAAATTATTCCAGAGTATTAAAAAAAAAGGCAAAATTTCCTTATCTATTCAATGAGGCTGATATAATTGAGATTCTAAAGCTGTAAGAAAGTGTGGTAGGCAGTCCGGCCGTGGTGGCTCAGTGAATGAGCGTCAACCTATGAACCAGGAAGTCATGGTTCGGTTCCAGTCAGGGCACATGCCTGGGTTGCAGGCTTGATCCCCAGTTAGGGGTGTGCAGGAGGCAGCCCATCAATGATTCTCTCTCGTCATTGATGTTTCTATCTCTCCTCCCTTCCTCTCTGAAATTAATAAAAATATTTTTTTAAAAAGTGTGATAGGCAGTTAGAAATGAGCAGAGTAAGGACAATGGGTCAGGTACAGAAGGTCACTAGGGTGGAAAGCCCTGGGTGCCTAGCAATGGATAATCAATTGTAGGGTGGAAACTTGCCCCCAGGGAGACTTTTCTTCTAGCATATTGATGGTCAGGCAGTTTCGACCCCATGACCTTTCCACCCTAGAGATAACATCAAAGCCTCAGTTGTATTTTGGCTGTAGGCTCAGAAAAGCAACAAAACCAGCCAGGTCAGGACCAGCTGCATAGAATAATGACCCCCTGTCCTGGTGCCAGCCAATCAATTAACAGAGACCACAACCCTGAAAGGACACACCTGGAAAAATGCTGAATATTCTGTTGAGATCTTCTCCTGGGACATCCCCTAAAATCTCCACCCTTAATGCCCATTGGTTGAAGGACCCAGTGCACTCCCTCCAGGGAGCACGCCATGCCTTCCTCTCTTCCCCTCCCTCTCCCTGCCTCAGACTTGTTACCATCAGCTTCTTCACTCCCAAGCTCCGAGGGCCCTTCCATTACCTCTATAGTCTGTTTCCTAAGCCCAAATTTACCAAGTAAATGTTCACTCACAGTTTGGGTGTTGACTCTGAATTCCTTCCTAGCCAGAACCGAAGTACTGAGGTTGCTGAACTCAGTGAGAGGGTGAACTCGAAACGCAGGCAGACAGGGCAGGCGTCCAGTGGGAAACAAAGGCAGGTGGAACATAGGCAGGGGCAGCCATGGCAGTTTGAGCAGCCTAACCACAGAAAGCAACCGACCAGAAATAATAACATGTTTCTGGACTCAAAGCGGGAGGCATGGGAAAACAAGGGAGGGCCTGTAACAACAAGGTGTGCTAATGCATAGAAACAGAGGAAGTTTAGCATCTGGAAGAACACAGCAACAGGAAAAGTTCAGGTCTGTTGCTGGGCAAGAACAATGAGGGAATCAATCAGGTGGTGACACAGGTAGATACAGAGCAGGCTTGTAGCAAATATATACCCCTAGAGTACAAGGCTTTCACGGGCAGCCCATTATTGGGTCCCCCTCCCCTTTTGGGGAGTCTGATCTGCTTGTAATACATTTTCCACACTTTTGCTTAAATCTGGTCCACGGAGTTCATTCTTTGGTATCACAAGAAACAACCCCGACCGCGGGAAAAACACCTCGGTTTACTGTTCTGGGTATCAGCTTGTTTGGTCTGATCCCATGGGTCAGACACCTGGTACTGTTCCCGCCGAAGCCTGACATAGATACAAAAATCATAAACAAAGTATTAGTAAACAAAATTCATAAGTGTGATAGAGGACAAAAAAACACAAACCAACTATGTTGTTTGCAAGAAACCCACCTTAAATATAAATTTCATAAGGGGATTAAAAAAAAACAAGCAAGTTGCCTTAGCTGGTTTGGCTCAGTGGATAGAGCGTCAGCCTGTGGACTGAAGGGTCCTGGGTTCGATTCCAGTCAAGGGCACATACCGGTTGCAGCTTGATCCCTGGCCCTGGTCAGGGTGCATGCAGGAGGCAACCAATCAGTGAGTCTCACATTGATGTTTCTCTCTGTCTCTCCCCCTCCTTTCCATTCCCTCTAAAAATCAGTGGAAATATATCCTCAGGTGAGGATTAACCAAACAAACAAACAAACAAACAAACAAACAAAAAAAAAAAACGAGCAAGTTCAGTATATACGAGTATACTTTAATACTACAAAATGTACACACAGACTATCATATTAACATATTAAAAGAGAAAAATCGCCCTAACCGGTTTGGCTCAGTGGATAGAGAGTCGGCCAGCTGACTGAAAGGTCCCAGGTTCCATTCCGGTTATGGGCATGTACCTTGGTTTTGGGAACATCCCCAGTAGGAGGTGTGCAGGAAGCAACTGATGGATGTTTCTCTCTCATCGATGTTTCTAACTCTCTATCCCTCTCCCTTCTTCTCTGTAAAAAAAAAAAAAAAAAATCATATCTTTAAATAAAAAGAGAAAAATCATATAATCTCTCATGCATAAAGAAAATGTATTTAATAAGGTTCAAAATTCATTAATGATTAAAGTCTATTAAATTCCTATTATAACATAGATACAGAAGTATTTCTTAACATGAAAAAAGTATATGCCAAAAACCTATAGCAAATATCACTTTTAATAGAAAAAAATTAGGAGCATTCCTTCTAGAATTGAGAAAGTTGGTACTGCCACTGCTTTTGTCCAACATTGTACCAGAGCACCTAAACAACAGCATGAGATGAGAAAAAGAATTAAGAAGTACAAAAATTAGGAAGGAAGAAACAGATAATATGATTGTTCACAAAGAAAGTTCCAAACACTATGAAGAAAAACAAAAACTAAAGCCACATGAAATAAATGAGAGCATAGTAAGGTGTCTGAATAAGAGTTCAATATGCCAAACTAAATGGCATTGCTATATGCCAGCAGGAAGTGGTTACAAAATATGACTCTGTAAAGGCAGACCATACTAATGTATAGTAATAGAGGTCAGAACGGTGGTTATCTGTGGGGATTATTCATGGGGAGAGAGCATTACAGAGCCTTCTGGTGTGTTGAAAATACTGTGTGCTGATTATACGGATAAGACGTGTACAAAGTTACTGAGTTTACACTTAAGATGTGTGCACTTTACTTTATGATTTATACATCATACTAATGTTTTCAAAATATAATAAAACATACAATTTGAAATGGCAACAAAGATATATGGTACTATTACCAAAGAGTTTGGATTCTTGTCTCCTGATAGAAAATAATTTAGACCAGGGACACTTTTAAAAGCAAAGGCAGCCAAAACCAGTTTGGCTCAGTGGATAGAGCATCGGTCTGCGAACTGAAAGGTCCTGGGTTCAATTCCAGTCAAGGGCACGTACCTTGGTTGCGGGCACATCCCCAGTGGGGGGTGTGCAGGAGGCAGCTGATCGATGTTTCTAACTCTATCTCTGTCCCTTTCTCTCTGTAAAAAATCAATAAAATATATTTTAAAAATAATAATTAAAATAAAATAAAATAAAAGCAAAGGCAGATTTGTTGAGGCTCTGCAAAGTGAGGACACTGAGATAGGGTCTCAGGTTCTGTGTGCTGAATGTGGGGTTTAGGGGTTTTCATTCCTTGGGAACACAGAAGTTGCTGGGATTAACCAATCGGTGTAGGTTGGCTGGCTTTTTCCTTTTTAGGAACACTGGGGTCCCACTGAAGTCTGGGTAGGCATCAGTAAAGTGAGTCATTCTGGGATTGTGCAAGACTTATTATGGGATACAGGAAGAGATTTTCCCAACCAGGTATTGAGTTGTCTCTGGGGTTTGTGGCTTGGCTTTAGATATGAAAAACAAACTTAAAAGAAGTCAGGTTAGTTCCTGGACCATTGTTTTATAGCTACCTATTGATAACTGTCAGTTCTGGCAGGGCTTACCTCAATGGAGCAATTTTTGGGAACATTTTACTCTACCTGTTTAAGTTCCTATAAATAAATACAATAAAAGTTGTACAAAATCTTTATATTTAAAATTATAAATTACTGAAAAACATTTAAAAAGTTCTAAACAAAAGGAGAGATATGTCATGTTCATTTTATTGAAAAACTCAGTATTTTAAAATATAGATTCTTCCTAAACTAATTCAAATTGAAGGGTCCAAATAAAGTAATGATATAGTACAGGAGGGAATTACCCTATCAAATATCAAAACTTACCACAGCCCTAGCTGGTTTTGCTCAGTGGATAGAGCATTAGCCTGAGGACTGAAGGGTCCCTGGTTCTATTCCGGTCAAGGACACATGCCCAGGTTGCAGGCTCAATCCCCAGTAGGGGGTATGCAGGAAGCAGCCGATCAATGATTCTTTCTCATCATTGATGTTTCTATCTCTCTCTTCTTCTCCCTTCCTCTCTGAAATAAATAAAAAAATATTTTTAAAAAACTTATCACAAAGCAATTATATTTAAAATTATGTAGTATTCGTCTAGGAACTAATGGAATACAACAGAGAACTCAGCAACACATACACACTTTTATGAATACTTGACATGACACTGATGAATACCTATTCAAAAAAACAGGCTGAGATAACTAGTGATTCTTATAAAAAGATAAAATTTATTTTTTATAGCAAAGGTGGAAATTTATTGAGAAACAAGCACAGACTCCCACGTGGGGAAGGGGAAAGAGTCCCTAAAAAGATGAAATTTAATCTTCACCTCACACCATACATAATAAACAGTTCCAAAAGGAATAAAGACTTAAATATAAAAAATAAAACTTTAGGATTATTGAAGAAATTATAAGAGGACATCTTCATGATTTTGAGATTGGGAGAGATTTCTTAAACAAAAACCAAAATGTGTTAAGCATTAATGATAAGATTAATAGATTTGTTTATAAAGGAGATCAGAGTACACTATTTAGGCATAAGAATTATTTTGAGCCGAAACCGGTTTGGCTCAGTGGATAGAGCGTCGGCCTGCGGACTCAAGGGTCCCGGGTTCGATTCCGGTCAAGGGCATGTACCTAATGGTTGCGGGCACATCCCCAGTGGGGGGTGTGCAGGAGGCAGCTGATCGATGTTTCTCTCTCATCGATGTTTCTAACTCTCTATCCCTCTCTCTTCCTCTCTGTAAAAAATCAATAAAATATATTTAAAAAAAAAAAAGAATTATTTTGAGCTGAAGGCAATTGAGAAACAGCAGATGCAGGAAAAATTCGTTACCCTCCCCCTTTCTGGCTACAGGGAGGGTTTAAATTTCCCCTTGTGAAGTGTTCACCTGAGGTAGATAGGAGCAGTGCCCTGAGCTATGGATTCCCAACTTGATTCAGCAAACAGCCCTGCGCCAGCCCGCCCAAAGGTTATACGTAGTTCACTTTTCCAGTCTGATGGTTCCGATGTCTATTATGGAAGAGATTGGGACCCTTCACTTGGAAAATGCCACCATCTCTCCAGGAAGCTTACAATAGGAGGCAATCTGAAAGAATTAACAAGAAAATGCTAAAGACCCAGAAGAAACGGGTGTGGAACACAAGAAAGTAGGGATGGGTTCCGAGTGGGGAGCGAGAGCTTTGTTTTTTGTTTTAAAATATATTTTTATTGATTTCAGAGACGAAGAGAGAGGGAGATATAGAAACACCAATGATGAGAGAGAATAATTGATTGGCTGCTTCCTGCACCCTCCCCCCGCCCCCACACACACACTCTGGGGATGGAGCCCGGGCATGTGCCCTGACTGGGAATCAAACCGTGACCTCCTGGTTCATAGGTCGATGCTCAACCACTCAGCCACACCAACTGGCCAAGGAAATAGAGCTTTGGCTTGCTCTGAAAATATCTTTGGTAATTAGCTAATCTTGAGATTTGGGATAAGTGGAAGAGAACTTTCTTCTCCAAGTAATTTTTCTCCACTTAAACAAACAAATAAATAGTATATAAATTATAAGAGAAAATATACGGAAATAAAACCCAACCCATAACAATGCTCAGAGAACTGAAAGTGAGGCTTTTCCACCCTGGCCAGGGTTGTCCCATGGTTGGAGTGTTGTCCCATGCACAAAAAGGTTGTGGGTTCCATCCAACCGGGGCTCATACGGGAGGCAACCAATCAGCGTTTCTCTCTCACATGGATGTGTTTTTGTTTTCTCTCTCCCCCTTTCTCTCTCTAAAACAGTAATAAACACATCCTTGGGTGAGGATAAAAAAGAAAATAAACTTGTTCCTCCTGCATTAAAAAATAACTTTAAACTCACCTACAGACCCCAACCAAAGCACTATCTGATTTACTCCTCTCTTATGTAAGATTAAGTACTTAAGCTAAATAAAAAGCCGGATCCCACATTTGTAGGTTCAATTTTGAGCTCAATTCTGTGTGGTGTGCACTAGTACAGCCCTGATGAGCGAAATGAGAACTTAGTCTACTTTGCATTCTAAGCCTCTAAAAACTACAATCCCCAAAATGCAATATAGCAGGGGCTGCTTCAAATGAGGAAAAGAAATGTGGGGTTTCTGTGAAAAAAGTTAGAAATCATAAATAAGAAATAAAATGGAGTCACCATAATCGAGCTGTTAAATTACTAACATCTATTAGGTTAAGGTATGAGGAAACAATTCTATTCTTGTTCTAACTTGCTTGGGAATTTAAACTTTTGAACTTTCTAGTTCTGCATCAATGCCTGAATATACATCAAACCTCCAGATCACCATCTGATAACCCCTGAAAGACTAAGGAAAGAATGTTCATGTATCCAGGCCACCTGACATCCAATATCCAGACCATTGGTTATCTAGAGCAAGCATGTCAAACTCAAAAGCTAACATGGGCCAAATAAACGAGGCATGGGGCCTACAGGCCGAGAGTTTGACATGCTTGAACTAGAGAAATACTATCTCAGACCAATGTGGGGGCTAAGAATGCTGGACTAATTCTTCTTAAGGATGTACTTTTTACCATAAGAACTCTCTCTGCTTTTATTTCTTCTTCAGAACACTCTGGGTATTGCCTAGTTGTAATTCAGGTTTGCAAACCCTAAGACCCTTGAATAAATCTTTCTATTTATTTCCTTACAAAGCCTCCTAATTCAGTTATGCTCAGTAGACAAACACAACACTTGTAACCTCAAAGCCCTTTTAAAATATTAATTAGCATTTTTAAGTTAAAAGATGAACTTGATTAATCTAATGAGATATTTACTTTTTTAAAATACATTTTATTGATTTTTTACAGAGAGGAAGGGAGAAGGATGGAGAGTTAGAAACATTAATGAGAGAGAAACATCGATCAGCTGCCTCCTGCACACTCCCTACTGGGGATGTGCCCACAACCAAGGTACATGCCCTTGACTGGAATCGAACCTGGGACCCTTGAGTCCGAAAGCCAACAATGTATCCACTGAGCCAAACTGGTTAGGGCAAAATATTGGTTTTTTAAGGCCAATGACCAAGTTGATTTTATGTAATCCAATATCACCGTATTCTTTTATTTTCTTCCATAATCATGCATGATCCTATGGCAATTTTGTCTGTTTATAATAATAATGATTATCTCCTGTTACTGGAAGATTTAACAGTATATCTGTAATCTTTTACAAATGACTTAAACTAGTAAATGCAACTATGTGTCACCTGTATAAAATGTCAACAGTGTAAACTGAATTGATATGAAGTTCCGATACAGTTGTAATTAGCTAGTTCTTTTCTTTTTTTTTCTTTTAGCTAGTTTTTAATCATAGGAAAGGAGCAGAGGAAAGGCCAGATATTATAGGGGTCCAACAAAGGGAAGGCAGATACATGCCCCGTAAAGGTGCTTGCTGTCAATCACACCTGAGGACAGAGATGGTTGGCCAGAATGGGCTTGGCCACTGCAAGGTGCAGACATTTGGGTACATAAGCCCCTAATCAAAGACGTTTGCTCTCATGCTCTCTTGTGTGCTCTCGGCTCTTTTAGGACTTGAGTGACTCTGAGATTGTGGGGCTCTTTTGCTCCTGTGTCCCTGCATTTGTCCACATGGCCCGGGGCCATGTGAACCCCACACAATGGACTAATGCACGGTATCTAGCCCGATGCTGCACGGGACCCAGCTCCAACAGGGAAAGCAAACTCTGGACACTGGCTTTGCTTCTAGCTGTACTGAAACCTCAGCAACACTTCTTCTATGACTGGACTGAGGGAAATCGGACTTTGGGAACCATGGTGTCATTCCAGGGAAGGAACGCTTTGTACTATATCTCGGAGACCTCTGGAAATGCTTATTCCAGCGGTACCCCAAGAACCCCACTTCCACTAGCAATGGGGGGAGATGAGACTTGAATTTCTGCGTTTTCTGATTGCACGAATGCAATCAGGTAGTCACTGTGTGAAGCAGTGAAGCAGCAGTGGAATGAAGGTGTGTAGGATGGGGAAAGGAAGGGAGATCACTCTGAGAACAAGAAAAAAATACTTTCTAATTTAACAGAGCATGCATCTTCGTGAGCATTAATGTGAACATGTGTGAAATTCATGCAACAGGTTGTCCTTGGAAGTTCTTCCTTTATTTCTGGCTCATCTTTTTATATCGCAAAAGGGCTGTTCCACTGCTAAAGCAGTATTTTCAGTTGGGTTTTTGTTTTGTTTTATGCCGTCTAATCACCTACTGCCTGACCAATAAGCTGGACAGGTATGACTCAGTTGATCTTTTAATCGCTTTGTTCTTTTTTCTCTCTTCATTTTCTTTTTAAAATACTTTTTATTGATTTTTATCCTTTAATTTATTTTTTTAAATATTTTAATTGACTTCAGAGAGGAAGGAAGGGAGAGAGAGAAACATCAATGATGGGAGAGAGAGGCTGCTTCCTGCGCATCCCCAGCTGGGGATCGAGCCCGCAAACCCAGGCATGGGCCTAGACAGCCAGACAGTGAATCGAACCTTGACCTCCTGTTTCATAGGTCGACGTTCAACCACTGAGCACCACCGGCCAGGATTTATTTTTATTTTTTTTTTAGAGAGAGGAAAAGAGAGGGAAAAAGAGAAACATGATGTTCTACTACTCTCACATCTATCCGCTGCCTCCTGCACGCATGCTGGGGGGAGGGGGGCGAGGAGGGGAGATTGCGCCTGAAATCCTGCAGGTAAACTGACTGGGAAGTCAACCAGCAACCTTTGGGCGCAGCGGGAGGACATCCAACCAATGGATCCATACCTGCCAGGGTTCATCGCTTTATTCCTGAAAAGATGTTCTGAACTTCCTTTACATTCTCAGTCAATTCTGGCAGTGTATCTATTTTGCTGAAGATCACGGCCTGTAATTCTCAAAGACGTTCCACAGGGTTAGGACGCCAGAGAATTCCAGGCCCTCTGCATTAACCTAAGCTCTCTTCGGCCACGTGTAACGACTCCGCGCTGGCTTCCGCGCTCGGCTCGAGCGCGGCGTGTCCCTCCGGCTGCCCTCCCGCGCAGTCCTCCGAGGCGCAGCTTCCAGCAGGGGTCGCTGCGCCGCCGCCGCCGCCGCCGCCGCGCCCGTGCGTCCTGCCCGGCCCGTTCTCGCCGCGCCTGCGCCGACGGAAGGGGCGGGGCACGGGCAGGGCGGTGCCTGGAGGCCGGAGGTCGGCCCGGCTGCGGGGGGAGGGGGGAGCGGCTCTGACGTCCAGGTAACTGCGTCCCTGCCGGGGGTGTTGCGCCCCCGGCCCGTGACCCCTCTCTGTTGCTTCACCGCGCGCACTGGGGGAACTGGGGCTCGGCGCGCGCCTCCGCCCCGCCCGCGCCTCTGCCAGATCTCCGCGTGAGTCTCCCGCTTCGTGGCCCGGCCAGCCTCGGGACGCCCCGGGGGCCAGAGGGGCCGTGGGAACCCGGCGGGCCGAAACTGCCCGCCCCCACGCTCGGCTCCTCCTGCGGTCCCCCGACGCAGACCGGGAGCGCGAGGACGCTAGTGTTCAGTTCCCCTTGACCTTGAGGACCCGGGAAGGCGCGCAGCCCGCGGGCGTGGGGAGGGCGCGAGGAGAACCCGACCTCGTCTCTGCAGTCGGTCCGCCTCTGGTCTCCAGGAGAAGGGAGGATTTTTAACGGCAATAAACCTGCAAGCAGTTAGACCAGGTTCTCCTGATGGAGTAGCGAACAGGCTCGGGAACTGGACCGGTTCCCGCAGGTCAAGGACAGCGTTGCCTCTACAGCCTTCGGTTAGTTCACAGATTTTGTATCTCTCCTGAACATCTCACCCGAAACCGCCGTCGGGCTAACTGCCTAGAGCACCCCTAGGCTCCGTCACGTGTCGCCAAGGAAATCTTTTAAAATACTCCTCTCTGGTCACTTACCTACTTAGGACCTTTTATGGTTCCCATGCCCTCTGGGTCAAGTCCAAGGAGATCTAAGATATACAAGGCCTTTGGAGATCTAGCTTCTGGGCCCGTCCATCCAGCCGCGTCTTGCTTCTCTTTCGGACTCCCAATATTCCAGATCTCCTGATCTACTTTCATTCCACAGTAATTAAGCACCTACCACGTGCCAGGTACTATTCTGGGCACTTAGGATTCAGCAGAGGAAGTAGGACAGGTGAAGATCCCTACCCTTGTAGAGTTTTTATCCTAGTAGGGGAGACAGGAAAAAAACCAACATGAAAAAAACCACCAGTAAGTTATATAATGATAGCAGGTACTAAGTGCCATGGGGGAAGAAAGTGGAGCAGATAAGGGGACATAGGGAGGGGAAGATGCCTATTAAATAGAGTTAGAATGAGTGGACCTCATTGAAGTGAAGATGAGTTATCCATGCTGATACCTGGGGTTAAGAGTGTTCTAGGTGCAGCTGGAACAAAGGACTCCCCAGAAATGTGCCTGTTGTGTATGAGGAGCATCAGGAAGGCCAGGGTGGCTGGAGCTGAGTGAGCAAGGGCCAGAGAGGTAAGACATGAGGTCAGAGAGGACATGGAGGGGCCAGGTTACAGAAGGGCTTTAGGCCATGGCAGGGATTTTGCTTTTCTAGGTGCTTTCGTAGGGTTTTGAGGAAAGTAGTGACCTGGTGTAAATTACTTTTTTAAAGAATCACTGACCACTATGGAGAACAGACTCTTAAACAGCCTTTGTAGTAACCCTGGTGATAGATGAGGTGGCCTGAATCTGTGGTAGCAGTGGAAATGGTGAGCTTTGGAACTTGATTTCCTGATAATCATGCATATGGGCCTGAAGGAAAGGGAAGGGTCGAGAATGACTGGAAGCTTTAGTTCTTAGCAACTAGAAGGGTGGAGTTGTCACTGATTGAGGTGGGGAAGGCTGCAGATAAAGCAGATTTGGGACTGGGGATATATCAGGAGTTTGTTTTTGGACCAGTTGCTTCAGGTGCCTGTTACACACTCACACACTGAACTGGAGATATGGAATAGGCAATTGGATGTTGTGTCCGGGGTTCCCAAGGCCACCGCCAGCTTCATTGATTCACTAGGAAGACTCTGTAGAACTCAGCTGTGGGTCACAGCAAAAGCATACGAAGCACAGCCAGCAATGGAGAGGATGCATGAGACAGACTGGAGGAAACCAGGATCAGTCTTCCAAGCCAAGAGTCCTCTCCCAGTGCAGTCACATTGGACATGCTTAATTCTTCCAGCAACACATTGTGACCACATGGGAAATGTTATCAGGAAAGCTCATTAGAGAGGCCCCAGGTTTTTATTAAGATTTAGTCACATAGGGTATCTTCTATCGAGAATGGACCAAAATTCCAGACTCCCAGAAGGAAAGCAGGTATTCAGCATAAATCAAGTTGTTTGTATAGACAGATTAGGCCCAGTGAGCCACTCCTGTCCGTTCTGTGAATGGTGAGAACTCCCCTGAAATCCAAGTTCCCACACACCAGTCAGGGGCCACCTTGCAAGCAGGCTTTCCAAGGAAAGCAGTCTCAGGCCTACTATATTAACTGTTCTGCACAGACATACAAGTCTGGAGTTTGAAAGAAAGGTCCAGAATGGTGATATAGATTAGGGAGTCGTTGGCATTTAGGTGGTATTTAAAGCCATGGAGATGCCTGGTGTCTTGATAAACATTTGCCAAAACTGATCGAGCTGGATGATGTGAATGTAGAAGAGAAGAGGATCGGAGGCTGAGCCCTGGTGCCCTCCAACATTAAGATGTCAGGGAGAAGAGAAGGAAGCAGCAAAGAAGTGTCGAAAAGCAGCAGCAGGTGAGGTAGGTAAGCCGAGAATGAGGTGTCCTGAAACCAAGTGGAAAAGAAGAGTGATTAGTTGTTTCAAATGCTACTGAGAAAGTAAGATAAGACGGGGGCAAACAACTGACCTTTTGGATTTAGAAATGAGAGGCACTGAAGAGAGTATAGACGACCCTTTTGAGGAGTTTTGTTGTAAAGAGGAGCAAGAAAGAGCAGCTGGAGGGTAGTGGGGTTAAGAGGTCCGTTGGTTTGTTTTGAATGAGAAATAACAGCATGCTGATGAGAATGGTTCGCTAGAAAGTGAAAAATTACTGTTGTAACTTGCTGTTTCCCCAAAGCTCCATTTTCGGCCACTTTTGCCATCAGGACTCTCCTCAGGCATCCCTCCCGGCTCTGGCTCCAGCCTGTGCCAGAACAGCCTCCTCTGGACCTCAGCTTTCACTAATGTTCTCTGACAGCCACATTCCACTTACATGGCAGTTTCCTGACAAGGACTGTGTTTTGTGTAGACCTCACTGCCCACTTGGCATATGAGTGGATGTAGTAATAGGTCGGATGCTCATTTCATTTCTTGAAAGTGAATCTTCAGTACTCACTGGTTTTTGTATGTGCTGAGCAGATCGGGGATGGAGTGAGGAATGGGACACAGTTCCTGCCCTGTCACTACCCTTAGGAGATAAGAATAGTATAAAAGACATACAGCATTGGTGCAAACATGAGTTTGGAAAAGGGCACGGTGAGTGTGGGCAGGGAGGGTGGAGGAGAAGCCTGGATTTTGTGTGGAGCCTGGAAGAGAGGAGGCCATGTTAAAAGGATAGAAACTTTTTTCAGTAGTATAATCCTTATTTTCAATGAAATACAACGAACCCCAGTATTCACCAGCACTGCTTTGTTAGCCCTCTCCTCTGGCACTCCCACGTCTCTGACCAGTTTCAAAACTCTTGAGGCAGAATCTGGGTTTCTTTAAAAAAAAAATTAAAATGTTTTTATTGATATTTTTAGAGAGAGAGGAGGAAGGGAAAGGAATAGAGAGAAACAACATCGATCAGCTGCCTCCTGCATGCCCCACACCAGGGATCGAGTCCGCAACCTGGGCAGGTACCCTGACCGGGTCAACATTCAACTGCTGCAAGTCTGAATTTCAAAGCTCTGGGCAGAATCAGAGGTAATGCTTGCCTTGCCATTTTGGTTAAGTTTATTGTAATTACATGAGTATGATTTTAAAGTTATTTTGTGCTAGTAAAAGTTTCCTAGTGTAGGGAACTATTAACTATGTGTGATGTATGCAGAGAGCACCATCATATCCAGGCATTCCTCACAGAGACAACAGTGTGGTATAACAGCAGCATTCTGGGATGGGGTATGTGGGAGTCCAGGGACTGACGGAGAGAGGACTTCCCTCCCCAAGTATGTCTCCTCTTAGGATTTCATGACACTTCCACTCCACTATTCCTGAAACTCTTCATTCTCTCTAGTATTACAGTCAGTGAAGGTTAACTTTTGTCTAAAGAAAATGAGAAATGTGATGGTGTAGCACAGTGGCTCCCATCGTGGGACACATGCCCCACGGGGGCAATTTGATTTTTAAGGGGGTAATTCAAGAATGAGTTATTAACAGTGAATTTTTTGCATTTCTTATGGTTCTAGGGGCCTTATATACAGTATATAAATATATATTGTGACATACTTATGCATTTCAGTTCTCATGTTTTGAAACTTTATTTGCTATTTTTTCATATCACTTCATATTATTATTTTTTTAACAATTTCTTAGTGACTTCTTTCTCAGTACTTCAACTGTCCTTTCGTTCTTTTATTTTTCTCTTTCATGGATGCATGTTCTTTGGAAGCTTATTAGACCAAGTTAATGGCCTTTTAGACTTCCTCCACAAGAATAGTTCACTTTTTGAATAACAAGAAATTTATGGCACAAGGTGGGGGGAGGCATCAGAATTTTAGAGATGCTTAGGTGGGGCACAGCCAAAAAAAGGTTGGGAACCACTGGTGGAGCAGAAAGAGCACTGGATTTGGAGTCAGAAGATTGTTGGGCGGTTCAGCATGGGTGTGAAGAGCCTGGATTAGGAGCCAGGGAGCCTGGGTTTGAGTCCACTTAGTATCTGTGTGACCATGTAACTTAGATGGGCTTGTTGGAAGGAATACTGGTAAATGAGTTAATATGTAGAACAATGCCTGACCCATAGTAATTAGTGAGTGTTAAGAAGACTTGTCATTGAAATCCTGGCTATATCACTGACTAGCTGTATGACTTAGCACCTTGTTAAAGTGGTCCAGTTTTCATTTGTATTCTTTTGTAAAATGAGGGGCTGCACAGAGTTAGTTATCCCTGAGAGGCTGCCTCTGCGGTCTCTGCAGACAGGAACAGCTCTGGGAGTGTTGTTAATTGGAATGGAACAGGAAGCCAGGCCTGAGCTCCAAGGCATACACATGGCCTTCGGCATTGTACCTGATAGCAGAAAATAATTTGCTGAAGTCACTTAGACCAGTGTTTTCAAACTTTTTGTTTATTGTGATCCACAGTAAATGCATTTTTCATGATGACCCAGTGTGTGTGTGTGTGTGTGTGTGTGTGTACATATATACGTATGTGAGTAAATGTAACAAGTTTCATGAAGCACTATTAGCAGTATTTACTCTTACTACATGTAATGCACTGTAATATTCTCTGTACCCTTCAGTTGTAGCTCTTAAAAAGTAGACATTTTCATAATGGTTCATGACCCACAGTTTAAAAAACACTGACTTAGAGATGGGCAAATCATTATTATTAATGTTAGTCTTCATCTTTTCCACATGAGCATCTTATAAACCAGTCTAGTCTAGGGCCAACAGCAGGGGGTGATTTCAACCAAGGCTGTCTTAGCCCATAACTTAGACATCACCTGGATAAATTCTAATGAGTCTAGAACTTAAGCCCAACACAGAATTCCTGAGACTGATGATAGAGAGCTCTGGCCACTTATGGTTAACCTTCCTGTGTGTTTTGGCTGAGTGGTTAGGTATGAGAGGACCTGCTAGTAAGGGAATTATTTTTCTTAAAATTTTACACTGTGCAGAATATATACCAAAAATGTTAACAGTAGTATCATAGAGATGATTGGTAATTTGACTTTTCTTTGATTTTTTTCAAATTTTATTTATTTTTTTAGAAAGAGAGAGGAAGGGAGAAAGAAAGGAGGAGAGAGGGAGAGAGAAACATCAACCTGTTGTTCTACTCATTTATGCATTCATTGTTTACCTCTTGTATGTACCCTGACCGGGGATTGAAACCGAAACCTTGGTGTATCGTATGATGCTCCAATCAACTGAGCTACCCAGCCAGGGTTCAAATTTTCTACCATGAAAATGTATTTCATATATAATAATTGAAATCTCTTTTCTTTTAAAAATTACATTACTACAAAAAAAATAAATAAATAAAAATTACATTACTACTAAAAATCCTTACTTGGCAAAATAAAGGGTAAAAAATATTTTACTTGGTAAAATAAAAAGTAGTTCATCATTAGGTAACTTTAAAAAAGATTGATTGTAGTGGGCCATAAACTATTTTCTCCCTTATCACTGCTGATATAAAATTTAAAGTTCTTTCTATGAATGATTGTCTGTTCTGTATTATATTAGATAGACCACGTGTATAAATATCAGTATTTCTCTTTAAGTTGCTTCAAGTAGTTTCTAGTCAGTATTTTAGAATACTCGAGGGATTTTGTAGCATTTAAAAATCATTTCAAATTATAGTTGTGCTGAAAAACAGCCCTCAGATTGAACCTGCTTTATTTCTCATTTACAACTCACATTGGGGTCCCAAGAATACTAAAATATAGAGTTGAGCTTCTGTAGTCTGCCTCATTCATGCCAACAAAAATAAGGCCCAAAATGTTAACAAATATAATTTAGAAGTAGCTAGCTATGAGCTGTTGAGTGGGCTTACAGGTAATTGCTGTTGTCAGCTTTGTGATGAATGGAGAGTAAGAAGGAGCCCTGGCTGGTTTGGCTCAGTGGATAGAGTGTCAGACTGCGGACTGAAGGGTCCCAGGTTCGATTCCGGTCTGGGGCACATGCCCAGGTTGTGGGCTCAATCCCCAGTTGGGGGCGTGCAGAAGGCAGCCAGTCAATGATTCTCTCTCATCATTGATGTTTCTGTCTCTCCCTCTCGCTTTCTCTCTGAAATCAATAAAAATATATTTTTTTTAAAAAGAAGGAAAAGTCGTGCGAATCATGACCAGATCAGTCTGAAAGGATAGCCTTGGCGCAAAGTCATTTGCAGACTTGAAGTCTGCGGGTATTGACCACATGACAACCCTTCTCGCATTACTATTCATGGAGTTAAAACTTTCTAGTACCAAACTAAATGCACCAAGTTATAAAACTTTCCCCATGATGTGCATGGGGAAAGTCTGCTACCATCATCATAATGTAGTTTCTGCTGCCTTTGAGGTACTATAGGCATCAGTTGCTCTCTGGCATGTCGGCACCTCCGTGCCTCAGGAAACAATTACCTAGTCCTAGCTTGTGGGTCTCCAAGCCTCCTTTTTCTCTGCTAGCCAGTGCCTCTGCAAACAGTGGGAAGATGTCTGAGGTAAAAGGTGGTAAAATGTACACCTGTCCAGTTGGTTCATTCCTAGCTCTGTTTTGCTGGGGTTGGAGGCTGAAATAAAGTTTAGAGATTCACTCTGGGTTTTAGGAAGTCATGCTCTGGTGTCTTTTCTTGGCAAAGTCAGTAGTGTATGGATGTGCCCTATGTCAGTAGTCTTTCGCTCCATGAGATTTTTCTTTAAAAAAAAAATCGAGAACTATTGTTAATATTTTTCAGTAGCAGTCAGTATCAAGCTAATTGAGGGGTTGGAAAGAGCAGAACCAGTGTTTTCACAGATATTAGTGTCTAGTGTGACCCTTATGGCCACCCGATGAGGTAAGCACATTAATTGCAGCTTGAAGACTGACCATGGTACACGCATGGCCCTTCGTACATGCAAACCGATACGGCCTTTTGTAGGGGAGCTTCAGTACAGTCCTAGGTATAAAGCGTTCGTGGTGTGTGTGGTTTGTGTTGTAAGAATGCCAGGACACGGCACTTGTGAAGTAAAACTGAGTCATTGTCTGTTGCAGGTTATATGCACCATGGCTATGACTAGTGTCAGATTGCCCACCAGTATTTTAAGAAAACCAGATGCCTGGATTGGACTCTGGGGAACGCTACGAGGGACACCTTCACACAAACTCTGTGCTTCCTGGAATCGGTACTTCTATTTTTCTAGTACCAAACTAAATGCACCAAGTTATAAAACACTTTTCCATAACATTTTCTCACTGAGACTCCCAGGACTTTTAATAGCTCCAGAATATATTTTCCCATTTTCTATAAGGCTCAAAAGTAATATAAGCTCTAAAAAATCCACTAAAAAGACTCTGCAGAAAGTCGAAGCTGAAGAGGACTCTGATGAAGAGAGTGATGATGAAGTGGATGAGCAAGAAGAGGAGCTGGAGGATGACCCCAGTGTGGTCAAAGACTATAAAGACCTGGAGAAAGTGGTGCAGTCTTTTCGGTACGATGTTATCCTGAAGACAGGCCTGGATATTGGCAGAAAGTAAGTATGATGTGCATTTCATTACAAAATCACTTGTCTTCTTGTTGGTTATTTTAACATAGCATTATCAGTATTGTGGTGAAGAATAAACATAGATATGAAAAGACCTTAGAGGAAACCTCTTTCAATTCTATAGACGAAAAAATTGATTCCCAAAGAAGTCCAGTGACTGCAAATCCCATGTGCCATATTTCCTTGTTTCTAAAACTCCCATAAGATTGTAAGATGAACCATTAATAACATCTTTGAGGAGAAAAGGAATCACAGTGTTAGATGTATACTGCAAAAAAAAAAAAGATGTATATTGTAAGCATAAATGCACGTGGATTTCACAAATGCTGCAGCGTGAAAAAATACCTCTTAGAATCAACGGAAGCAGTATAACATGGTGGTTAAGAATGCAGGCTCTGGCCTTGCTGGCGTGGCTCAGTGGTTGAGTGTAGACCTATGAACCAGGAGGTCACGGTTCGATTCCTGGTCAGGACACAAACCTGGGTTGTGGGCTCGATCCCTAGTGTGGGGCATGCAGTATCCACTGTTACAATCTCTTATCATTGATGTTTCTATCTCTCTTTCCCTCTCCCTTCCTCTCTGAAATTAATAAAAATATATTTAGGGGGGAAATGCAGGCTCTGGCGCTGGCCAGTTGCTCAGTAGTTAGAGCATTGGCCTGTGGACTAAAGTGTCTCGGGTTCGATTCTCAGTCAAGGGCACATACCTCGGTTGCAGGTTCCCCAGCCCCATTAGGGGTGAGTGCGGGAGGCATTCAGTTGATGTGTGTCACATTGTATTTCTCTCTCTCCTTCCCCTCCTCCTTCCCTTTCACTCTCTAAAAATTGATGGAAAAAATATTCTTGGGTGAGGATTAAAAAAGAAAGAAAAGAATGCAGGCTGTGCAGCCAGACCACTAATGTCTGATTCTGTGTATGACCTTGGGCATAAATTCTCTGTGCTTCAGTTTCCTTATCTTTAAAATGAGGATAATAGAACCTGCTCTAGAAGGTAGTGGTAGGATTAAATGAGTATTTCTCTATGTATCTAAAGCACTTATAGCAGTGCCTGGCACATAGTAGGTACTCAATATATGTTACCTGTAATGATGAAAATACTGTGTGTGTTCATATGTAGTGCACAGAGATAGTAAGTATAACTTTTAAGATTTCTCATTCTCTCTTAGACTATAATTATATAAGAATAGTGACCCTCATTATTCATTCATTCCTGTAATAATCATTGTGTGCATATTGCACTCAAGGTAAGAACTGTGGTATGAATGATAAATTCAGAAAGATTTCCTTATGCAATTTGTACCTTTATGACGTAACTTAATGGCATAGTTTAATTTTTTCAATCTATGGAGCGTAAGGACTCATAAAGGTGACTGAGCCCATAGGCAACCCGATTAGGATTTGTTGAATGTTCTCTAAAATCTGACAAACTCATAAGGGGTCTTCTCCTCTCCCGGTGTAGTAGCTGCTGCTGCTGTCATTAAGCAGAACCCCGGATGTCAGTCACTTGGAATCAGGAAGAAAGGGCATTGATTTTTGTCTGCACCCTTCCCTGGTCTAGTTGCTTCAGTGATTAAATTCAGACAGATCAGCAACTGCTGGGATTGGAGTTTCCCCAACCTCAGTGCAGACTAGTGAGGTTTTCTTAATGGCCTCAGCATACGTGTGGTGCCTGGTTTTTCTGTCAGAGCACAGAGCAGGTATGTGAGGGGGAGGGAGTGCTCATTTCTTGGTTGAGAATCACAGGAGCTGCCACCTTGAAGGGAGTCAGGTGGAGAATTGGGCCCCTTTCTGACATGGCTGGTGCACATGCCGAGCCCTCTTGGAAAGCCCCAGCAAGGTGCTGATTACCTGCCTGATGGTACTAGCCAATCTTTGCAGCAGGTCAGCGTCTATTTAGGAGTACCCCTTGGTCTCCCTGTTTTAGATACATGAGGGAGCAGTTGACTTTCACGTTCCCAGCACCCAGGCTGAAGATTTTGTGGGGAAATAGGTCACTGTCAGAATAAGCATTAATGGCAGGTGTGTTTCTCAAACTTGTGTAATGGTTTTTAATATATTTCTATTTTAAAGCACTTTGACTTTTTTTTTTTTTTTTTTTAAGCAAAGTGGAAGATGCATTCTACAAAGGTGAACTCAGGCTGAACGGGGAAAAATTATGGAAGAAAAGCAGAACGGTGAGATATTAAGACAGCCAGAGCTTTTGGGCTGTTGCTTTGCAAGTACTCAATTAATGCCCCTAACTTCCCCTCGGGCTCCTTACTTGGGGCATCCTTGTGTCTGTCTTACCATTTCTTAGGCCTCCCTGGGGCCTGGTCACGCTAGTGAGAATCACCAGCTGGCTTCAGTCGCACAGATCACTTGCTCTTTTGCAGCCATAATGACTTTGAGGTGAAGCTTCCCCTTTTTCTCTTTAAAATTTTAAGATGACAATCAGAACTGGCAAACATCTATTATTTAAACTTCTCAGTCATCACAATCGGGCTAAAAAGAAACATTGATCTATGGCGAGGTTTTTTGGCCCGCTGTTACCTGAGCAGATGTGTAATTCTGTGCAGGCGGAGGACACCCCTCCCCCAGCACCTGCTGGGCACCCTGCTCTGTGCAGGCGGCTGTCACACAGGAGGGGTCATGCTCTCTTGACAGCTCCACGTCAACACTACTGGAAGCCAAAGAAGACCCTTAGAAAATGTAGTTCCAGTATCCACTGTTACGATAAATCGTATTTGTTATTCTGTTAAATATATGTATTTTTGTAAAAGTAAATTACATAAATACATGCATCTAGAATTAAAATATTAATATTACTAGTATTCTTTGGGGCATTATGGGTTATATTTTCTTCATGCTTCTTATTTTCTGAATTTCTTACAAGTATGTGTCCCTTTCATAATTGGAAAATACAATAATGAAGGTAAAAGTCAACAAAACAAAAATATGAATGACAAAGACCCTTAAAAAGTTAGGAAGACAGACCTCCGAGGCATTGGCAGACATAATCTACCTCCTACTGTCCAGGGAACCAGTGTTCCGGGAAGTTAGACACACTTTTGGAAGTTGTTTTTATTTTAGCTTCTCTCATATTTCACTTTCTTCAGAGCCCTTTCGGGATCAGCGTGGACAGGATTAGGGGACTCCTCGGCGCGCGAGTCCTCAGCGCTCGGGTCAGCTGCCAAGTCACAAGGCCCCCTCTCCCTCTGCTGGCACCTGACTAGCAGACTGGGTGTCGTCCTTGCTCTGTGAGCCGCAGGAAATCAGGCACTACGGCCACGCTTCGGAGATCGGGTCCTTCTCCACCCTTAATTGCTTTTTCGGGGTTGTAGTCCAGCCCCCTTCTCGCCAGCTGCCATGTTCCAAAGGCAAGACCCCTTGCTGCACGGTGCCTGTGCTGGGGTCTCATTTACAAACACCCCAAGTCTATTATTCTCCCTCTGCTACGAGATATTGTAAACTTCAGCCTAACTGCTGCTGCTTTATTCTGCCTTGGGTGTTCTGTTATCTCGGCTGCCTTCCAGATTTCTCCTGAGGGTCAGCAAAGGAAGGGGCCAGTATTAACATTCTACTGCCTTGTTACTAGGAGACCTGGTAGCCATAGTAACTGCAGCTAAGGGGAGATTTGAAATGTAGATATTTGGAACTGTCCCTAATCCCAGTGTGCTTTGTGTCTGCTGTGCCGTCTCCCACATTAGGAAGGACAGGGCCTTGCAAGGAATAAAGAACACCTCCCCGTGCATGGCTGCTGGCCTGAAGGGTCAGGCGCTTGCCTGATGCTGCAGCTGTAACCCCGGCTGCCTGCAGCTGAGCAGAGCTGTTCTGTGAGCTGCAAACCGGTTGGGCCCCAGAGTGCTGTAGGTGCTGGGTAACTGTTGATTCAGACAGGAGTGTGCGGTGGATCCAGGTGTGGGGATTGAAGCCTTCCTGAATTCTCCTCTTTCTGGGATAGGCTGGGGAGAGGAGAACGGTTCCTCCCGCTTTTCAGGTACATGTGAGCCTGCTCTTCTCTTACAGGGCAGACGCCACCCACGGTATGTGTATGAGAAGGTACACAAGAAGGCGTGTCCTTCCTCTATGTCCTTCTGTACCTTTTAGATTTCCTATCATATGCATACATTACTTAATTAAAATGAGTTTTAATGAAACAGATCCCCAAGCCTTGTATTTTTGGACATTAGGTGTCCACACAGTTGGAGCTGTGTGGTTTTTTTTTTTTTTTTTATTGAATCCAGTAGAACTAGAGGAGGATCCCCCCACCCCAGGTGATTCCTAGGTCAGTCCATCCTTCAAACCTAGCGGGAGAAGCAGTCTTCATGCCTGGCTGTGGTGTGAGCCTTTCTGGTTCTCAGCCCAAAGCAGAGAGAGTTGATGGTCTAAAACAGGCCCCTGTGTGGGTTTTTCACCCGCCTGCTCTGGGCTGTCTGGATTGACCAGTGTGGCATCATGGAGAGCAGGTGTGCAGTCCCATGTTGTAGACCGAGTGTTGTGCCTACAAAAGCCTTGTGTGGGTGGGAGAACAGATGTTCCAGAAGCATGAAATTATGACTGCCTCAGAGAGCAGTCACTGGAAAATAAGGTAAAAGTCAGCATCTGGCACCATGCCTCTTAAACAGAAGCCTTCTAGTAGGATTTTAAGTGGTCATGTGTGTCCACTTGAAGTCCATGGCCCACACATGGGGTTCCCCTTCCCCTTGGAAGAATGGTGAGCCGTCTGAGATGGCCCTGGTCATCCCTGCTTGTGTTCTAGTGGAAGAAGCACATGGCATGTGGGTCAGTTTAGCCCCTTCCTTGGTTGCTGGGCAGATCCCCTTGGATCCGGCATTGCTAAGACCAGGTGTCCATCCTGGGCTCTCGGCCCCCTGGCAACAATGACTGAATGCCCTAGGCATGCCCTGTGCTAGCGCAACCCAAAGCTCCATCTGGGCAGGAATGGGTTTGCCCTCAGCCCTTTGAACCTACTGAGTCAGCATCCAGCTTGACCCTCTTTTCTGTGACATTCATCTTTGTGAGTTGAGGAGTCCTGTCTCCTTTTTTTTTTTTTTTAAGTATAGTTGGTATATAATATTATATTAGTTTTAGGTATACAATGTAGTGATTTGACATTTATACCTTAAAGTGTGTCACTTCATTAATTTTAGTAATCATCTATCACCATGCCAGTTTATCACAGTATTACTGACCGTATTCCCCTTCACCTTTTTCACCTTTTTCACCTGTCCACATTCCCTGCGGGCCCTCCCTCCCCCCACCTTCTGGTAACCATCCCTTTGGTCTCTGTTTCTTGTTTCTCTTGATGATGTGGCATCACTGGGGCCAGTCAGTGCGAGAAAAGCAGATACAGCTTTTTCCATTTCTCCAAGAGATACAGCTGAGCACTGTTCCATAGTGACTCCCAGCAAACTGCCTAGTGCATGATCCTGTAGCTCATCTGGATTGAAGCCCGTGAAAAGTGTTACACTGGAAATTGTCTTCTCAGTGCATGTCGTAATCACTATGCACATAATCTCGAAGACTGCGCCCCACTTGTTGTCTTTTGCCATTGTTATCTAAATAAATGCCCCCGTTCAGATGTGTCCTTAAATCATCCAAATAGAGGTGAGTATTTGAGTCACACCACTCAGGGACTGTCCACAAGCTGCCAGTTGTCTAGGTCTGAAGGCAGGACACTGACTGGTATTGAGGTGCACGTGTTTGAGGCAGCTGAGTGTGGCCCTAGGAACCAAGTGACTGTTACAGAGGAGTCAGGACCTTTTCTCACCTGCCCCTGGGTGATGATCACCTGGTGAAAACCCAAAGCAGAGATGTTTGCATTGGCCTGCATTTCCCCAGATGTAATAAAGGCTCTGTTGTCTCTTAAATTTCAGGTGAAAGTGGGAGATACGTTGGATCTCCTAATTGGAGAAGATAAGGAAACAGAAACAGTGGTAGTGATGAGGATTCTCCTGAAAAAAGTGTTTGAAGAGAAGACTGAAAGTGAAAAATACAGAGTGGTCTTACGACGGTGGAAAAAGTTAAAATTGCCTAAAAAGAGTGTGATGAAATAAATGGATTGCTTTTTAACAATAACGTGTTTTTCTACTGGTGCGGGAAGGAGCTAGCTCAAAAAGCAGACATTTTTATTAAAGTTCTCATCATTTGTGGAATCTGCTGAACCATGTTGTAGCAATCAGGATCCATATCTTGGAGACACTACCGCAGCCTGGATTTCTGTCCTGGGCTTGATTTGTGCTTAATTTGACCTCAGGAGCATGAGTGAGATGTATGCAGGAGGAACTAAGTCCAGAGAGGGTTTTAATGACTAGCCTGCTGTTTCCCACGTTCACTGCCTGGGAGGCAGTGTAACATAAACTGGCTTTGTTGTTAGTGTTTTATTTCAATTTTATCCCTGATGGCCAGCTTCCCTGAGTCTAGGCTTCTGAAGGCAAAACCAAGCCCAGGAAGGTCACCCTTCGTAGCCTTAGGGGAGCATTGGGAGACCTCATTCTCCTCAGCCTTTCTGAATTACCAACATGTTGACTTTAGTTCCCCTTCAGTTTCTCTTCAGAAGTCTGGATGAGTAAAATCCCAATAAATGCCAAGTAGGCTAGTTAGGGCCCATTTAAAATTAATTGTTTAGGGCAGGGGTTATAAACTAAGGCAACCAGAGGCCTTTTGCATGGCAGTCAATGTTTTTACATTTTTAAAGGGTTTGAAAAATACAAAGGATGCCCCAGCCACTTTGGCTCAGTGGATAGAGCCTCGGCCTGAGGACTGAAGGGTCCCGGGTTCGATTCCAGTGAAGGGCACAGACCTCGGTTGCATACTGAATCCTCAGCCCTGGTTGGGGTGCCCACATGCAGGAGGCAACCAATCGATGTATCTCTCTTACACTGATGTTTCTGTCTCTCTCGCTTTCATTCCTTCCACTCTCTAAAAAAAAAAAAAAATCAATGGAGAGGATTAACAAAAAGAAAATATAAAGTGAAAAATTTCTCTTTAAAAACAAAACAAAGGGATATATGACAGGGACCTTATGTGGCCCACAAAGCCTAAAATATTTGCTATCTGACCCTTTCGAGAAAAAATGTAGTGACCTCCCCAGGGGGAGGGCAGGCAATAAGCTGAGAGTTTAATTTTCAGGTGAAAGTAGAAAATACAGATTTTATCAATGAAGAGAATAAAGAATCAGACTGTTTTAATTCTCAAGAGTGTTATAAAAGGGACAAACATATAAAGTAGTATTAGAAGGGACTCACAAATATACATCATCTAAGGAAAGGTCATTTGCATAAGTCAGTGGGTAGATTCCTGGGAGCTGTTTCATGGCACTGGAAGGGACAGCTCAAATAGATTTATTAGGTTATGTCCCATCAGGAAGACTGACTGACTGGCTCCAGGAATTCTTGAGAACTCAGGTTAACTGACAGAGAAGGGAAATGTCTGTAGCCTGAAGCAGTGGGCTATTTGGGCCTAGAACCAGCGCAGGTTTCAGAAGACCCAGGAACATAAATTTTTTAAAAATATTTTTTTATTGATTTCAGAGAGGAAGGAAGAGGGAGGGAGAGAAACATCAGTGATGAGAGAGAATCATTGATCGGCTGCCTCCTGCACACCTCCTAACTGGGGATCGAGCCCACAACCCAGGCATGGGCCCTTGACCAGAATCGAACCCAGGACCCTTCAGTCTGCAGGCTGATACTCGATCTACTCAGCCAAACCAGCTAGGGCTAAACGGCTTTTTGAAACTATTGGACCCATTCCAGACTTATCTGTTTTTAAAACTCAAACTAAGGTCCCGGGTCCGGGCGAGGCCGCGGGCCCCTGGATCCGGGTGGGCCTGGCCCCGGGTCCGGGCGAGGCCGCGGGCCCCTGGATCCGGGTGGGCCTGGCCCCGGGTCCGGGCGAGGCCGCGGGCCCCTGGATCCGGGTGGGCCTGGCCCCGGGTCCGGGCGGGGCCGCGGGCCCCTGGACCCGGGTGGGCCTGGCCCCGGGTCCGGGGGGGGCCGCGGGCCCCTGGATCCGGGTGGGCCTGGCCCCGGGTCCGGGTGAGGCCGTGGGCCCCTGGATCCGGGTGAGCCTGGCCCCGGGTCCGGGTGAGGCCGTGGGCCCCTGGATCTGGGTGAATCAGTGCCCCTGGGTCCGGCCGAGACCAAACCAGAGGGAGTCGGACCTGCATTACCACCATTTGTCCACCATCCAGAGCTGAGGGGTCAGTGCCGACATGTACACATGAGGAACTGGTGGACATTGATATTGGGTCTCAAAAGAACTGTTGGTCCAGAAAGAAACTCACTACAGACTGATTCATTTGCCTGTCAGCATAACTATTATTGCTCGTCTCACATTCAGTTCTTATAAGTATTTCTCTAGTGACACATGATTTCGCTCATCTAGGGGAAATGATGAACAATATAGTCTGATGAACAACAACAGAACCAGAAACAAGGAGGCATCGATCGGACTATCGGGCCTCAGAGGGAGGATAGGGGAGGGTGGGGGGAGGGGGGAGAGATCAACCAAAGGTCTTGTGTGCATGCATATGAGCCTAACCAATGCTTAAGTTCAACAGAGGGTTGGGGCATCCAAGGGGAGGGGTGTGGGATGGGAATGGGGGGATGAGGACAAATATGTGACACCTTAATCAATAAAGAAATTAAAAAAAAAAAAAAAAACTCAAACTAAGAAGGTATCTGATGATGGAAAATGTTGGTTTGGTCACAGCTTGTGGCAAAAACTGATCATAAACAAAAGCATTTCATAAAGATTTATGAACTCTGGTAACGCACTCATTCCTACTTGACACAAATGACAGCTGCTTTATAATGTGTCCCGGCAAAGCCTCCTCAGATAAAGGATTTGGATATTTCTAATGCAGTGGTTCTCAACTGGGGGTGATTTTGCCACCGGTACATTTGACAGTGTGTGGAGATACTTTTGGTTTTGGGGATGGCATGGGCATGGAGTGGGTAGAGACCCGGGATGCTGCTAAACATGACAGCCCCCACAACGACGAGTTATCTGAGCCAGAATGTCCATAGTGATGAGGTTGAGACCCTCCTCTGATGGCACGACAAGGAAGAATTTTTTTAATGGTTCTTGTTTTCCCGGAGAAGTATGGAAATGCTGCTGGTGTATGTTTGCAGTTTTTAAAGGAAGAACATTTTAAAGTTCTGACTTGGTTATGTTGTGGCAGAATGCACGGGAGAACGATCAGCCAGCGCTCTGAGGGAGGAAAGTTTAACCTTTATTTCGCAGATCTGCTAGTCCGGGGGAATTCCAGATCCAAAGCCTGAACTCAATCCTGGGGAGGCTCTGACCTATACATCTCCTGTGGCGGGCCCCTGAGGGTCCCTGCTGCTCCGCCCCAATCAGTCTGGGCGGGGCCTTGGGACATGCTCCGAAGCTCCTCCCAAGTCAGTCCTGGCGGGGCCCTGGGGTTAGGCTGTGCAGCTCCACCCACGTCAGTCAGAGTGGGGAAGTAAGACTGCAGTTTTAACCAGATACTGAACTAAGTTGCAAGCCCCCCCCCTCCCCTTCCCATTTTCCTTTTCAGGTAGAGGCCTATCTAGTCCTTTTACCAGTAATGGTTAATCCTTTCAAAGAAATAGCTGTTCTTCCTAGGAAATATGGTGCTAATTGCATTTCTCAACCAACAAAAAAGTAGACATATGGGGGATAATTTGTGGTTTATTTTGTCAATAATGATTGGGGAGATAGAAACATAACTACCATTTTTCAAGAAACGAAGAAGAGCCCTAGCCGGTTTGGCTTAGTGGATAAAGCATCGGGTTCCAGGTTCGATTCCAGTCAAGGGCACATGCCTGGGTTGCGGTCTTGGTCCAACGTGCAGGAGGCAGCCATTCAATGATTCCCTCTCATCATTGATGTTTCTATCTCTCTCTTCCTCTCCCTTCCTCTCTGAAGTCAATAAAAATATGTTTAAAAAAAAGGGGGGGGCATGTGTGGGGAGGGGTGTGGGATGGGAATGGGGGGATGAGGACAAATATGTGATACCTTAATCAATAAAGAATTTAAATAAAATAAAAAAGGAACGAAGAAGAAAATAGATTTCAGTTGGGGTGGTAGTGCCTGGTCCATGAGCCTCAAAGGGTGTGCTGTGACTTCCCACTGAAGTTCTGCCTTATCTGGGACATAGAGATTTTGGCCTTCAAACAGTTACTGTTACTGGCGACACTGATGAGCAGGGAGCAGCGAAGGAAATGGTAAACTCCATCATGCAGACTCAGGGGAGCAACAAGGGTGCGTCTCCCAAAGTGTCTTTGAAAATCAGCCTTGAAGTCAGCCGTAGCAGGGTAGTCTCACCTTGGAAATCAGTCAACACCGTGAATCAGAGTTTATTTTCCCTTGAGAGCCACTTACCAACATGTTGTTAAACATTCACCAACACACCGTTGCGTGGAACGGGGACGCACGCCCACACGTTTTCCCATGAGGACAAGCCCTCGCACCGGTACCCTCTTTCAGGTTATTTTTTCTCCTCTGTTGGTTTCACGTATTTCACAGGTGCTCCCTGACTTTAGCCAACTATTCTAATGTGTGTAATGTGTATCTTTCTTGGTATGCTTTCTTGTAAAATGTGTTTTTGCTGTTCTTTACACACTGAAATTTCATAAATGGCATTACTATATATTTCATTTTGAATACTTTCTTCACTCAGAATGGTTTTTAAGATCCATCCATGGCACTCACTATAGGCACATCTAACCCATTGTTTCACTCTGCTGCATAATAAATCCCAGGGTGCATCCACCACATTTTGCCTACCCCACCCCCTTTTTCTTTTTTAATATATTTTTATTGAATTTTTACAGAGAGGAAGGGAAAGGGAAAGGGATAGAGAGTTAGAAACATTGATTCAGCTGCCTCCTACACACTCCCCACTGGGGATGTGCCCGCAACCAAGGTACATGCCCTTGACCGGAATCGAACCTGGGACCCCTCAGTCCGCAGACCCACGCTCCATCCACTGAGCCAAACCGGCTAGGGCTCTTTTTTTAAAAAAAAATTTTAAATACATTTTTATTTATTTCAGAAAGGAGGGAGAGGAAGAGAGAGATAGAAACATCAATGATGACAGGGAATCATTGATTGTCTGCCTCTTGCACGTCCTCCACTGGGGATCAATCCCGCAACCCTGGCATGTGCCCTTGACCGGGAATCGAACCCGGGACCCCCCAGTCCGCAGGCCGACGCTCTATCCACTGAGCAAAACCGGCCAGGGCTCATTTTTTTGGTTTGTTTTAAGAGAGAAGGAGGTAAGGAGAGAATGAGAGAAACATCAATTTGTCCCACTTACTTATGTATTCATTAATTGCTTCTTGTATGTGCCCTGAACAGGGATCAAACCTGCAACCTTGGCATATCGGGACGATACTCTAACCAACTGAGTTATCCGGTAAGGCCTTGCCTCTCCTCTCTTCCAGACTCCACCAGCTCCCCTCACCACAGTAACAGTGCTTGCTTCCTCTCCACGATGGCTGCACCAGGCTGCTCTCCCACCAGCAACACACAGAGTGCCTGCAGGCCCGTAGCCTCACCCAGCCCCTGGCACCATGACCCAGCTTTTGGAGTCTAATGTAGTCTAAAGAGGTGTAGTTGTAACATACTTCCTAAGTTCTCCTTTCCTATAATGCAAGTGGAGCAGGCAGTTAAACAGCATGAGCAGGGCAGAACCGTGGGCCAGGTGCAGAGGGTCACCAGGGCGGAGAGCCCCAGGCGCCTAGCAACAGGCAAAACTACAAGCCCTTGCCTGACCACTCCCTGAAGCATTAACTCCTGGAAGGTGACATCTAGGCTCCAGGCAGAGAGAAGCAGCAGTCAGACGAAGTAAGAAGTAACGCACCTTATCAGGACCTGCTGCACTGACTAATGACCCCCTGACACCAACCACTCATTGGAGACCCCCCCCCTCCCCGCCCCCCAGGAGACACTGGGGAAATATGCTCTATTGAGATCTTGCCCTGAGGCCTTCAGATAAAAGCTCTCTCTGGAGCATCCAGCTCCCTTCCCCACTCCCTGCTTTCCCCAGGGCATGCTCTCTTTCCTGGAGTATGCCCTAGCGCCTCTCCTCCCTTTTTCCTCAAGATGCATATCTCTCCCCCTCTTTCTTCTAAGCTCCAAGGGCCCTTTTACTACTTCGGTCACTTTCTAAACTTCCCCATAAGTTCCTTGGCTCTGAATTCTTTCAAGCCGAACTCAAGGACCGAGATTGCCGCCCAGTGCCATTTTTCCACCGCCAACACAAGCTCCCACAGCCTGCCCATCTGTAGCGTGGACTTTCCCAGAGGGCTCTGAGACGGCCTCTCCTGCTGCTCTCAAAACCATGCTTGCTGGCTCTTTTATAGTTTTGCTCATTGTTACTGGTTAACAGACCAGGTATATTAAAAGGAGGATGGTGAAGTCTGCAATTCTGTCTCATGGATGTTTCTATCTCTCCCTTCCTCTCTGAAATCAATTATATATATATAATAAAGTGGGCAGTTTCTACTTAGAGTTCTGGACTGGTTATATCCGTTTTCTGGAGCCCCCCTCAGAGGGGTTAGATACTATTCGATATTTCCCCACAGAATACTAGTATGTGAGAATTTTCTTTAGGACGGTGGGGGAAATCCCTTAACTCTTGATTCCGAGACGAAGGTGAGGCTGAAACGATAGGAGCCGGCTCTGGATCTAGGCAGCACCACTGCTGTTAACCTGAAGAGAAGGCACCCATCCCCATGGTCCTAACATGTGCTGGAGTACATGCCTCATCGTGCCTGGAACTGTGCCTGTGCGGAGATTTCAGCTCATCCACTCCAAGGAGACTTGGCTTTCATACCTTGTGTCAGAAACGGAGCCCCAGGAAGACCAGGGCTATTGCGTTCTGCAGCACTGTGTTCCGGCCTGTGAGCAACAGGAGAGTCGGGGAACTGGGGACCCACAGGTGCACCTCAGACCAAAGCCCAGCCCTGCTCCCCCTGGGATGGCTCAGCTGTCTGCACTGAGGGCCAGAGCCAAGGCCTCAGGCTGCCAATGCCCACATGCGTCTGGAAAACCAGTTCCAGGCCAGGACGTCAGGTCTTGGGCTGTTTACCACCAGAACCTTCTCTCCAAGTTCAAACAGGCTTCACTACCAACGAGGGAGGCTGGGACTTGTTAGGACCATGGAACAGTGCCCAGAAGGTAGCAGGTGTTTCAGACGCTTCTGCCGAAGGAACTTCCTTTAGAGGCAGAGATAATTCCTCCTGCATTCCTTGTTGTATTTCCTGTGGCATTAAACGTTTGCGTGAGTCAAATTCTCTCTCACTTGGATGGATCCAGAAAGCTCAGGGACTGTAGACAGTGAGCAAAAGTTCAACGTAGGGGACTACGAGGTAGAGACATGGAGAAATGTACTCCACACAGCTTTGCAAATGGCAGCACAGAAATCAAGAGCACACACTTGGGAGTCAGCCTGGCCATCTCTGCTACCTGTACGACCTTGACCAAGTTACTTAACCTCTGGAAGCATCCCCTTTTGTAAAACGGGGGATAAAAATACCTAGCCCAAGGGTTTCTGTGAGGATTAATTGAAATAATGCTTGTGAGGTCTCTAGCACATTCTTGAGCCATTACAGGAGCTCACAAAATGGGAGTGCTTACGAAAAACAGGACTCCCAGTAACTTCGGGACCGGTCAGCCCTTCTGAACACGCAGCTGTCACACGGGGGAGCCTCTGGAAGGAGGGGCTGTGGCATTACATGCTCTCAACCCCTGTGAGGGACACAGCGCACCATCTGGACCAGGGGTCCTCAAAGTTTTTAAACAGGGGGCCAGTTCACTGTCCCTCAGACCGTTGGAGGGCCGGACTTAAGTTTAAAAAAAAAACAACTATGAACCAATTCCTATGCACACTGCACATATCTTATTTTGAAGTAAAAAAACAAAACAGCAAAAACACCCACATGTGGCCCGCGGGCCGTAGTTTGAGGACGCCTGATCTGGGCCATCAGGACTATAAACTCTATTTAGAAGAACAAATGAATTCTTACTCCTTCAAATAAAATCAACGGACATGCTCCACCACGCAGAAATGTTCTGGCCAAAGGCATCCTGTTCGGCAGCGCCCCTAAGACCTGATGCTGAAATGAGGCAAACCGCCTCTTCCTACTGACCTAAAAGCTAAGACTTAGTTTAGCACTCGTTAAGGAGTAGTCAGTTTTATTTGAACACAACAGGAAACCACTTATTTCAGCTCAGATCTATTTCTAATGGTCAGGAAAGTGCTAAGCCTTCTGTTTCTGTATACACAGACAATCACGGCGAATTTTGTGAAGTTACTGTAGTGCAGTAGGTCTCAGAGTGCGGCCCCCAACGTCAGCACCAGCATCTCCCAAACCTACGGAACCAGAACCTCTGAGGGGCGGGGCCCAGCAATCTGGTCTAACTTGTCCTCTGGCGGTTCTGCCCCTTGTGGGTGCTGATGGAGTTCCACCCAGACCCCCTTTGCCACTGCCTCCTTCCTGTAGCTGCCAGGGCCAGCGACCCTTCTGGAGCCACCCCGCCAGGTGAGGTACCCCCTTCCCATGGGCAAGACCTCAGACACATCATTAACCAGCCCCAAGGCTTCAACTGGGACTAATTCTCCGAACAATTCATACCCCTAGGGTTTCTCAGTGGATGGGGATGAAGCCAGACGGCAGTGGAAACCACACTCTTGCTGGTGGCTTTTCCCTGGACGCATCTGCTTTTCCCATGCTCCTCCTGACAGCCCACCCTCCACCAATTGCACAAGAACCCCCGTCTCAGATTCTGCTCTTAGGGAATGCAATCCACAGCAGTTAATTTCACAATCTCCAAAAATGTACTACTACCCGAACACGTCTGTCCACAATTCCCAGTTATTTCACTCAAGGCAAGTCTAAAACCAGCGCACCCATACCTAAGCCCACCAGAGGTTCAGAGGATGTGGGTGACAGGACACAGACCTGCAATTGTTTTTGGACCTGAACGTTCGTGTATCGTGACTCGGGGAATGTAGTGCTTTAGCTCCTGAGACGGTGTGCGATGGTGAGACAAGCTTGGATTCAAATCCTGGCACCACAATTTGCAAGTTGTGTCAACTTGGACAATAAAGCTACTTCTCTCTTCCTCCTTCTACCACAAAGCAGAGTGCCCAAAACACCGAGTTTTTATGAGAATTAAGTGAGATGGCATAAACATCCCTCAGGGACTTAGCTTTCCTGTCTTAACAGGCATAATTATGGGATTTACTTCACAGGGCTCTTGAGAGGATCCACGTACAGCTCTCACATGGTACGTGCTACACGAACTTTAGGTGTCATTACAAGGAGCAGGCTGGAGACATGCTCATTCCCTTCCCACGGCGGGCCAGGGGGTTTCACACTGACCTGGAAGCTCCCTTAGAGTCCACCGCATCTCCAACCCAGTGACAGTGGAAACGAATCTGGGGTGGCGCTCTTCTCTGAGGTTTCCTAGAGCAGCTCACCTATATGGAAATCCTCTGAATTTTCTTTTTGGTAGAAAACAAAGATGCTTAGAGCTGGAAGGGGCTTAAGAATTTAGCTTTCCGTCAAGTCCTGCTTAAACTCGCTCATGTATTTCGCCTCTGGGGCTCCAGCCCTTGACCAGTCCCAACCTGCACGCGGCTCGGCGGACAGGTGTCAGGCTCCCAGCAGCACTCACTCCCGGGGGGAAAGTGTCCCAATCACAGCTTACTTCACATATTGTGGCCCTTGGGCCAAAAAAAAAAAAGTTCCTCTGACAGTTTGAGAATTACTGTTACTATGAAATATTAAAGTTGACGATTTGTAATTAGCCGAAGGGTGAGAAGAAACGTGCATCCTTTTGTTATCAGTTAATAACATGTTAGCTTTGGGGAACTAAATCCCATTTAACCCAAAGGGAAAAGCAGCTTTGCTGGCTGGGCCTCAGGCAGGGAGCGCTGGGCGCCCAGGAAAGATAAAGTAAATGCGCCCCCACCGTGGGGCCAGGAAGCGGGTTGTGTAGAAACAGGCTAGGATTTACTTGGTGACTCTTCACTCAGCTGTGACAAACTGAAATCCGGTGAGCTACAGCCCCGACACCCCACGTGTGGAAGCCCCAGAGGCTGGGGTGCCCCAAGCATTCATGTCCCCCCCCCCCCCCCAGGGAGCAGTGAGGAGGCCGCAGAGAAAGACAAATAGACCAAGAAACCTCTTCCCTAAGGAAATAAGATGTTACGAGACCATATTTTTTTCTATTTTTAAACATTTTATATAACTCATAAAACAGTGCTTGTATAAAAATTCACACAAAGTTGCTAGAGAGCATACAATTTCCAAAAATGTCCTGGGTTTTTGTTACATTCAGTTTTCTAATGATGCACTCAAATCAATGGTAAAATGCAGACATTATGTGATAGTTCATTATCTTTGGTAAAACTATTCTCATTATTTTGTCTCCTCACAGTATTAACTCTGATATCCACTTTGTGCAGGGTCTGCTATCACTAGGATGTCAGAAAAACATTAAGGCTGGATCTACGCGAGGCAAGTATTTCCAAATGGCAGTAACAGCCCTTGGCCCCCAGCCCCACTTCATATCACCTAGCTACACAGGCAGGGAGAGAGCTCAATGGGCTCCAACCAGGGGTCTTGAGAAAGCCCCTCCCCCATCAGGCAAGAGGCAAACGTTTTGGGGAAAGGGGGAAACTGAGGCCATTTCTACAGGAACCCGGTGCCATGCTGTGGTCTGGTCAGGCCAAGTGACTCTTACCATTTAAACAGCTAATCCATTCATCACTCAGTAGATCCCATTGGTGGGTTGATGATTGCAGCTGACATGATACCCCTCCCCCTCCACTTACAGAAAGGAAGGTTCAGGGCTGACACGGAATATGGAGAGGGGCACACTAACACCCTCGACACAAGACACGACTTGACTCCCTGTCACATGGCTGTTGTCATGTAGACTCAGCCAAAGTGAACTGAAGCAGGGTTAGAACACTTAGGACATCCATGACTACCTTCATACATTCTTTTAAGAGTTCCTAACACAGAACATGAGGGACACTACCACCTAACGTGACTTGCTATTTTACTTAACACCAGAATGTGTCTGTGCTAATTCTTTACTTCTCCGGATAGAAGGCAAAAAAACACCCCGAAAAACAAGTGAAAACCAAAAATTTAGATAGAAAGGGGGAAGGGATTTGCCAACAGATCTTATGGAAAATATTACATTTAAAAAAAAAAAAAAGTAGTTTGTACTTATATTGCTTCATGTAAAAACTGCCCCTGAGCCCACCTGCAGGGCCGGGGAGCTGAGGGCACCACACAGGCCGCAGGGCCTGCATTCGCTTCCTGCCGAGACAGTCCAGAGGGACAGCAAGCAGCTCCCCGAGTGCGGCCACCTCTCTTCACTGAAAGGGACACTAAGATGGGGCGGGGGGGGGGGGGGGGTCGGGGAAAGCCCTAAGCAGGAAAGGTATAAAAGGAAACCACCCAAACAGAGTTTCCGAAAACATGATCTAGGTTACGGAGACATAGTTCATCCCTAGAACCTAGAACCTGTTGATTTCTTTAACGTGGGTACACAGGGTTTTAAAAAATGATTGTGCTTCTGAAGTTGCAGGGTGACATTCCACCCTCTAGAAAGCAGGACAACGTTCACATGGCTTGGAATCCTCTCGGATACATCCTAGAGGCCAGAAGGAATTCCACGGCACTCCTCAACCAGCAGGGCTGGCGGGCGAGTGCCACTGCCATCTTTGGGTAGGGGGTAGGGCGTGTGTGTGCATGTGTGTATATGCATGTATGTGTGCACATGTGCATTTGCTTGCATGCATTTGTGTGTTTGGGAGACTAAGGCATAGAGAAAGGCGCAGGTGAGGGGGCGTGGGGTGACCCTCCTGGCTGCTCCAGTCCCTTCTTCTTTCCAGGCACAAAGAAGTTGAAGTTGTTTATGTAGGTCCCCATCATCGCACTTGTTTTTTAATAAGAAATGTGTGCGTGCACATGTGGGTGGGTGGGTGGGTGAGAGAGTCATTAAATCCCTGTGCATTTCTAAGTTTCAATAATTTAGGACTGCAGTTCCAACAGAAATAATCTGTAAATGACATTTAAAAGCAATTTTAATAAAGCTAGGTCAGCACGTAAACATTGTTCAAAATCCTGTCATATGTATTAAAAGAAACAAACCAATCAACCAACCTGCTGGGTGCAGGCAAAATGCTGTCCTATAGCCACCGGAACCCAAGTCCTTGTCAGCTGTATAGACAATTCACAGATTGCTTCTATTGTTTCTGCATTTTAAGGTAGCCAATATTTAAGCCACAGGGTTTTATGACTACCCTGTGTGATTCATTCATTTTCTCAGGTTTCTGGTATGATGCATTCAGTTTGAGTTCTAGACTGTTTCCTTTTCCTCTTAGGCATTTGGCCCCCAAAGTCAGGTACATAAAAGTATTGTTTTCAATAACTTTAACTACTGGGGAATTTCCTGGTTGGAACTCTTGGAGAACATGCCACTGGCCTGAAATAGTCTGACCTTCCCAACCAGTGGGAAGAGAAGAAATGTCTCAATCCCAGGCAAGGGACCAAGATGTAGGGCAGCAGGGCCTTCTAGGGGGTCTGAGGGGAGAGCTCTGAGTGGACCCTGGGAAGGGACATGGGAGCCCCATTTGAGATGACCTGTGTCCTTCCAATACCGGGTATCCCCAAGAGGGCCGGAGGGTCTGGGCCTGCCCTGGGGAACAGGATGCATACCGACTGGAGGAGCTAACACGGAGCTGTGGTGAAGTCGCCATACAGCCCCCAGAACCCAGGCTTTGTACAAATACACACACAGAAAGTAAACAGTTCCTGGTGGGTCCAAAGGGACCCGTCCTTACATCAAACAAGAAGCCAATTATTCACACACTGTTCTCCAAGGACATGTGCCTGCCCCTCCAACCAGCCTCCTCATACGGAGAGGGACGGGGGCAGTGGAAGGACACAGCTCAAACGACATTGTGAACGTGTTTCCACGTCTATCTACATTCATCTCATCATCATCATCCAGTGTTCTTGTCTACAGAGAGGGAGCACAACATTCCACCCACCCAGCAACGGCGAACAGGCCAGGCCACGAGGAAGCCCCTTCCTCGGCACCACAGTGGAGGGAGGAGGCGAACATGGTCAGAAGGGATGTCACGCCACCCCATTCCCGCTACTGCCATGCAAGGGGCATCCTGACTCTTCAAAATCAGACATAAAAGACAAGGTCAGTGACGTCGGTCTCTCTGCACCTGACGCTCCTAGCCACCATGCAGAAACATGGCCGTTGTAAAAATTTCATACACCTGAAACCACCTTCAAAAGAAATCCCGGCAACTGACGTCATCTAACAGCATTTCACCATGAATACTTAAAAGATTCTTTTTTTCCCTAAGCAAATCGGCCCCCAAAGAGCCCAAGTGATCTTTTTAAAAAGGGGTTTCCTTTTAATTACAAAACAATTGATAAAAACGAAAGATGTAAAATGTGGGAAGAGGGACAAGAGTTGCTGAATTTGCATTTCACACTGAGGAGAAGGGGGGACAGCCAGGAGAGAGAGGCCTGCTCCTGAGGCCTCGGCTCTCCAGCTCAGCAGCCACCCCCAAACTGGCTGCACCCCTGGGGAACCCGGGACACGGGTCGGAAGTCAGAGAGACCAAACGTAAGGCTTCGTTCTTGCGGTTGGGTGGGTGTCTGTGTGCAAAAGTAGTAAGCCACTTGCCACTGCCGTAAGGTGCGTGTCCGTGGATACCGTACACGTGCTCCGAAGGGAGGCTCAGGCCCAGGGTACCCATATCACTTCTCCACTTTCTTGGCTTTCTTCAGGATGTCACATTTTTTCCTGTTGGGGCGGCGGCATCGCTCGTCGATGCTGGGGATACATTCGTAATGCCACACCTCCTCCATCTTCTCCACGGGGTACACGGCCTCCACGTAGTGGCGGATGAGTCTGAGCCGCGTGGGGTCCAGCTGCTTCTTGTTGCAGGCCCCCGAGTGGTTGTACTGCAGCCGGAGGTTCTCGGCCGTGAAGAGTTCGGGGAAGAGCCTGACCAGGAGCCGCGCGGCGAAGTTGCCCACCGAGAGGCTCTGCTGCACGATCTCGCGCACCTCCTTGTCCGACAGCAGGTACGGCGAAGGCACCGGGAAGTCGGGCGAGGGGACCACCAGCTCGTCCAGCGGGATCTTGCAGAAGTCTTTGCTACTTCTCTCGGGGGGCAGCGGGGGCCCCTCATACTCCTCCCGGAACCTCTCGGAGTTGATTGCGTAGCTTGCCGGGTCCCTGCACTCGGGGCCTGGCACGTGGACCTTGCGCTGCTGCTGGTAGGAGCGCCTCTGCTCCGTGTCCCGGCGGCGGCAGCGCTCGTCCAGTTTGCCCACAAACTCCAGCGTCCAGACGCGGTCGTTCTTGGCGCGGGGGTAGAGCAGCTGCACGTAGTGGCGAATGAGCCTGATGCGGGACGGGTCCAGCTGCTTCTTGCCCAGGGAGCCGCTGCAGTTGTACTGTTTGCGCAGGTTCTCGTGGGTGAAGAGCTCGGGGAAGAGGTGCACCAGCAGGCGCGAGGCGAAGTTGCCGATGGACAGGCTGCTCTCGTAGATGCTGCGCAGCTGCTCCTTGCTGAGCAGGCAGTCGGCGCCGGGCACCTCGAAGTCGGGCTGCGGGACCTCCAGCTTGTCGAAGTCGATGGGCACCAGCCAGATCTTCTTGGACCGCCGGCCGGGGCGCTCGCCCTCGAGGCTGTCCTCCACCTTGATCACGGAGATGTTGTCGGGCAGGCTGGAGGAGTCGTAGCAGTCGTCCCGCGGGGGCTCGCCCTCGCTGCCCCCGTCCAGCCCCAGCCCCTCCAGCTCGTCGTTCATGCGCTGGGCGCACTGCTGCAGCCAGGCCTCCTCCTCCTGCATGTCGGGGAAGTAGATCTCCGTGTAGTTGCGGATGATCTGCAGCCTCTGCGGGTCCAGCTCCTGCTTGCCACCGTCCCCGTAGCAGCTGTACTGCTCCCCCAGCTTCCGGTGGTCGAAGAGCTCGGGGAAGAGCCGGTGCAGCAGGAACACTGCGAACTCGCCTGGCGAGGAGGCTTCGTCCAGGAACTCGGTGAGGTCCTGCGTGTCCACCACGTGGTCCGAGGCGATGGTGCTGCTCCGATCCAAGGACAGGGCCTCCTCCTGGTCTTTGTTGTCCAGGAAGTGGCCGGGGTCCACCTGCTCGGCCTCAAAGAAGCCGGCGACCTGGCCCCCTGGCTGGCTGTCCTCCATTTCCCGCTGGGCCCAGAAGCGGCTGAAGAAGTCGTTCAGCTGAGGCAGGCACTCTGCCTGCCACACGGCCGTGTCCTTCACGGAGGGGTAGTAGACCTCCACGTAGTTGCGGATGAGCTGCAGGTGCAGCGACTCCAGCTTCCGCTTGGCTGCAAAGCCGCAGGCACTGCAGCCGCGGGAGAAGTCCACGTCGCTGAAGAGCTCGGGGAAGAGCTGCACCAGCAGGCGGCAGGCCAGGTCCCCGCCCGACAGGCTCTGGTCCACGATCTGCTTGAGCTCGGCGGCCGTCAGCTGGTACTCGGGGGGCGGCTGGAACTTGGCCACCATCTCCGAGGGGCTCACCTGCTTCTTGATGCGGCTCACCTCCAGGGACAGCAGGTCCACCTTGCTGTGCAGCTGGGACATGTTGGAGGAGAGTGTGTTGAGCATGTAGAACATCTTCTGGATCAGGAAGTAGATGTTGGGGTCGCCGTCGGTGGTGGCCGAGGCCACACTGTCCCGCTTCTGTGTCTCGTTCAGGAGCCGCAGTGGTGAGGGGCTGTTGCTGGGGTTCGCCTTCTCCAAGAGTTCATACGTGCTGAGCATGTCTCCTGCCGGGGGGTTCTTCTTCTCCATGATCTTGTGCGAGATGCCGTACAGAGGCTTCTTGTAGGAGGGGGTGGTCGCGTCACTGCAGGGCTCCTCCTCGCCCGGCCACGCAGAGACCACGTTCTTGCCCCTGCCGGCCTGCTCCCCGTTGCCCTGGCAGGGCGAGCTGTTCTCGCGGTTCCTCATGCCTGCTAGGAGCGCCTGGAAAACACAAGGTGTGTTAGGGGATGTTCTGATTTACTACACTCGACACAGGTCTGTGTCACACACACACACAGGGGCCAAGGTCAATTGCAGGAGCATGAAAGGAGCCGATTCCCTCGCCCTGGAGTCACTCTGTCCAGAATGCACCACGAATGCAAACACACATCTCAGTGTAAACCTGTCCATGCCCCCTATTTCCTGAGAGGCTCAGACTGGACCCGGAAGGCTGCGAGCTGCTGCAGGACACCAGCGCTGGACTTCCTACCCAGGGCCCGACAGGAGACAGAGCACAGTGGCTGGCAAGGCCGGGCAAGAACCCTGCTGGAGGTGGGAGGGAGACCATGGGAATGTGGAGCTCCTGGCCCGGTGACCTCACTGACCACAGCCTCTAGGAGGACAGGTGTCTCCACATGGACAGCCGGGATGCCCGGTGGTGGGCACAGAAGAACGGGGTCTAGACAGTGGCAGTGTGCTGCCCATCTACCACCGCCTGGAATCCCATCTTATCTCGGGTTGGAAAAGGGCCAGGCTAGCCCAGATGTTCCAGAGCCCGTGCTGCTGAGAGTCCATGAAATGATGGGGCCTCCCAGGTTTCTAAGTTTTTGGTCTCCCTGTTGGTCCAGCAGCCCTTCTCAACCAGAACTCCAGGAGGAAAGGGGGCCCCGCTGTCCTAAGTCACCCGCAGTCTGTAATGAATTAACATGTATCTTACGCATCTAAGAAGGGTACTCGCTATGTACGATCCACTCTGCTCAACAGAGGCCTGTGAGAGAATGAAGCCTTACCAACTGAGGTCTGAGGGACGGGTTCCTCCGCTCGCCCAGGGATGGTACACTCTGAAGGTCCATTGTTGCCAGACACCCAAGGAAGCTCAAGATACTCCTTAAGAACCTCAAAGCTGGACTCCACACGCCACACGGGACAGGCATCACCCTGACCATTGGGAACCCAGAGTTCTCGGTGCTTCCATCAGCAGTTTCCCCACTGCCAGGCCCTGAACGTTTCAAGAGGCTTATGTACATACACGTGGACAGGCGGTTTTGGAGAAAGGTTCAAAGGCAAGTCAGTGGAGGAAGGGTAACCTTCCCACAAGAGATGCTGGCTCATTCTACCATGTTCCGTATATAAAAATGAACTCAAAATGGATGGTGGACCTAAATAAAAAACCTAACTTAAAATTCTAATACTTCCAGAAGAAAACATAAGAGAAATCCTTTGTGTCCTAGCCAGTTGGCTCAGTGGGTGGAGCGTTGGCCTGCGAACTGAAAGGTCCCAGGTTTGATTCCGGTCAAGGGCACATGCCCGGGTTGTGGGCTCGATCCCCAGTGGGGGACTTGCAGGAAGCAGCCGATTAATGATTCTCTCTCATCATGGATGTTTCTATCTCTCTCTCCCTCTCCCATTATCTCTGAAATCAATAAAAAATATATTAAAAGAGAGAGAGAGAGAGAGAGAGAGAGAGAGAGAAATCCTTTGTGACCTTAGTTTAGGCAAATATTTCCTAGAATACAAGCACAATCCATAACGTGAGAGAACAAATTGATATAGTGGACTTCATAAAAATAAAAATTTCGGCTCTTTGAAGGACACCGTTAAAAGAATGAAAAACAGCCTAGGATGGAAGAAAATACTGGCAAATCATTTATCTGATAAAGGACTTGAGCCCAGAATACTTCCAGAACTCTCAAATACAGGAACAGACAACCCAATCAATTATTTCAACAGCTACATCAAAGTAGGTACATAAACGGCATATAAGCACATAAAGGATGCTTATTAATAACACGCAGATAAAAACCACAATGAAGGGACTCTTTCCCCCTCCCCACGTGGGAGTCTATGCTGTGAGATTCTTTCCCCCTCCCCACATGGGCATCTGTACTTGTTCTTCAATAAATTTCCACCTTTGCTATACCAAAAAAAACACACAAAAAAACCCCACAATGAAATGCCACATCACCCCCATAGAGTGGGGAATAAAAAAGACAGACAATACAGAGAACTGGAGATGAGGTGAAGGAGCTGGAACCCTCAGACACTGATGGTGGGGATATAACCACTTCGAAAAATACTTGTTACTTCCCAGAAAGTTAAACATACATGGACCATATGATCCAGGTATTCCATTCCTAGGAATTTATTTACCAAGCAAGATGGAAGCACAAGATCATATAAATACTTCCACACAAATGTTCATGGCAGCCCTATTTGTCAATAGCCCCAAACTGGAAACAACCCAAATTTTTATTAACAAGTATATAAACAAACTGTTATATTCGTACAAAGGAATACTACTCAGAATAAAACTGTTACACCTGGTAGTCACGATAAATCTAAGTAATTATGCTGAAAGAAGCCAAACAAAAGAGACCATACTTTATGATTCCATTCACATAAATTTCTAGAAAATACAAACTTATCGATAGTGACAGAAAGCAGATTAGTGGTTATGTGGGGTGCAGGGAGGATGCAAAGGGGCACAAAACCTGAATGGTAGCTGATGATGGATATGTTGTTTGTGGTGATGGCTTTACTAGTACACATGTCAAAACTTACCAAATGGCACACTTCATGTGCCATTCATTGTATTTCAGTCCTAACTCTACAAGCTGTTTTTGGCAAATGTTGAATTTGACCCCAAAATGTATGGGAATATATTTTCCAGGGTTTCATTAAGCAAAAGAGCTAATTGGCAAGCACTGGTGGCTGTCAAGGGATCAGGCAGGGTTGAAGCACAAAGAGTTCACTTCCACAGACAGGCATGTGCCCGAGGCAACTGCGGGATGATGGGAACAAAGTGCATCCTTCGGGTGCCCCTGCACCTGGGAAAACATGGCTGGCTTAGGCCGGCCCCGCCAGGGCTTCTGAAACTGCAGTCACCTGGAGTCTTGCTGGAACACAGATCCTGATCCCTGGGTCTGCACTTCTAACAGGCGGAAGTGTGGGTCCTCTCCAGGGCCTGCTCTTGGTTTTCTCATCCAGGCAGATTCAATGTCATCTGTAAACCTGCAGATAACTAATGCCGGCATCAAACCGCATGTGAGGCTTTTCCTCTTGCAGGGCAGAGAGACAATTTCAAGAGGCTAGCGTTACAGTGGCCGGTGAGCAACACCGTGTGAGAAGAGGTAGGCCCAGGTGAAAACAGGCCATGAGGTCACATAATCACAAAACTGTGATCCTTCTAAACCTTCCAGGCCATTTTCATTTAAATTAATCAACTACTTCCTTGACCCTTTTAGATAACAAAATAATGACTCATATTACAGAAAGGTTAATTTTTCTCTTATATCTCTGTTGATAACCATGCAAAATAAAAGCTATTTTACTCTCCTAGGAACCTGAAGAAGATATAGGAATTCTTGTGTTTTAATGATCCCACAGAGCTGCCCAATCCTTTCTCAGGGTTTGTCTGTCTAAGCTGATGAAGGGTCAGAGGCACTGGCCCCTCCTGTCCCTCACCACCCCCACACTTCCCAAGAGCACAGGAGCAGGACATGCTGGGTTGGGGAGCCTGCTCCTGCCCTACTCCCTCCTGGGGTCTCCTCACCAAGCTGTCCCCATCCCCATCCAATAGCAGGATGGTAACCTGATGGGAGCATGATATTCCTGAGTCTACCCCCAGTGCCTAGCACAGTGCCCGGGACACAGAGAAGCTCAATGAATGTCAGCCAACCACATACATGGAAGTTTAAAGCAGGGCAAGGGGTTCTACCACTCTCAAATACATGCTTAAGACAGAGGAGCAGTTCAGACAGGCCACTAGCTTCATGAATAACATGACTGTAGAGAGGTAAAAGGAGTGGATAAGTGTTCAGCTCAACTGTCATGCTGTCTGTCCTCTGTGTGTGACCTTGGTTACATTACATGACCTTTCGTGTCTCAGCTTCCTGTGTATAACTCAGGGATAAATAATGTAATGGTCTCGTGGGGGTTGTGAGGACTTAATGAGATAATGTACATAAGTACCATACTTTCCGGCGTATAAGACGACTGGGCATATAAGATTTTCCTGGGTTAAAAAGTCGTTTTATACGCCGGAAAATACGGTACTTAATATTTATTATTACAATATGATTATTATTATTTTGTTGTTGTCGTTAATCCTCACCCAAGGACATTTTTTCCCATTGATTTTTAGAGAGAGTGGAAGGAAGGGAGGGAGGGAAGGAGGGAAGGAGGGAGAGGGAGGGAGGGAGGGAGGGAGAGAGAGAGAGAGAGAGAGAGAGAGAGAGAGAGAGAGAGAGAGAGAAGTGAGAGAGACACATTGATTGGTTGCCTCCTGCAGTGCCCCAACTGCAACCCAGGTACGTGTCCTTGACCGGGAATTGAACCTGCGACCCTTCAATGGGCTGATGCTCTAACCCACTGGGAAGCACCGGCCAGGGTTATGATTATTATTAAATAATGTTACTCCTAAGCCAGAGCAGAGTTAAACCTATGGGCCTTTTATAAAACTAGTTGTAATGATTACTCTCAACTGGTAAACAAGAGAGCTTGCCTACAGCACCAGGAGCAGGGTAACTCACGCATGGACGGTGCATTTTACAGGCCTGTTTGCCAGGGGAGGAGTGCAGGACAACTGAGCTGGAGGTGGGGTTTTAAGCTCTTAATATATTTTTTTGTTCTGCTATCTGGCAGAAAGCAAAGGAATAGGAAGGAGGAAAGGAAGGACGCCCCCACCTCCCAGTACACACATCAGAAACTTGGAAAAAGGAAGGGATAGAGACAGTTGGAAATGTTACCCCTAATGCTGTGTGTTTGGAACAGTGGGTCATGACCCATTAGTAAACTGGTGCAACTGACTTGATGGATCATGACTAGCGTAAGAAGAAAGAGGGAGGGAAGGAGGAAGTATGAAAGAAAATAGAATAGAAAATACCACAGTGCACTGTACACGAATTAAATTCGGGAAAGTTTTGTTTCATTTCTGTGTGTAGCTACATAATTACATGTAAATCCATATATGTGAGCTGTATTTCTCTGCAAGATGGATTACGGCTGTAGGTCACTGTTAAAAAGCACTGCCCAAATAAATTCAAAGTGCCTTATTTGCTAATTCCTGCAGGCTGTAAATTCGATTTTTAGCAACTTATGCACCTTAAATTCTATTTTACCAAAATAACTTTGGCGGTCCCGTGCATCATTAGATAACTATGAGGTTTTACCAACATAGAGAAATTTGAGTTTGTAATGCCCATCACTAAAGAAATCATAACTGCATTAGGAATGATTTTAGAAACAGGGTCTTTGTTTTACAAGTGACTCCACTAATATTTTTAAAAAAGATCCTGTGCAGAGAGATCACCAGAAACCCACATGCCAAGCAGCAAGAGTACAGGTTCTAGAGAGAGATCTGAACAAACCAATCCCAGGCTAGGAAGTAGGCAGGGGGAAGTTTCTGGGTGAACTTGTTTGAATACCAACAACAAACAGACGTCCTCTGACTCCCCTACCTCCCCACAGCAGGCAGAAGGCCAGGGTGCATCACAACTGGAAATCCCCCCGATAACTCTCAATATTCAGCCTCATTAATAAAAACATTTCAGTTTCTACCAAGCATGTTAGAAACATTGCCACCCGCTGAAACATTTTTGGCTAACCTGCTCGAATAAAAAATTAAGTTTGAGTCCCAGTAGAGGGCAACATTCCTCACTCCCTCGAATACACAATTCAACACAAAACACAACGCAAGCACCAAAGAGAAGGTTCTTAGACATCTCCACAGCATTGACCTGTCAACTCAGCGCTCCAATTAACTCCACAAATGCTGATGCTGACAAGGCGACGACGGGCTGGCTGCGTCTGCAGCCGCTGATAAAATCTCTGCTCAGCTGTCTAGGAGTATCAAGAAATCTTAAATCTGCTACTTGGCACTGAGTGTCTGGCTGACACACACCATTCGTGATTCTCCAAGGTTCATCTTCTAACCAGATGGGAACTCGGCAGCAGAGCTCAGGCTCGGCCGTGCCAGCATCTATCCTGGATTTGATCAGGGCATTTCGTTCTGCCACCAGCAGCCTCAGACTCAAGAGGGAATGCCCAAATCTCTCCGCTGGAGAATCTGAACAAAAGGGTTGACGTTGGGTTGCAGGTGAGGGCTAAGTAGACTAGTTAGGGGAGATTCCACGTGTCTGTGCTCAGCGACATCGCAGGGATTGTGTCACCATGGAGATGCTTTATGGGCTAAACAGCTTTCTCAGGACTTCAAATCCAAGGGCAGTCACTGGTTTCAGTTCAGCGAATGATGAGTTGCTAAATGGTGCCCCGAGAGTCAGCAAACTGGAACACCAAGAAAGCAGCATGCCTTGGAGAGAGCAGGGAGTGGAGAATTAACGCGGCATCAAGGGCAGACGTGTGAAACGCCTCCAAGTAAATGAAGCAGGAGTGATGCTCACCTTCATTTTCTATAGAATGTTTCTTCTTTTTCCTCCTCCTCCTCCTCCCCCTCCTCCTCCTTCTCCTCCTCTTCATATCATAGCATCATCATCATCAATTGATCAGCTACTGTTTAGCAATAAGGTATGGAAGAGCTCTCTACCACACAGAGCCAGTAAACAAATACTACCGAGTGCCCAACATCTGGCAGGCACTGTGCAAGGCCATGGGCACACAGGGAACGAGCCAGACACAATGTCTACCCTCATGGCTTTTCCCTTGGGGTCATCCTCACACTGCCAAACAGTGTATGGTGAGGATCAGAAACGATTCCTGAAAAAATAAGGAACTGGACAGAAAAAGCAACTACAATGGGAGTGAGAAGAAAAAGAAGCGACCGCAAGATATCAGGGCAGGATGTCCTCAAAGGCTCCTCACAGCATCTTATAACTACCCCACAGCCCTGAGAGCCACCATGGTGCTGAAGTGCCCAGTTCCCAATGGAGCAGGCTTGGCAGTGCTGACTTCCTGCACCTCGTGAAAACAGGACCAGCCATAATACATATCACCTATGGTTGTTGTAGAAACCATTATACATCTCCAGCTGGTCCCACAGTAACTGACACTGAGGGGGTGTTCAGTACATTTGCACTGAATGAATGAGGTGGCATTTCTGTTCTCCAAAAACAAACCACAGTGACACTTGAAGATAAAAAACAAACATTAACAACCCCCCCAGGAGAACAAAGCTAAGTTCTGCCTCACATACAGCTCTTGAATGTCGCCCCCATGTCCATGAACAAAAAGATGATTTCCAATAAAAGTGTTGGCTGCTCACCTTCTACATCTGCTGTGTTTGTCTATGAAGCCTTTTCCAGCAGAGGCGCCAAATCCGTCTTTTTAGAGCCTTTTGTTAAATTTTTTGAGGGAGTTTTTATTTTTCCTCTTAGGATTGTTCTAAATGTCACTCATGAACAAGTCATCGGCCCTGATGAGTCTGCATGTGACGTACCTTTAGCATCAGAGTTAGCACTCGAATCCTCCCCTCCCCCTGGGTTTGGGGAAGAAGACAGAGGTGGTCTTCTGGGCTCTGACTTGAATGATGTTCAGAATCAAGGGTGCTCAGGCCTGGGTGTCCTAACGGGCATCAGATGGCTTCCCTTGGAGGGAGGCAGTTGAATAGTCCCCACAAGGGGTGGAGTTGGATATGGGGGTGGGGGGCAGTAAGTAAACATTTCTGAAGGCTGACATGGGTCAGGCCCTGTGCTGGGCTCCTTACATGGATCTCAATGACCCACATAGGAAATGAGTGAGCAGTATCATCCCTCATCACCATGTAGGAACCTGAGTCTGGGAGGTCACTAGTTGGCCAAAGGCCCCATGGCGAACTTCCCCTTATCTGACTCTAGAATCTCAACTCATTCTGCTATTTCCTGTTCCTATGGGCTGGATAGGAGAAGGTGGAGCTCACCTGCCTGGATGGGGAGCAGGGAGCTGAGCGTCCAAATCACTCTACTCCAGGAGCAGGTCTGCGCCCCCCACCCCACCCCGCCGGCATCCCGGCACTTTACTAACTTACATGCCTGAGTTTTCTCATCTGTCTCGTGAAGATATTAACCCTCTCATCACCCATTTATTACATATGGATACATGAAATAAAGAATGGTGGTATTTGTCGAGTAGGGACTCAACTGTTTTTTGTTTGATGTTGTTATTGTTTATTACTTTCTAATGAATTTTTATTGCATTTATTGGGGTGACATTGGTTAATAAAATCATACAGCTTTCAGCCAAAACCGGTTTGGCTCAGTGGCTAGAGCGTCAGCCTGTGGACTGAGAGGTCCCGGGTTCGGTTCCGGTCAAGGGCATGTACCTTGGTTGCTGGCACATCCCCAGTGGGGGGCGTGCAGGAGGCAGCTGATTGATGTTTCTCTCTCATCGATGTTTCTAACTCTATCTCTCTCCCTTCCTCTCTGTAAAAAATCAATAAAATATATATTTTAAAAAAAAATCATACAGCTTTCAGGTGTACAAGTCTACAATACGTCATCTGTACATGATATTGTGTGTTCACCACCCCAAGTCAAGTCGCCTTCCATCACCATTTATCCCCCTGGACTCCCTTCGACCTCCCCCCAATGCTGTTACTGCGCTTGCTTCCCACCTTTTGATTCCTGCTTGTTCCAGCCTCCTGGTTCCTCAGGTCTCACCCTGTGCTGACTGTGCTGAAGAAAACTGCACACACTCCTCACCTCCACCTCCATCCCTGCCACCACATATGTAAGAAGGATCAGAGAAAACTCAGGGGGGGAGGATAAAGGACTATTCACTTTGAATTAGGACTAGTACCATTCTGAAAAATCAACATGTACTATAATTCCATAAAATTGACGAGTTGTTCTGAAGTCCCCAGGGTTCTGAGGCTCCTGATTTACTGACAAATTGACTCACACCAAGTTTAGAAGGAAATACTGCCTTGAAATCACATGACACCTTTCTACAAGGAGCTCAAGAATTTCAAAAGGTTTTACTCACATATATTCTCTTTCCAGAACAGGAAGGGGTGCAGGGAGATCAACCTCACTTTATAATCACTAAGGGGAAATGAACACAGCTAATGAAACACCCAAAATAAAACCCAGGAGTAAACATGTCTTCTCCTTGCCAAAATCTAATGAATTAGAACTATAGCAAACCATTGCCAAGTAAACATATGTGACCAATTAGAATATGTAAATTGGACCAGTCATACTAGAAATATTCAAATATATTTTGGTTCCCTTTTCTCTGAACATGTCAGAATTCCCGGGTGGTACCTGAAGCTCGGGCCTGACAAAGCTGAAACCATCACATCACTCATGTGATGTGCGGGCAATCCCTCCACCGGGAGCCTCGGTGGGGCTCTAGCCCAATGCCAGATCTTTTCTGACTTGCTTCACATCCTGAAGGACTCAACTAAAACACAAATCATAAGAACCCTCTCTCTCTTTCTGCTCCAAGAATATGAAGATGCTCCCTTCTCTATGATGCCGTGAGAACAGAAATTGATTGAATGAAGGCATAAAGAGGGACACTGTTTGTGTCCACGAAGGCCACAACCCGGGCTTCACACGGTCAGAATTCCTTCTAGATGAGGAGCTTGTTGTTGCTTACTGTGGTGAATTGTTGATGAAAACGGCCACACCAGTTGCCCCACCCTGTGTGACAGCCTCTTTGCAATGGGACTTGGCTGCTCCTGCCATCAGGGGTGGGATCTATTTTCCCACCCGGGCACCCAGGTTGGGCCACATGACTAGCTCTGACCAGTGGGACATTAGCAACCGTGATGCAAGCAGAGGCCTGATGAGTCTGCAGTCCTGAGCTTGACCTGTCTTGCTCCCAGGAACTCTTCCATGTCATGTGAACAAGCCTGGACTGGCCTCGGGGAGGGTGAGAAAGTGCACGGGGGAAGCTGCAGTCCTCCCTGCCAGCCCAGGGGCAACCCTGGATGCGGGAGTGAGGTCATCCCAGACCACCTGGCCCCGGCCATGTCAGGCCAAATCAAAACTATCAGCTGACCCACACAATTTTGAATAAAATGGCGGTTGTTTTAAGGGGTTTTTGGTTTGTTTTTTGGTGTGTTTTTTTTTTTTTGGGGGGGGGGGGGCGGGGGGCAGGGGAGTTGGCATACAGCAAAAGTGAATCAATAGGCTCAACTCTGTGTCCCACTTCTTGAACTCTGACTTTACTCACACACTTGAAGGGCTTTGTTGGATTTTTAAAAAATATATTTTTATTGATTTCAGAGAGGAAGGGAGAGAGAGATAGAAACATCAATGATGAGAGAGAATCATTGATAGGCTATGTCCTGCACACCCACTAATGAGAATCGAGGCTGCAACCTGGGCCTGTGCCCTTGACCGGAATCAAACCCAGGACCCTTCAGTACACAAGCTGACGCTCTATCCACTGAGCCAAACCAGCAAGGGAAAGCTTTGTAGGACTGACCATAAGCAGATGACAAATATAAGAAAAACTTTCAGGAGCTCCTTTAGGAGCTAACATAGTGCTTCTCAAACTTCTCAACACTTGCAGAATAAATTGAGGAATCCAATCCAGAGAACACTCACAGGTTTACTTACACGATGGTCCTGAGGCACTGTTGTAATAGTATAAAAATGCAAAACACCTAAACACCAATCATTAGGGAAAAGGATAATAAATTTTAAAGTAAAACATAAGAAAAAGCAAATGGTTAAACGTTTTTCAAAGAAGCTATTCTACTAACTATCTTGTAGCTTTCATTTGCTATAAAAGGTATCTCAGCAGACAGAAATCTGAGATTTAATCTGTAGTAACTGCTTACTGCACTAGAAACTGCCACTCACACAGGAAAATTTCCCCAGGATAACAAGGTATACAGCCAGTGGCTGGTTTTAGGAAGCCAGAGTCAAGGGTGAGATATCTCTAATCAACACTTTACTTAAAAAAAAATAAAAATGCTCATATAGGTATAAAAAAATTCAACCTTTTTTTCTGGGCATTACAGATTTTTAAAAATGTATTGCTCAAGTATTACTCATGATAATAAAAAAGTGAAAGCAACTCAAATGTCCATCAAGTGGTATCTGTACACAGCGAAATATTACTCGGCCATAAAAAGAAATGAAGCACTGATACATGCTACAGCCTGGATGAACCCCGGAAGCATTTGCTATGTAAAAGAAACCAGACACGAAAGACCACGTATTCTAGGATTCCAATGATAACAAATGTTAAGAATAGGCAAATACAGAGACAAAAAGTAGATTAATGGTTGCCAGGAGCTAGAGCAACGGGGAATAAGAACTGACTGATAATGGGTACAGGATTTCTTCGTGGGGTGATGAAAATGCTCTGGAATTTATTGTGGAGATGGTGGTTGCACAACTCTATGAACATATGAAAAACCACTGAATTATACAATGTAAATTAGTAAATTGTATGTACGTAAACTGTATGTCAACAAAGCTGTTTCTGGAGGGAGGACCTAGATAAATAAATTGATAGGTAGATTAAATAAATAAATAAACAGGTAGGTAGATAGATAAATGTATCGCTTCAATGTTCCATGATGTGGAATGCAGGTCAGTACTCATTATGATGTAACGTACACATGTATATTTGAATCCTGGTGAAAATCTTAAATTCATCAGTTTGCCACTCAAATTTTACTTATTGAAGACTCAGTCTCCCAAATCCATAAATGCCCAATTTATTTGGAGCTTCCCTAGCATCTAATAGTAGATAATGAAAACAAACCAGTAATAGTCCCAGGATGATACCCCATGGTGTTCTGGCTCATCATAATGAGCCTTGAAAACGGGGACTCTTTTGGACAGACATGCAGAAATTGAAGTAACTGCCTGGGTCCTCCCAAAGAGAGTTAAGTGTGAGTGTGTGTGTGTGTGTGTGTGTGTGTGTGTGTGTGTGGTGGGGTTGGAGAGTTTGGGAAAATTTTCTAAGAGTTTGAGGTGTAATCTGCTGACCCGTGGGGAGGCTCGCTGATGAGATATCCCAGGGGACCCGCTACTCTTGTCCCTCCCCAGTCTTCACTGTTTATTGTTGTTTTAAAAATATATTTTTATTGATTTCAGAGAGGAAGGAAGAAGAAGAGAGAGAGATAGAAACATCAACGATGAGAGAGAATCATGGATTGGCTGCCTCCTGCACAACCTACACTGGAGATTGAGCCTGCAACCTGGGCACGTGCCCTGATTGGGAATCAAACAGTAACCTCCTGGTTCATAGGTCAACGCTCAACCACTGAGCCACGCCAGCCGGGCTCAGTCTTCACTATTTTGTGTACATGTCTTATCTCCCATCTGGACTACAGGCTGCTAGAGGGGGCCACTATGTCAGTTACACTTTCTCTCTCAGAATTTAGCAGAGTTCAATATCACCGGCAGGTGTCTAAGAAATAAAACAAATTCATAAAATAGATAACCTAGGAATAACAGATATGACATAGAAGAATTCCCCACTTTACAAAAATGATTCACTGAACAGTTTCTTGAGGCAACGAACTCCCACAATAGACATAAAAGATGAATTTGATTTAGGAAAAGACCTGCTAACCCTTGGCACTTTCCCAGGAATCTATGTTAAACCAGGCTTGCTATCAACAAGTTCTTGCCTTCCCTGAGAGCAGAGCAAAATGAAGAACTGGGAGCAGATGCTGCGAAGACTCCCTCCCCCCACTGAGCCCAGACAGACAAGATGCCAGTTAAGGACGCTTTCTAGACCCTCAAGCCAGAGATGGGACAGCTGAAGTGAAAGCCTCCTCATGCCCAGGCGTTCAGGAGTTGCCCAGATCCCACGAGCAGAGATTCAGCATCTTAGCAGAGGGTTAGCGCCCCAGCAGGCACAGACGGGGTGGCCCCTTACCTCGGGAATCAGCCGCCGCCTCTTCACGCTGGAGACAGAGTCTGGCTGGCCCTCGCTGCCCGGCTGCTTGCGCTTGCTGGAGTCCTGGAGGGTGGTGAAGACACTGTCTAGAGGGTGCTTCTCCGAAGACCTGGAATTCACTGAGCAGTCCAGGGCAGCATCCTCCGCCTCCGTCTCCACTTTCACAGTGTTATTGTTTAGAACTGCGGCAGAGAAGAGAGGGGGTTCAGTGGGAGAAGACCGTGGGTGGCTCAGAGATCAGCAGGGTCCCCCCGGTGACAGGCTGTTCGTGGGCCGCCCTTTGACAGGACCACTCGATGATCAAGTCTAGTCACAATAAAACTGCAGCTTCCAACGAGGCAGTTTTTATCTTACCACACTAGTGCTACACAATAAAACCCCGTTCCAAGAACATTTTGTTCAAAACTGGGTTTAAAGTCTTTTTGGGGAGAGAGAGGAGATGGAGGGAAAGAAACACTACCTTTTAAATGATGCCTTTAGAAAAAGTAACTCTGGAAAGACACATAGACAAGGTGCAGGGGTACCAGGGCAGGGAGACTTTTCACTGATTTTTCATTTTGTATCATTTTATATTTTTGAACCCTGTGACTGTATGTACCCAATAATAGTATTAAGTTAAAAATAATTTTAGTAAGTTGTTTTTTTACCTTCTTCTACATCTTCACTGAATTCAGTTGAGTTCATCTTCTATTCCACTACATGAAAAGACAAAGACAAAGTCTGGGTTTATTGCTTGATTTATTTCTTAATTTTCCCTCCCCGAGAGACATTCCCTTCCCCTCCCGACCCTGGCTCTGGAGAGTAGAAGTTGTTAAGCCCACACTGCTCAGCAACGTCATGGAAAATCGCATCCTCTTATTCTTGTTTGCAGTTGCTCAAAGTATACAGGCCTTCTGTGCACCTGCTGGGAGCGCTTCTCCAAGACTCTATGTGGGCCCAACGGGTCTTCCAGCTTCAACCGAGAGCACTTACGGAGCTAGGGGAACGTTACTGAAGAAGAGCAGTCTTTTGTACAGACTCCAGTTTAAGTCATCCGTTCGTCCCTGCTTTATAAATTCCAGCCACAAAAATGAAAAGGCTGGCCAAGGATGCCAGCTGTGGATGCTGCGGACCGACCTGAGGTCTTAGGACTCCAGGGGGTCCCAGGAGGCCTGTGCTGCCCACCAGCGCAGCCACTGGCCATGTAGCTACTGAGGACTGGAAACGTGGCTGGCCCAAGTGCAGACGCACACTCTGAATTTCAAAGACTCAGTACAGCTCAAAGAATGTAAAATAGCTCATTAATAATTTTTTATACTGATTGCATGTTGAAATGATAATATTTTTGATTTATTGGGCTAAATTAAATACTTTATGAAATTAATTCCATCTTTTTTAATGTGGCTACTAGAAAACTTTAAATGACATCATGTGGCTTGCATCACATTTTTATTGGATGGTGCTGGTCTAGCCTTCCCTTCAGAAACAACTTTCTCTTTCAGAGAGAGAGGTGCTGTGGGTTTTTACAGCTCTCGAGTTCCACACAATCTGGTCCAAACCCTTCTTTTTATTGACGAGGGAATGCGGCGGGCGGCATGGAAAGTGCCCTGCATGGGTTTCAGGACCTGGTGCAGGGCTGGCCTGACTCCCACTGCCCCAGCTGGAATGGAAGGGACACCATGACTAGAAGCACTAGTGAGTCCCTGAGATTCCCCAGTTTACATACCAGCATGCCCATAACAACAACAGGAATAAATGAGGTAGTGCGAAAGAATACACGTGACAGCCTTGACTACGGACATTGGGGAGCTGTGGTTCCCACAACTGATGGACTGCACATATCGGCCTCACTCTGGTTAAGGATCTGGAGAGCAGGACTAAGGAGCATCGCTCAAGAAATTTCTATAAGGAAGAGGGATGCCATCTACAAAGTCCAGTAAACCATCCCCTGAGGAGCTGTGGGATGGGGTGTGGTCCTGTTTTACACCAGTGAGTGGCGTGCTGGGGGATGGGGCAAGACAGAAGGAGCATCTGAGGGACCTCGGCACAGGATAACTTCCAAACTCACGAACAACAGCCACGCAGGCACAGTGCTTATGAGGGGATGCACTGCTCTCGGCGCGCCACATAGCTTTACGACAGGCACAATTCCTTCAACCCCGCACTGCTCACGTTCGGTCAGAATGAATAAGAAAATGTAAGCTTGATTTGAAACGGAAATTAACACTAAAAATAATTCCTACTTACCAAAAACTATCTCCTATCGGGAAAACATAACACACAGGTGATACTGAGGGAAAATAAACGGTAAGTAAACTTCGATAGCCCAAGAATGAGTCGACCAGTGGTGATTTCTAGCAAATACACCTTCCTCCGTATCCCAGACAAATAAGCCCCATGCTTGATGACCTCACCTGCTCTGGGCGTCTCTGAGGGAGGCACCGGCAGGCAGGCAGGAATCTCCCATTTGCAGGTCCAGCCCACCACTGCATTTCGGGCAGGAGGGTGACCAATGGTAGGCAGAAATTCAGCCTAGTCAGGGGCCTCTCAAGGGGACGCACTGCAGGCTTCACCCGAAGGCCCGAGTGTGGCAACTGCCTTTGGAAACCTGCCACAGGGTCATATAACCAGTTCCCTCAAGTCTAGGGCAGAGGTGAGAGCAGCAGAGCAATGAGAAATGGGAAAAGGAGAAAATGCTGGTGGAGGGGGTACACTATACAAAACAAGGCACATTCTGGAGGGAAAAGGAGAAAGAGGGAGGAGATGGAGGATGATTTTTTTTGGGGGGAAAGGGGTCAAAGTGGAAGAAAACCACAAAGACTCTGGCTAAGTAGAAAGCTTTAAAAGGAGGAGTAAATCCTAGAAAAGAAAACAGGACCCAATGAGAAAAACACATCGACAGAACCACAAGTGCTGAGCAAGGACAGAATCGCCGTCTAATAGGACGTCCACCCACCTCTATTTCTCACAGGAGCTCACGGAGAACATGAGGCCTGGAGTCATGGGCTGGGTGTGGCCCCTGCCGGGCTGTGGCTCAGTGAGCAGGAAGGGTATTTTCTGAACCACCACCACATGACACGACTGCAGGCAAACCCGCACCCGAGTTCTGAGCTCCTAGGATTATCCTGTCAGGAAATCATAAAGGAGGAGCACACACCTGAGCCACCTGTGGTGTGAGGAAAAGCAGAGGGGGAGCTAGAAGGCTCACAGTGGGGAGGCGGGATGGGAGAGGCTGGCTTTAGGAGCATTCAAGATGCCCAGAGTGCCTCTGCTTTGGAAAACACGTCTGTGTTCATTTATAGACCAGGGGCAGATGCTACGTTAGCCCAGAAGTGACCCAGAACCCAGAATGGCAGGCCCTATCCTCCCAGCCAGCAAAGAAGCCGTGCTCTTTGGGAAGCTGGGGAATTTCCCATTTGCAAGGCCTGGAAAACCCACAACTACGTGGTGCTCGTGTGGTAGGGCGTGAGCTGAAGGTCCTCTTTAACATCTGCAGCCCTGAACTGCGTCCAGGCACCTCTGGCCACTGCGTGTCTCCATCTCCTCCCGAGCTATTTGAATCCCAATTTTACCAATAAGGAAACTGAGGGCGTACACCTCAAATATACACAATTTCTACTTGTCATTGAAGCTGGGAAATAATATTTTTAAATATGTTTTTTACTTTTTTTTTTAGAGAAAGAGGGAGAGAAACATCGATGAGAAACATGGATCGGCGGCCTCCTTCATGCCCCCTACTGGGGATTGAGCTGGAAACCCGGGCATGTGCCCTGACCAGAATCAAACCAGTGACGTCACGGTGCACGGACCACGGTCAACCAACTAAGGCCCACAGCCAGGGCTGGGAAAGTATTTTTTAACATTTTGATTAAGGAAATAAAGGATTTGAATACTGGAAAGGGGAAAAGGGGAAACGGAGGGCAGGTAACCTGCCAGTGTCACACAACTGTCAAGTGGCAGAACTAGCGATGAAGCCCAGTCTGTGTCTCTCTCCCGTCAGCCGCCAGGAGAGGAACTACGAAGAGAATCCTCAGTCTTCTGTTGAGGTTCTTCTGCTGAACATGGGGCCAATTTTCAGCCTTAGATTTCTCAGTCCAACAGCAGCCGGAGCACGCAAATCTTTCATCTCCAGGTAACTACCTGGAAAACCTGTGTGCCCTGTGCTTATTAACAGACTCCCGCCCAAGCACAGAAGTTTCTACCAGAGAAGTGTGTGGGTCACTCCAGGCATCGTGGGCTGACGCAGTGACAGCACATCAACGTCAGGGCTGGAGAGAGGGGACGGATATAGTGTTTGCTACCTCCACTTCCTGGTCATCTGCGACATGAAGGTCACACAGGGCTGCTCATCCTGGGTGGATACGGAGTATCCGGATGCCAAGCATGCCGCAGAAATTCCTTCCGTTACTTAACTACAGGTTATGGAGGAGCCACCAACTACCACCGCTCCCGCCCACCCAGGCTGCTAAGAATGCAATCTCCTTTGCCTGCTGGACTTGGTAGAATTTATCTTGCTAACAGTCTCTCCTTTTCAAAACCTTATTTCTCTCACCACAATCTCAAATTGTGAGGCAATCTATGCATCCACGGGTTCCTGAAAATCAGCTTTCCCCCCAAGGGGTGGCTGTTCTACATCCCTCAAGAACCTCGGACCAAGCCCAAGGGAAGATGATTCAACTGAATGAAGGGAACATGTGTCAACAAGACCTGTGTAGCTAGCTGCTGCTTCCAGTTAAACCAGCACAGGTTCTAAGGCACCAATGAGCTATCGAGGGTAACTCTCAAACAGAACTAATCTCCAGTGGTTAATCTAATAAGTGAAATGTTCTTACAAACACACACACACAGCTTAGGAAGCCTGAGGCAAAGTGACCGTCATTGTTACAGAAAGGTTTGCAATGTTGCAGAGCATGCAGGAGTATATATAATTTTATTAAAATGCTTCCTGGTCTCTATCCTTCTGCATAGAGTCAGATGGACAATATTCAATTTTCCACGCATGGGTATAATTCTGTTTGTGGCTGAGGGAAGATCAGAATGTTCTCAGAAAAGCCTTTAGTTTACAAAAAGCACAAAAGAGACGGTAAAAAGGTAATCCCAAATGTTCACGAATAAGATGCTTTAGCCACTCAAATCTCAAATTACAAAGGGTAAGTTGCTTCAAGTGGCTGCATAAATGCACCAACTGGTGGAGCTGCCCCTGTGCCTCATGCTGAAAGGAGGCTGAATCTAAATCCCAGATATCAGCATGCACCTGGCTTGGGGCTGGAAAGATGCTGAGGAGGGAAGGGAGTCTGTGAAGCAAGACAAGGAGACAGATGTGAGAACCATTCACTGGTGCTTAGAACCAATTCTAAGAGATGCCACAAAGCAATGGGAAAACTGGAAAGATGTACAATTATAGGTCAACTTACATTTTTAGAGTTCATTTTAAGAAGGGAAGACCCTTAAAATCTTTTTTTTTTTTTTGGACTAGGTAATACATGCACATGAAACAAAATTCAAAAGCTATAAAAGAAGTGTTGGTTAAAAAGTCCAGTCCTCCAGGCACTGGGTTCCTCTCTCGGAAACAACCGTGCTCCTTCCCTTGTGAGTCCTACCAGAGACGTTCCGTCAGTGGCTCTCAACAGCTGGCCTACACAGGCTTGTCCAGATCCTCTCATCTCCAACTCCACTGTGAGTGGGGTCAAGCTGGTAGCTTGAAATCGGCCATAGTGGGAGAATTTACACCATGGAAATTGACACTTTTACTACCAGGGCATGTTCTTTTTCTTTTTGGAGAGCACCTTCATCAGTACATCCAAGACCCTGTCAGGGGGGTCCATGCGATCAAAACTATTTTCATAACCCTGAGATGTTATTGCCCCTTTTCTCACACAGGTTCACAGGAGTTTTCCTGAGGCTACATGATGTGTCAGTTTGCAGAAGACTGAATTGCAGAAGATTGAATACAGAGGCAGATCTGAAAATTTGGCTGTCTTCTATTAAGTCAGATACTAAAGAGATTTGCAAAAATGTAAGTGATACCATTTTTGTTATGGTATCACAAAGATTGTTTCTTTGGGAAAATAGTTGTTTTCCCTAAATATATTTTTGATATTAACTTATAATGAATTTATTATGGTTAATTTTAAAATGAATTAATATTTAAATATTTGTTTTAATTTCTAACACATTAAAATTTGACAGCTATCATCCTCATAAAGGAAAGATCTTTGGGGTCCTCTTTAAGAGTATAAAGGAATCCTGAGAATAAAAGGTTTAGGATCCTCATTCCTTGCTTTTTTCACTTAATGTATCATGGAAATTTTATTTCTTTTTTTAGTTTGCGTTCCCCCAGAGGCAAATTTTGAGACAGGGATTTGGAGTCGTTTCTTTGGGAAGAGAGCGAAGGGCTGAAAACATGTAACAGGCAAATTAACAGGCTTCCGGGGAGGAAACCCCGGGCTACAGGCAATGCCGAGGGCACCACTGCAGGTGTCCAACAGGGTCTCTGGGAGCAGAGGGTCGTCCCAGCGATCTGGACAAGTCCTGGAAGACAGCAACCCCACTGTGCCACCCTGCGGTGCCACTGCTCCCACACTGCCTCCTACACGGTGTGGGAGGTGCCCTGCTAAGAGCGTCCCAGTCAACCTAACCTAACAATCCTATGAGGCAGAAGCCTGCTGGCCTCATTTCACAGGTGAGGAAACAGGCAGTTTTATGTGTTTGTTTGAATCCTCACCCGAGGATCTTTTAGAGCAGTGATGGCGAACCTATGACACGACACGCGTGTCAGCACTAAATATTTAGTTTTTGGTTTATTAAATACAATTATATATAACAATTATACATTTATGTTATTTAAACATAAATATCGCGAAATAATATTTTATCCTCAAAGTGACCCACTACCCAAGTTATGCTCAGTTTTTTGGCGAAGTTTGACACACCAAGCTCAAAAGGTTGCCCATCACTGGTTTAGAGAGTGGAAGAGAGAGAAAAAGACTGAGAGAAACATCAATGTGAGAGAAACACATAGACTGGTTGCCTCCTGCACACACCCTGACCAGGGCCCTGGCCGGGGAGGAGCCTGCAACCAAGGTACGTGCCCCCGATGGAATGGAACCCGGAACCCTCTGGTCTGCAGGCTGATGCTCTATCCACTGAGCCAAACCGGCTAGGGCAACAGGCACCGTTTTGGAGCCAAAGGGACCTCAGGACCATCTTGTTTTACGGGCGTGGGACTCGGGGCTCAGAGAGGTTAGACACATGCTCCAGATCACTGTCAGAATGGCCGTTTGTCTCCCTACCCTGGCCTTCGGTGGCCACATGCCCACTTTGTGACGGGAACTGTTGGAGGCCGTGGGGCCCTGTCCTCTGCGCAGGGAATCCACCAAATGTACCCCTTATCCAAGGGACCACAACCAACACATGGGAGGACCTGGAGGATGAAGGGGTCTTCTGGGAACTTCTGTCCGAGGGGGATGAGTAAACACCAGGAAGGAAAGAGCAGCCAGAACCCCAAGGTCAGAAGAGACTACATTAGGGTTTCTGTAACAGGCTGCGTCCAGGGCTGTGCAGATGACAGTATGCTTACAGAGAGGAAGGGAGAGGGATAGAGACCTCTGAAGGGTCCCAGGTTTGATTCCGGACAAGGGCATGTACCTTGGTTGCAGGCACATCCCCAGTGGGGAGTGTGCAGGAGGCAGGTGATCGATGTTTCTAACTGTCCCTCTCCCCTCCTCTCTGTAAGCATACTGTATGCTTACAATTAATTCTGTGCTTCAGATACAGCTAATTTTAAACTTTTACTTACACCTACGAGACGCTTTTCCTTTGCGGGGGAGAGATGTTAATCCAAGAAAATTCCAGGGTGGAAAGGCCTACTTTGAAAATAACTTTGTCAGTGTTCAAATGGGCACACCTTGATCTTCCTCACCACTTTCAGTGTATAGAGACCCCAAAGCAAGTCTTTCTTTTTTTTAAATTTCTTTATTGATTAAGGTATCACATATTTGTCCTCATCCCCCCCATTCCCATCCCAAACCCCTCCCCATGCATGCCCCCACCCCCCTGTTGTCCGTGACCACTGGTTAGGCTCATATGCACACACACAAGTCCTTTGGTTGATCTCCAAAGGCTCATATGCATACACACAAGTCCTTTGGTTGATCTCTCTTACAGAGCCTCACACACTCGACAATTACGATATGTGGTCATCACGATGAGCAACGACTAGAAGGGCTAAACACAGAGCCCGGGGCCAGTAGGTCTCTTCCTTCACAGTTGGTCTTAGGTCAGGCACAGCCAGGGACTCTAGGGGTAGACCACTCCTCGTGCAGAGGACGCCCTCCCAAACCGCTAGCCATAATTCATTACCGGTAAATTCCACAAAAAGCCGCAGAGAAAATGGAAGGGCCGACAAGTGGAATGTGACCTGGACCGAGACCATCACACAAAGTTAGGAAGTCAACTTCCACACATTTTCTCAACACATGGCCTCAACCTCTGCTGACAGCAAGAGCCAAGCATTCAATGTGTAAAAAACTTCAAAATCAATTGATCAACACAGGGCTAGCCAGTCAATGACAACATCCTTCCCAGTGCACTGGGGATATCTCAACTACATAATTAAAAATGCCATAAAGCAGCCGGAAGCAAATATGCCAAAACGGTAATTACTTCCAATTAGGAGGATTATGGATAGTTTGTGTTTTTTTTTCTCTTTATGTTTTCCTCAACTTTCCTGCTATTTTACAGTGAGCATGCAATTCTTTGGGAACAAAGAATACATTTTTAAATGAAAGAAGTAGTAACCCTTACTAGGGAGGTCATAGTCTAAGTTATGTCCACACATAGAAACAAGCTAAGAATGTAAAGTCAAATCATTACATTTCAACAACTGACCAACTGGTGAAGACCTTTCATTTCGTAACTGTCCCTGAATCATGGCCTCTGAATCACAGGAAGCTCCTCAGTATGGGGAGGGGGGACGTGGGAAAAGTCTCAGCCACAAACCCAGGAGCAAATAAGAAGGGGCAGGGATCAGCGTCATCGTTGCCTGGTGGATGCACTACAGGCTCTATCAGTGCATTTGCCTGGTCCTTGAAGTATTTATCAAAATGAGCCAAATTCATAGGAGGAGGGAAAAATAAAGCGGGACCGAGTCTTCTGAAGGAGGGGTCCACGCTGAGGGCTGAGAGCCAGGTCACTAGGAGGGCGTGTGGCTGCTGGGGAAGCGAATGGACTGAGAGCAGCTGGGTGAGTCACCAGGCTGATGCTACCCTGCTGGGTGTCTGCACTCTGGATGATGGACAACGGTTACATGTGGTCCTTCCTTCCGGGTTCGCTTGCGTGTGAGCACCCTGGGAGATGTTCTGAGCCCCTCCTTCCTTGACACCTGAACGCTGGACCGAACTGGGCAATCAGAGGCTTGCTCTAGGGGCCCTGGCTTCAGGGTGGAGCAACGGGCAGCAGGGGGGACAGAGAGACGGTGAGGAGGCCTGGGGAGCTGAGAAGTGGCCGGGCCACAGAAAAAGGAAGGAGTGTAGGGAGGTCACTGGTTAAAAGTGGGTAATAAGGCCCTAGCCGGTTTGGCTCAGTGGATAGAGTGTCGGCCTGTGGACTGAAGGGTCCCAGGTTTGATTCTGGTCAAGGGCATGTACTTGGTTGCAGGCACATCCCCAGTGGAGAGTGTGCAGAAGGCAGCTGATCAATGTTTCTCTCTCATCGATGTTTCTGACTCTCTATCCCTCTCCCTTCCTCTCTGTAAAAAAATTAATAAAATATACATATATTTTAAAAAGTGGGTAATAGTCACACAAGAATCTGACTTGGGAAATTCTCCTTGTTAAGAGCTGGATGCAAGACCACGGCAACATGAGCAGGGGACACCTGGTATGGCGAGTCCTTGGCAAAGGCAAAGGATCACTGTCCTCATCCCTCAACGTCCCACAGGTTTCCAAAGGAAAACGTTCTCTAGCACTGCCCACAGGGCGGTGTGCCTCTCTACCAAGTTCTTTTAAGAGAACTGGCCAGACCTGAGTGATCGGCCAGACCAGGCCTCTGGTGAGAGCAGCACGAGGCTCATCAGAGGCGCCAGAGGCTTGTGGCTGGCCAGTGTCACACAGGATAAGCAGCAGGCCCCGAAATGGGAAGTACTTGGGCTTCCTGAAAGCCCGAGGTTCAAATCCCAGCCAGCTGACTCAGGATCCTGCTCCACTAAACCAGAAACGTCCCCGGAACGCAGAACTCGCCACTGGGCTGAGTGCAGGTCTGGGAAGAGCCGGCCCCTGCCCGGCGGCCCTGGCCTCAGGCATCACGCCGGGGCAGGTCCTCCTCACCTCCCGTCAGGTTTCAGCTGTAAAGTGAAGCAAGCTCTCACCCCTGCTGATGGTCTCCTGGAGAATGTGAGGCCCAGGAGGGGAATGTGACTGGAACCCAGGGGGGCGGGGGGCTGTGCAGCTCTGCCACATCCAAAAGGCACGGCAGAGAGAGGAGGCTCAAACCATTTGACAGGCGTTATTAATAAAACACATCCGAAGATTCAAAAAGTTTTACTAAGACCTAACTAAACCCACCAGTCCTTCATCCTTTTCTCAACTGTCACACCATATGATCTGCCTTCCTGACACCTCCCTCCTGCAGGTCATACTGATTTTTAAAAATGAAACAGAACAGGAGGACAGCAGCTGACATTCACGTAGCGCCGAATCCACGGTCTAAGTGTTTCACATGTTAGCCACGTCATCCTCACCAGAGCCCTCTTTTGTTGCAGATGGAGAACCAGGGGGCCAGCAATCGACGTCTCACTTGAGGTGGAGGAGAGGGGAAGGAGTGGGGTGCACACCGTGCTGATGGTCTCATCCCCGTCTTCCCAGAAGAGCTGGGACCCGATGGGGCATGACCGTCCCTTCCTGCTGAGCACCCATCTGGAGGCTGGGCTCAGAGGCAGGAGCAAGTCCACTGGCCACATGGGCCCTCAGACCACCAAGGCGGGGACTGGTGCTGCTGATCTCAAAAGCAGGAACCCCTACTAACCTTTAGGGTCGGCCATAATTAGGTTAAAACCCTGGCTCCACCTATGTTTGGTTTCTGACACTGGGCAAGTTGCTGACCCACCCAAACCTTGGTTCTTTCTTCTGTAAAGTGGAGCTGATCACACCACCGCACCTAGTGTGAGTGAAAACTACAACGGGGAAAGTGCCTGGCATGGAGCACCTAGTACATGTTATCTATTATAAAGCCTTTTCGAAAAGATGTTTCAAGTGCATCTTAATAGTGACTGCTTTTTTAAAACTGCAAAATTAAATGACTTCAAGCCTTTGAAAAGGTTACTATAACTTGTCTTTCAAATGAAAGAAACTGGAAGGGGGTGGAGTCAAATCAAACGGCCTCCCTAAGGACGGGAAGAATGTTCCCATGCCACTCTCTCCTGCGGGCCGGTCTCCGGGTTTACAGGAACGGCTGGGAGCCTCGGGTCTCTCAGAACCCAGCCCTCCCGACAGTGGCATCCTGCCCATGGGACTTGCACGACATGTTTGCAATTTGTTTTTATTTTTGGACACATCTGCATACGCTGTTTGAAAAATACCAGTCCTCACAAAACCAGGGCAATTTTGTCCCGAGTTGTTCTAAAGCTGTAATTGTCAATGCCTTCCTTATTCAGTCAGAGCACAAACTCATCTCTCAGCATGCAGCGAAGTACACACACACAACCCTGCTTGCCTGCGACTCTCAGCCTCTTGCCCTTGCGACACTGAGTTTTCTGAATGTGACTAAACGTGACGTCTTCCTCAGCAAAAGGAAGGGCAACTGCTTTCGGTGTCAATGGTGGGAGGCATAAGACGCTGCTTATACGTTTAACCTTGGCATAAGGAGGAAAGGGGAGCCAGCACATCCCAGCAGCCACCCATGTGACTGACTGGACAACGATGACTAATTTTCCTGGGAGGTATAAGCTGAATTTCCTCTGTACTTCCCACTTTTCCATATGTTGTCTTATGACCACACGAGCTAATTAGAGTTGGGGCAAAATCTGGTGTAAACTAACCCCCCACCCTACCCCCAAACCTCCACACAAGACCACTAAGGGATTTGTTCAAGCGAGCAATCAATGCCTTTGTAGAGACGGAGACCACTGTTTCACTGTCCAGGGATAACTGAAGATCAGACAGGAGAGAGGAAAAGAGGTCATTGGTAGAAAACAAAACACTAAGAGGGCTGCAAGTTGGATTAAAAATGGAGGCAAGGTATTGTGCCAGGTGAGCTGCGGAGAAAAACTCAGCTCTGAGACAACAGCCTGGTCATTCAGGGACGAACATAACCCGACACTCCAAGTGTCTGACACGCCGAAGGCCGGCTGCCCACATGGAGAGATCTCAGCGTGGCAAGGGCAGGTCATGTGTGGCCGCTGGGTCCAGAACCACAGGAGCTCTGGGCGGAAATCACAATGTTGCAGGAGATACTGGAACACCAGAAGGCAGGGAAAAGAAGTGTCTAATCTGGAGGGGGAGGCAAAAGCAAGGTGATGCACACAAAACACACTCAAATATCCATGTTTTTGGCATGTGTGTTTTATGTGACTTTAAATTTTATTGTTAAAAAATTATCATACAGTAAAATTTACTCTCTGGAGGGAAGGTGTACTGTTCTATGAAAAGGCAGATGTATAATATCTCCCTGTAACCACCAATGAGAGGAGGATACAAAAAAGTCCCATCACCCCAAAGATTAATTCCACAAATAATTCCTCCAAACTTACTTTAGTCAATAATGGCACAATGACTATTAAGAGTAGCAACCATAATTCTCCACTTGCCATCAAAATTAAGTGCCAGAAACAAAACACTGCACCCCAGCCTCCCACTCACTAACACCAAATTGTTTTTGCTGGTTGACAGCAACCTCCATGTTTCTACATTATAAAATTTGAGATGCATGTTGTTTCTTTCCTCAGTGTTTCAGGGGCTTTCTAGAGAGCTCTAAAAAATGGGAGACGAGCCCTTGCCAGTTTGGCTCAGTGGACAGTGTTGGCCTGCAGACTGAAAGGTCCTGGGTTCGATTTTAGTCAAGGGCACATGCCTGGGTTGTGGGCTCTGATCCCCAGTGGGGGACATGCAGGAGGCAGCCAGTCAATGATTCTCTCTCACCATTGATGTTTCTCTCGCTCTCCCTCTCCCTTCCTCTCTGAAGTCAATAAAAAAATATTTTTAAAAAGTGGTAGATGAGCCGAAACCGGTTTGGCTCAGTGGATAGAGCGTCGGCTTGCGGGCTCAAGGGTCCCAGGTTCGATTCCGGTCAAGGGCATGTACCTTGGTTGCGGGCACATCCCCAGTAGGGGGTGTGCAAGAGGCAGCTGATCGATGTTTCTCATCGATGTTTCTAACTCTCTATCCCTCTCTCTTCCTCTCTGTAAAAAATCAATAAAATATTTTTTAAAAAAAGTGGTAGATGAGACATTTCTGCAGGACATTTTCACCTAATCAGGATTGATTCCAAATTTTCTCTTCCTAATTATTAGACATTCGGCTACTCCTTTGCTCACATAAGGGATGCTTGGGAACTTAGAAGTGACCAAAAGGGAAGGTGTGAATTAAAATGTGTCAAATGTAATACACTTCAACAGATTGGGATGCTGACTATCTTGTCTGCTAGGTCCTAACTGGTCTCTTTTACTGTTACTAGTGCTTTAGTGGTAGTGGTGGTGGTGGGAAAGACAAAACTTTTCTTTTAAATTACTTCAACAAGGAAATGGTGTCTCTGGTAAAACCCATGTTCAATGGCAGGAGTTTTCATGTGACAAATTGTAAAGGCTCCGTGAATTACATTTTAAGGACCATGCACAGACAGGCTAACCCAGCAGCAAGAACAGGCTGCACGGAACCCACCTTTCTTCTGGAATCCAAGGGGCTCTCCATTCATTTAGCAAATGTTTACGGAGCACCTATCAAACTCTGCGTTAGTGGCTAGGGATGGAAAACTCTTAAGAAAATACAAAGTCTTGGGCAAATCTCATTATTGAGGGTGCGGGAACTGACAGGGTCCTGTATGGTGATACAAAGCCACAAACCAGGAATGGTTGTTGAAAAAAACAAAAAGGGGTGGGGTTGGGGAGCGGATAGCATAAGAACCTCCTCCATCCTTCTTGTTTATATACAGAAGCCAGCCCCAGGGCTCAGTTCCTTGCCTCAATTTTCTGTGCAGCCTTAGCTTTCTGCTACCATACGCGTTGCCCCCTCCCCGTGGCCCGTTAAACATCCCAAAGTTACTTTAGAAAGGTGAAGCTGAACATTTCCGACTCTGAAGTGCTTAGCACTATTCCACGCACCCTTGCCTGGTTAGCCTCGGCGCACAAAATTCTTCCAGATGGGCCACCTGAGCAATCCCTCTTTTACCTTTGTAAAAACACCTTGGAAAAAATTATACGTCTCGGCACACAGGTCCTTACAGGGGTTCTGCACAACTCGCCAACAAGGCGAGGGCAAAGTCTGCGTGGGTAATCACGTTTGCAAGAGGAAAAGGGGGAAGGTCAGGAGCTGCGGCGGGCGCCTCAGGCTGCAGTCCGCGGCCGGCCACGAAGGCCTCGCGCCAGCCGGGGTGCACACCCAGGGCGCCGGGCCCGCCTCCAGCTCCCGGGCAGCGGGAACCGCGAACCGCGCCGTGGGAGACGGGGAGGGAGCGCTGCGCCCCCTGGCGGCGGGGCCTGTATCCGTCCGCTCCCGGCCGCCGCCGCCGCCGCCGCCGCCGCCGCGGGCCGGCCTCACTCCATTTGCAGACTCCGGTGGCAGCCTCCCCCCGAGCGGCGGCTCCTCTGGCCTCCCGCTCCCCGCTCGGCATCTCCCTCCAGTCCCCGCCCCCTGCTCCGCTCTGACACCCCCTTTTTCACGCCGAACCGTCCCCCGCAGCAGCCCGGCCGTACGCGAGCACCGAGCCCCCACGGGCTCCGCAGAGCCTTCCGGCGGCCCCGGCCGCTCCATCGCGGCGCCAGGCAGGGGTGCGGGGCTGGCGCGCGGCGCGAGTGGGGCGGGCAGCGACGGCAGTGCGGACCATTCCACTCCGCGTCCCCCCCGCCCCCGCGCGGCGCGCGTGCTCCCGGGGACGCCATGGAGCCGCCGCGTTCCGAGCGGCACAAAGGGGTGCGCGGCACAATGGGCGCGGCGAGCCCGTGGGCGCCGGGTGCTCGCTCGGCAGCTCGGCCCTGCACGGGGGTGGGCGCTCCTGCCGCCGGGCGCGCTCGGGGCAGCCCCCCTTCGCGTCCCCTCCCCTGCTCCCGCCCCCACCCCGGCATGGATGTTGCAGCCACTCTCCCGTCCGTCTGCCCCGAGCCGCCGCCGCCGCGCAGCCAGCTTGGTCCGCCCCGCACTTACCTGGGACACGAGTTCTGTACTTTGCAGAGCGGGTCCGCGCCGAGTTTGGCGCCACGTGGGGTGCGGGGTAGCGCCGGTCCGGGGAGCGGGGGACGCGCGCGGAGGGCCTGGCCGGGGCGGCCCGGGGAGTTGCTGGGGGCGGCGAGCGGGCGCCGTGTATTTTCCCCTCTTTGTGTGTGTCCGTGCGCTGCGCTCTCGCGTGACGTGACGGGACTCCGTGTGTCATTTCCGCACAAGGACACAGGAGCCCCCGCCGCATTAGAACCACAACCCCTCCGCCCCCACCCTGGGCCCGCCCCTCCCCCTCAGCGGGGCACACGCGGGACCAGCGGCGGCGCTCGGGCGTGAACGGCCGCGGCGGGGAGCTGGGGCGCGCACTCCAGGGACCCGGCAGCCCGGCGCGCTCAGCGGGTGCCGCGCTGCTCCACGTGGGCCCGCGCCGGCTGCCCGGGCGGGGGGCGGAGGCCGCGCACCCACGGCGCTGCGCGCAGCGCTGGCTAACAATGACCCCTGCGCGCCGTGTGTCCTCCCCCCACGAGTCGTGTCTCTGAAACGTGGTTTCTCAGACCCGAGGAGTTTGACCTGAAAAGCCTCTTTTTCTACTTTTTTTTTTTTTTTTTCTCCGCGGGACGGCGATTGTGCGGGGCGTTTCCTTCCCTAGCGTCCGCGCCTCTCCCGAATTCTTAGCATTTCCGCGGCCCCCTGGGCCCCCGGGCGGGTGCGCCCGCGCCGAGCTCGGCACAAAGACATCGGGGCGCAGGGACCCCGGTGGCCCCTGAGCCCCCGCGGAGCCGGCATGGAGCCGAGGGCTGCCGGAGAGCGACCGCAGCGCTGGGAAACGCTGGGTCTGGCCACTCCCCCAGCGACTGGCCGCCCTCTGTTGTGAGCCTGAGACTGAAATCTGCCTCCTACTTGTTACCCGAAGTTTTGAGGCTGCAAAGCGAGAGATTCAGAAGTGCGCGCGCTCACAGACTCTCACGCCACAGACAGACCCACAGGATATCTGCGCCCAGCGCTGAACATAGAAAAACACGAGTCACCATCTGAATAAAGGTGGATTCTTTTTAGACTCATTCCGGACCTGGAGGTTTCAACGTGATACATATGCAACCTCCCCCTCGTATTTCCTCAAGTCTCAGTGACTTGAAGGGGGGTGTGGTTGGTGAGGGTCAGGGAAGCCCAATCCAACAATTAAACCGCCTATTTTAGGCAAACAGCGAGAATGTAATTTTTTTTAAAAAAAATAACCTTTAATTTGCCTGCCGAAGAAAATATAAGAAAAATGCAAATGATCCCATCTGCTGCTCACAGCTGGACCGGCTGCGAGAGAGGACCATGTGGCCCAGCCCTGCGCGGTCAGTGAATAGAGAAAATAGATTTTAAAGTAAGGCAAATGCTGGCTCCTTCCCGGCCAGTCGCGGGGAGGGTGTGAATTAACGTCGAGTTTTGGACTAACAGACCACTCCAATTGGGGATTGAGTAATTATTGCAAGCTCCTCCTCTTCGGGTGTGAAATAAAAAAGCACAAGGTTATCCCAGATCTCTGAGGCACTACGTGAGGCATCCTCAAACTGTATCAGGATAGCCCATTTCGAGAAGTCAGTCCTGATTGCTATGCAAAAGTAGCAAACTGCCCGGAGAACGGAGCCCTGCCTCCCGGGGGTGGTTTTTATAAAAGAATCCATACGTGCTCAGTGTCATTCAAAACAGGATGATGAAAAGAATGGAGCTCAGATAGCAGCCCTTCAAATTCAAAAGGCTTGAGTCGCCCTATCTACATTTAAAATAGGGCGGGGGAGGAAGGGAGGAGGACCGCTGGGCGAGAGTGCTTAATTTATACGTTCCCAGAAGACAGAATGGAGGCACGCCGATTTCTGCCGGGTACTTGACTTTTACCCTCGCAACTTAAATAACATATATGACGTATTACGCCACTTGACTTAGCAGATGCAGCGGTTTCAGTCTCACCTTCAATTTAATGTCATAATTAGAATTTTAAAAGTATAAGTTGTATTTCATGAGTTCCGTTTTCTAGGATTTCCCTGTAGGAGAGTTAGGAAGAGTGGAGACTAGCATTTAAACCACTCGTTGTTTAAAAATGCAAAAAGGTTTTTTAAATGTAAAATGACTTAATTTTTTTTTTTTTTTTGCAAAGGGGGCTAGATGAAATGTGTGTTTTGAAGGATATATCTTTCATTTATATATCTTTCATCAGTCGCTCACTATCAACTCGGGGTATTTGAGGATAAATTAAAACAAGACAAGAGAAATTAACACGTCTTTGTTCATATTGTTTGAAACCAAAGATTTTTATCAAATAGAATGATTTTACTAAAAAAAAATAGCATCTAAGGCAATAAGCATGCTTAACTGACAGTTGACTTTTTCAAAGCATTAGCTCTTAAACAGTGAGGTTGAGTTATTGTAAATAATTTGCATAACTGGCTCAATCTACTTAACAAAGTAAGCTGTTTCTTCCAAATAAGTTATTAACAGGAATGGAAATCATTGCTATCTAGGAAAGGAAACACCTACCTTCAAATGGTTTTGTATGTTCATGTGAGTTTTGTTTTTTTTTTAAATAAGCAATGTTAAAAAAAATTCAACCAAGTAAAACTGCAGATCTAATTGGCTTTATTAAGGAATTCATGAATCAGGCAGCATCCCACCTAAAGGAGGGTGGGGTAAGGGAGGCACTAAAGGAGGGTGGGGTGAGGGAGGCGCTGAAAGAAAAGGATTGCTTTTAGGCCAGGACACCGTCTTTAGGAAAGGAGCAGCCCCCAGGGTTTTTATCATGCAGATTGCCTCTTCTTTCTCTTGGGGGAGGAGGGAATGGAGAGAGCCCATGTGACAAATTACCTCACTGGGGCTGGACCAGAGAATTTCAGAATAGTTGGTTAAGATTACATTTCTGGGAGAGGTTGAAACTGTAATCAGATCAGGTATTAAATCTAGGTTCGATATCATGGGCTTTTAGCACAAGTGACACTATATTGGGCCTGTGGTTTTCTCTTTAACAGAAGGAAGGGAAAATAATACATAAAGGTGAAACCAACTGCATCAGAGTAGTTGTATTCCAGTTGTATTTTGGAGCCTTTAAAAAATGATAGTTCTGGCCCTGACCGGTTTGGCTCAGTGGATAGAGCGTTGGCCTGCGGACTGAAGGGTCCCAGGTTCGATTCCGGTCAAGGGCATGTACCTTGGTTGAGGGCACATCCCCAGTGGGAGTTGTACAGGAGGCAGCTGATCACTGTTTCTCTCTCATCGATGTTTCTAACTATCTCTCTCCCTTCCTCTCTGTAAAAAATCAATAAAATATATTTTTAAAAAATGATAGTTCTGAAAATGCTATTGGATAAAAGTAATGCCTTATCAAAAATATGAATAAACATGGAGTAAGATGAGGAGAGAAGTGACGTATGAAAAACAATGGCGCCTGGCCGGTGTGGCTCAGTGGATTGAACGTTGTCCTCCCTCTCCCTCTCTCTTTATAAAAATGATAAAAACATTTAAAAAAGAAGAAGAAAAGAAAAACACAATTGCTGCCCAATCCAACCCAAAGAAGTCAGTAGGAGTGACTGTTCGTGGTTCATAAGGATGTGCATAAAGACCCTGAAAAAAATAACCTAAGCTTCAGAGGTCTGTTTGGTTAGAAATTTCTTAATTAGAAATGCATTTTTCAAGATTTTAAATTAGAGTTGCTGCAATTGATCTAATGAACTCATTTCCAATTTTATGAGTAAAATGCAGCAGGGCAGGCGGGGGGGGGGGGGGGGGGGGGGCGGGTATTGGATACTTGGCCATATAAAGGACTTGTATAAAACACTGTAAAATCTCAAATGGAAAATTACGTGACAGTGAATGAAGAATGGGATATATATATATATATAATGTTAATATATATAATTAAGGGTGGTGGACAGAAACATTGGGTTTCAGGTATCTGTTAACTATTACTCTATAAAGGTTTTATCGTTGCTAAGATATGTTTATAGTTGCCAAGACAATATTTAGTAGGGATTTTTTTCATTAGCCTTAAAACAACGCAACAGATTTCGCTATTACTTGTGAGACAGTTCCACTTTAGTTTTTGCCTGCTGGATGCATAATTTTGCCAAGTCTTCAACTTCAAACGGAAGTAGCTGGCAGGTCCAGATTCTGTGAGTACTCCAAACAGGAAGGTAAGCGGGAAAAAGAGGAGGGCAGAGGAGCACTAGGAACTTGATTAAATGGAAGTTCTAGAAAGACACACCTTGCTAAATAACTTGCAAAACTGATTTTTGGTTGGGAAGTTGGGCCCAAGGAGTGGAATTTAACATATTGTGTGTTGGGGGGAACCAACTAACCTTAGTGGAATCGGGAGCAGGTAAATGACACAATGCGGCAGTGGGGAGCAGAGGGGAGATGAGGTTTTGAATGAAACCCTGAAGAGAATTTGCGCTGGGCAGTTTTCCTTATGTGTAGAACTGTGTAATAATTTATAATAGCTTGAGATGTGAAGTACCCAACGCAGCCATTAGGACCTGGTTTTAGTTGAATATCTGGCTTGCACAGTAGGATTCTCAGATACTAGGAAGAGTGAAAAAACTACTGCAATCCCACTCTCAGTTTCAAGCCCCTGAGACAACAAACGCCAAACCGAACCTGTAGCTCATTGTGAGCCCCGA